>NC_057853.1:118705396-119006507 GCF_015237465.2 Chelonia mydas | reverse complement strand
AAGGGGGCTTGGCTTTGTTTAGTTGAATAGAAAAGCTGCTGGAACCCGTGACTGGACTGCAGTATTCCGGAAGCATCATTGCTTAGTAACTGCAGGTGCTGCAACATCTCCACCCCCAGCCTGCCATGCTGGAAATGCTCCATCCAAGCAGTTTGCAAAACACCATCTGTGAAACTTGAACATAAGGAGTCTCCCTTCTCGCTGCTCCTTTTCATGGGACAGATTGCGATTTCCCCTGTCCCAGCCTTGTGCCCCCTGAAACTAAGCTACCTTGTCAGTTTGTCCCAGCTTAATCAGTGGCAGCAACACGGCTCGGACTGTGTTTCTTCGCTCCTCTGCCGGCTGTGCAGCACAATTCACTGGACTTGCACCTGGGCTTCCTGTTAGTGTCGCCGTGAGACAGCAGCTGCTTTAAAAAGGAAACGCTGTTCAAAATGCAGGGGCTACTTCCCACCCAAAACAATGCCAAGGTGAATTGTACTGTTGCATTAACATCAGTCAGCTACTTAAATGGCCATTGGTGTCAGGTAGGTAAACAGGTGAGGAACCTGGAAATCATGCTAAACAAGGCCAAGATAATGGTGACATGAGCTGAGCGGGGCATGGGCCTGTCACTGAAATACAGAGCAAAACTTCCATTGCTTACAGCACTGTAGTTGTTTCAACCATTCTGCAAGGACAGTAGGGTCATGTCCCAAAATTTGGGGTGCCGGAATATGACGAGTCATTCCAGCCAGGCTAAATTTGAGCGTGGCACTGTGCCCCCATGTGCCAGGTTAAAGTGCGTCTCTCTCAAATTTGACCTGCCCAGCATCCCATGTGGGGGGCCAGTCAAACCTGAGCGTTACTGCAAACTTGGAGGTCGCAACACTGGAGCAGGGAGCTAAGCCCAGCCAGTGCCATGGGACAGGAGCCACCACTGGGGTATGCACGGGGTACTTATTTAGTATGTTAATATGTCTAATATATAGCATGGGTAAGACATATTTAGTGAGGCTTTAAGTCTCTAAAGCTATTTACGGGGTGGCAACAGGCCCTCAAGGTTTGCAAATGGGTCTTGAGCCCAAAAATGATTGAGAACCATTGGCTAGAAAAGTGAGCCAAGAACTTGGGCTAAGCCCATTGTGTGAGCTAGGGAGTGTTCACACACGAAGACACACCTTGGATTTTTTTTTTAAAGCTATATGATTAGCCAGCCAGCGGTCCTAAAGAGAGCGTGAGTGTGATCAAGCGTTGCTCTCGCCTGTAAGATTTACGTTGAGAAGCAAAAGGAGTGGTGAGTAGGATGAAAATGTAAATATCTTTGGCTTTCCTTAGTGTAGTATGAAAAGGAGGGGGAGATGCTGTGGGTGCTGGAGAAATCCTACTGCACTACCTTTTGGCTTTACTAAGTGACCCTCGCTCCAGAATACACGCAGCGCCACAGGTTAAACTTATCACAGTGAAGAGCCTCCTTTGAGACAGAAGCTGTTGAAAGATCAGCTGCTGTTTGGATTGGCCCCTCAATCTGCTGCACGTGAAGCGCTGAAGCAGTGGGATATCGTATCTTCTACATGATAGACTACTAGACAAACATCAGAGCAAGTGAGCCTAGATCTCTAGGCCAGACACGTGACCTATGGCATAGAAAGACAGAATAGCTTCTTCTCAAGTGCCCATTCCCATACTGTCATTTCCCCAGCAGCCTGCTTGTTAACTCTGTGAGCTGTCTGAAGGCCATAATTCACTCACTCTCCACTTTATTACTCATGAACTGACCAGCTGGCTAGGCCCACTCTCCTGCACGGCCCAGTGCATTGTAATGTATCCTACCCCTTTCTTCCAACACACCAGGTGTGGGTGCACAGGCTGTGACTTTCATAAGCCCTGAGCTGCCATACAGTGCCATATTCTGTCCTTCAAGAGACTTCTCGGTGTTCGGTATCTGCAGCCTCTTGGCAGGAGAGTTATAAATGAGAGATGGAAAAACTGGAGATGAAAGTGACTCTGGCTTAGAACAGGACAAGTGGAATTCCAGCAGGGGGCAGCACAAGCCAAAGAACCCACCCTAAGCCCTACACAGTGCGAAGTGGGACAAGAGGGACCAAAACTGAAAGTCATCCATGTATGGTCAAAGAGGAAGCCAAGGGCAACTCTGCCAATAGTGAATGGAAGCCCCTGCCCCACGGTGAACGGGGCAGATGGAAAGGAGAGAGGAATGGTCAAACTGTTTTCAGGAGACCCCTCTTCCCACTGTGGCTGCTGGAGATGAATCTGGCCTAAACTCCCATCCGCTGCAGCCTGTGGAAGGATGGGGCCAGCTAGTGCTAACAGAGCGATCTTGTGAACAGGGACACGGAGGCTGCTGGCAGCTATTCTGTCCTAGGACTCTGCCTACAAGCCATTTCTTTTCAGCAGAGGGATGGTGTCACTTCCCACCCCACTCAGCTATCCCAGCTCTTCCACATTCAATGAATTCGCACAGCCCCAGTGCTTGGGCAGTGGCAGCTACGCACCCCTCAGCCACAAACAACGCTCTTAAACTTCCACGCAGCCAATGTGAAGGGCAGGCTAAAGTCACTTGCTAAGCCCAGGGGCCTGTGACTGGACCTGGCAGCGGAGTGACAGATTCTTTATTAATGAGCTGGCTGTGGGGCTGAAGGGTGAGAGGCTGCCACATTCACTATAAAGAAAAGGAGGACTTGTGGCACCTTAGAGACTAACCAATTTATTTGTGCCACAAGTCCTCCTTTTCTTTTTGCAAATACAGACTAACACGGCTGTTACTCTGAAACACATTCACTATCTGCTTCCTCACATACTTCACCCCTGCTGGGGGGGGCAATGTCTAAAGGCGAGAGAATGGCAGTTACCACAGCTCAGGCAGGACTGGGCTTCTCTTCGACCATTGCCATGGTGGGCAGTGGTTTTTCTAAATAAGGTGCCTACCTGTGCTAATATCCCCTGACTTTTCAAGGGGCCTTTGAACTGATGGTCTGAAACAAGGCCGAGCAAAGTCAGCAAGCAGGGAGGCGGGGATGACCTTTGGCTGGCTAAGACCGGTTTGGACAAAGAAATTGCTCCGTGGGATGGCAGGGTCAGGGCACAAAGTGTGAGACGTGCAGCATGGGACCATGATCCAGCCATGGCAAAAAGAGGGACCAAACCTGAAAAGCAGCTGGGCCATGTCTGTGCTTGCATGAGCAGGAACACTTTCTGTCTGGCCACTCTCCTTCCCCTAACTCCTTTTTGGCTGGAAGACTGGCCACTAGATTCCAAGGCCAGACGGGACCATTGTGATCATCAGCTCTTACCTCCTGCATACCCCAGCCCATAGAACTGCCCCAAACTAATTCCTAGAGCAGCTCTTTTAGCAAAACAGCCAAGCTTGATTTACCAGGTGCCAGTGATGGCAAATCCACCTTGGTCCAAGGATTAATTACACCCTCTCTCAAAAATGGGTGCCTTGGCTCCCATCTGAATTGGTCTAGTTTCAACTTCCATTCATTGGATCACGCTGTACCGTGTTCTGGTAGCGTGGGACCCCGTAGTAACTGCTTCTTCCCCAGGTCACTCCTTGCAAGCTGCAAGCAAGGGGTTTCTGTGCAAGAATTGCTTTGGCAAAGTAGCTGAATGAGCCTGAGGACTCAGTTTTGGCTTTCTGTTGCTAGGAGTCCATATAATGGTGAGTAAACACCTTAGTCAGGAAGTTACTTCAACAGGAAGAGCTGGTGTTGTAGCAGGGCTGCTATTGCTGCATCTGTTGGTTGAGCAAGATAAAGTCACCCTGGTTTGGGGGAGAAGGGGAGTGTTGGCCTGTAGTACTTCTGCGGCTGCTTTGATTGCATCCTGAAGTGACCTGGGATGTATTTAGAGGGAATTTGGTGGTGTCTTAGTTTTGTCATCCTTGTTTGCCTTTTGGTTCTGTGTGCTAGGGAGGATGATGTAAATTATATTAGCGGGATTATACTGCTCTCTGCTGTGGATAGAATCGTACCTTTGCCTGGCCTTTCTGTGCGCTCCCCCCCAGGAGCCATTGCCCTAGAAAGAGGAACAATTAACAAAGGCTGCTCCAATTCTCAATTCATGCCTGTGAATCCCAGGCAGAGCTTCCCTCGGGCCTGGACATAGGCACCTAATTCTCTTGCAGGAGAGGGATTTGGACCACACCCATCCTTGGCCTTTCCTACTGGCTAGGTTAGGTGGCACCTTCCTCAGCTTGCTGTGGAGCCCTTTCTTCAGTACCGAACTCTCTCCCTGCAGTGCAGCGAGCGCTTTGCCCAGTTTGCAGGGAAAACTGGTGGGAACACGATTCCCAATAGGGAAATCCAGTTGTTGTCTGGCACCCAAAACAGCTGCACTGGTCTAGGCATCTCGTTTGTACAGCTGACTTGAGAATACCCAGGCCCTAGTTTATGGGCAGCTAAAGGAAGGCACCTGCTGTCATGGCAGCCAGTACAAACCACAGGGCAGGGCACCTAAAGTTAGGTGTTGAAACACTGAGCCTACATCCTCTTTGTGGATTTAGTCCTTTGTTCTTCCTGAGCTACAATAAATGAGAGTAACTCCTGGATGTCTTGCTCCTTTTCAGCTGGCTACAGGCTTGGCATGCTCCTCAGAAAGGTCTGACAAGGAGAGAGGCTCATGCAGAAGTAGAGTCAGGGGGAAGCTTTTGTTAATCTGCTTCACAGCTGGTGGCCATGCTGCTTTCAGCGCTGGAACTGAACCAACAGTAATAGTGTAGTGTGACAGGGTCAGGCCAGATGGCTATAGGCAAGTGATCCTATTGGGATCCCGCCCACTGCTAAAGGACCTCCCCTGGCCTAAAGGGAGTGTCCACAAGACCTGGAAACCAAATAATTCTGGGGGACAACTAATGAAATAACAGGGACAGGAGTGAGGTCAAAGGGTCAAACGAAGGGAACCTGACGGGGCTCCTCGAAGGCATCAAGGGAGCCAGTGGACGCCACGCAGAGGAACGCTGCCCGGCTGTGTGAGCGGATGGAGGATCGGAAATAGGCCCCACAGTCACAGGAGACCCCCATCAGCCAACCTCCTCTAGATGGCCATTTTAGCCAGGGCCAGGAGGTCCCATGACTTTGTGGGGCCACAGACAGGGAGTGTATAGCTAAGAAGGTGAGGGGGAAAGTGCAACCAAAAACATAACAGGATACCAACAGTAAGGGTAGAAAGCAGGAAAATTCTAGTGTGGGTTTGTTTCACGACTTTCTTCTGTGAACAGACTCTTTAGGGTATAAGTTTATATATGCTCAATAGATATGCATGTGCATAGAAAACTCTTTACGGGCATAGGGTGAGTTCTATCTACACTACTCGATCCAGTTGTACTTTCTACAGTTACTCAGTAGCTACTATTACTCTAGGAAGATTTCAGGGCTTGCTTGCAATGGAGTCTGGTCACTCAAAGAGAAAAAACCAGCATCAATAGGGTTTACATGAAAGAGGTTTCACGTTGCTCAATTTAAAGCAACTTGTATAGTTAAATGAACTGGTAATGTTATCATAAAAACCTCCAGGATATGTTCTAGTGTTGTAGGGCTCAGCAATACAAATAATTATGAGACTTCTACATTTCCTGGAGGGGGCGATGTTGCACTTCCCAGGGAGACCATCATTGAACTCCAAGGGCAGATCAGCTAATCTTGTGCAGTGATGTGATGATTCCTGAATCCAGAGTTCAAACAGCCTTTTTGCTTTCATTGAGGCTAAGTTTTGAATTCTGTTTCAGAAGAGGAAAAGAAAGCAGCAGGTAATCTGCACCAGTAGGATATTTATTTCCTATCAACGGGCAGGTGGCTGATTTGTTCTGAAGCCATATGGTATCATCCTCACTCCTACAAACCAAGACAAAACAGTGTCGTTACTAGGGCACTTGCCTCATGAAAGGTTTAACTTGAAAATTTATCTAAAACACCTTTGATCTGTGCTACATTAAAATGTGGGTAAAATCCCCATCTCTGATGGCGCAATTGGGGAAAAACTTCCCTAACCCTGCCCCAGCTTTTCCAATCGAAACATTTATCCCCACCTTTCCACCCCACCAAAACATCCCTGTTTTCCCTTAAATAGCATGTGGCTTCAAGAGACACGGTGGGAGGTTCTGCACCAGCTCTGATGGCCTTTCCCTGATATTAGACAAACACTGGGGAGTGTTTAGCAGTGGTGGTGGGAGGAGGTAGAGGTGTGTCCTTCTCCCCCTCATACTCACCATAACATGTGAAACCGCGGCAGATGGAGGGGAACCAGTGCCATAGAAATGTCTGACCCAGTTGCAGGAAGGGGTGGTCTGCGTGTAGCTGCTGGTGGGGGAGCAATTATCTCACAAGTCTTTAAAAGTAGTTTCTAAATCCATTCACTGTGAACCTGTTCCACCCCTGCAACCAGGGCAAAAAAACCTGACCTGACAGTTTCACACAATATCACATCTCCATTACTGAATGCAATGGCTTAGTGTTGATTTTCATCCTTGTTCTGAATGGTGTGCCCCGTATAGGATAGCTGATTTATGCACAGGTGCAACGGTGGATGAGTCCAGAATCCATCCCCTTTGTACGCAAGGACTTGCTACTGGCTTACACCCTAGGGTCTGAAAAAATATAATGAAACCAAAACTCATTTCCCACCTCTTTGGGGCCCTTTAATCAATCAAGTTGCCATCTTCTTTCCCTGAACACTTCTTCTGAGTCCCTTTCAGGTGGAGGCTGGATACTGCCCTCCTTAAAACTTAGTGACAAAAGCGCTGGACATCTCCTCCTGAAAATCCAAACTCTCTGATGGTTTCCTGGCTCGCCAACTCTGTACCTAGCAAAGTCTCTCCCCTTCACCCCCTTCAGCTGTGATGCGACAAGGACACCTTCCAGCAGTGATGCATAAACAACGTGATAGGCCAATAATACTAGAACCATCATGGTTTATTGACTTGTAGGCCATCCATACCAGCACCTCCTGCTGACTTGTTTTTCACTCTATGTTACACTGGCGTAAGATCAAATGCAGTTATGCGACTGAACCAAAAGGTCTAATTCTTTAAAATCAGGCCCCCTGTTCTGTACCTTTCACAAATGAATGGCAGTTTGGAATAAGCTACACCACACCCATGACAGGTAGTAAATGGCAATGCACGGTTAACACAGCTGTACCGCACACCACACCTTGCAGGGAATGGTAACATAGGAGGGATCTGTGTTTAAGTTAACACCAGGTGGAGGCCCAAAGGGCACAGACAGGACACTGAGAACTGTTTGCAGGACAAATGAAGCAGACTGCATCATATTCATTTCTGAAACGGAGGTACCAACAACTGCAGGTTCCAGCACAGGAGCCTGGAGACTACAGCTATCTTGAGCCAGATCTCTTTCATGCTGGGACCTGTAGTTTCTATGTGCTACAGCTCCATGTGAAAGATGGGGCAGCTGCAAGCTGTATAGTGGAATTGTATGGGTCACACAGTTGGACTAGCCCTGCATTATATGATCATATATTTATACACACACACACACGATCATACAGACACCGCCGGTCAGGGATGGGCTAGATAATACTTAGTCCTGCCAAGAGTGCAGGGGACTGGACTAGATGCCCTCTCCAGGTCCCTTCCGGTCCTATGATTCTATAGTGTGGGCCAAGTTCAAGCTAGGATGGGTGGCCCAAGCGCACACTTCCACTCCAGAGGCTGTTTGGCTTTTATATCTTTGGGATACTTTGACGCTTTCCTTTCCTTTCCTAAAGCTAAGCAGAGAAAAAGATAACAGAAATTAGGGGAAAAAAGTAACTAACATACAATGTACAGATATGATTTCAAGCTCCTCTGCTAATACTACTTGTTGAAAATACAGCCGGATGGGGGATAGATGAGAGCGTGTTTTATAAATGTAGCAGAAATCATGCACTACATGTCAATGATGAAAGAATTAAGTCTTTATCCACCAAGGGGAAGACAACAGACTTTCTGACAAACCCAAAACTACTGAATGCTAGTAAGTACCAGAATCCCAGTGAAATCAGATATTGCCAGAGTAATTTAGAACATTAAACAGCTTATAAGGGGAAACTTGTGCTTAGCAGAGGGTAAATTCAATGCTGGAAGCCATAACGTTTCCCTGGATACAATACAGTATTTAGTAGGGGGAGAATTTATATCCAAAAAAGCTGAGAGTTAAGAAGAGTGGTACAACTCGCAATAGGAGGATTCTTGTCAGACCATTTTGTCTGCTACTGGGCCCATTGCATCCTTCCTTCTCTGTGGAGACTGTACAAATTCCAAACCGTTCATAAGACACTGTTCAATGAAAACCAAATGAATTGCACCCATAGGAAGAAAAAGGGGGAAACATGCAGCATCCCGAATACGTAACAGGGGAGGCATTGTAGATAACACTTGTGTGAAGTCCAGTCTGAATGCACTGTTAGAATCTCCTGTAGTGCAGAATCCATTGGTATTTCAAACTGTCTGCAAACAGCAGATTCGCAAAATTAAAAACAAGGGGCACCTCCTGATTAGTGTTAATTTTAAAAAGTTTTTGGAAACTTTCAAAATGTGCCTTTGAAAGAATCACGCCCATTCCCCCTGGAACCAAACAAGGGAATCCACTCCCGCTGATCACTGCCGCAATGATGTTTTGTCTTCAGAGAGGCTTCCATTTTTCCTTCCTATTCCTCTTCCTCCTCCTCCTCTTCTTCATCATCATCCTCATCATGGCAATGTGTGATTTCCTGAGGAGTCTGGGGGAAGAGGTTAGGTGGTTTAATTTCACTGACTGACCGGGTCAGTTGATGCCGTTTGTAGTCGGAATCTTTGAAATCCACTGAGGTGCGGTTGCGGGTGGCCAGAGGTGACTCCTTTTCATTGATGTCCACATGAATGTGCTCCACCGTCGATTCATGTGGCATCTATACAAAAACAACAGAGAGGAGTGGACCTGTCTTATTGTCCCCGGAGGAATGCTGTGATCAGCCATGCAGATGCTCTCATTATTTCTCCAATATATGCAAATACTAATGAAAAACAAGCACCTGAAGTTTGTTAAATATGCTGTACCCTTGGGATTGTGACCAGAAAGCAGGCCCCACCACGCTGTGTATGCTTGTAGCATTAGAGAACTAATACTAAAACACAGGTATGCATGAGGGCTTTGGGCTGAAACTGAACCTAGTGAAAAGGAACGGAGGACTAGTGGCACCTTAGAGACTAACCAATTTATAGCCAAATTGGTTAGTCTCTAAGGTGCCACAAGTCCTCCTGTTCTTTTTGCGAATACAGACTAACACGGCTGCTACTCTGAAACCTGAACCTAGTGAAATCGTTTTCACTACTCTTTGAAGCACTTAGCTCCTTACAGATGAAGACCAGTGACTTTCATGCTATCCATTCAGAACAAATCGGCCCGTTATCATTCATAAGACAGCGCAAGCCCATGACATTGACATTAATATCATCAACAACATCAATACTGAGGGCCAATAATTAGCCTAATTACAGCCTACGGTACTCTCCCATAGGAAAGCCAGTGTGGAGAACAGCAAAACTGGTAACTAGATCCAGTGTTATCCCTCTGTACGTCTTGTCGCATCACTGCATGCATCCCCAACTCTATGCTGCTCTAGATGTGATTCTGAGGATGATCCCCAGGTCCTTTATTCTAAGCACCAGTATTTTTCTTTTATAATTCCTCTGTCCCCCACTGAGCAGCCCACATTACTGTCTCTGGCTGGGAAGGTGGACAGCTGTCGGGGTGGCCAATGCCATCCTAACAAGCAGGAGTCGATCACCCTCCACTAAAGAGCTCAGACACCTCCATAACAAGCTTAAGTGCCTCCAAGCATAATATGAGAATTTGAGTTTCCTATCTCTTCTGCACTACAGTAGTGATGTCCCCAAGTCCTTAATAGTGTTTATCTGGTTCTGCCAACACCACACACTAGACAGTTCTGATGGCATTTGCCTGTCAGGACTGCTGCTGGTTTCTCAGTGGGTTACAACTCACCAGTACGTGGGCGGCTCTGAAGAGGTAGCTGAACGGATAGTACAGGAGGTTGATGAAAGATGCTGCATAGAGATCTGCATAACGCATCACCTGGCTGGCAAAGAGGGTCTGTCGTGAGCCACTACGGAACAGGCTTCCCATCATCCCATAGCACATGTCCATGTCGTGAGTCACTTTCTATAAGCAAAAGGCAGATTCAATGCTCTGGCCAGAGAGCAACGCAAACTCCAGCAGAGAGACTGGGAAAAGATCGTCACGTAACTGGGACATTCTGAGTTCCTGGGCTGCTCAGTTTCTGCAGGGGTCTCAGAATAGAGGGGCACTTAACAGGCTGTGTGTGTTCTAATAGCGAGACCCCACAGCATCCATATTCACATCTAGTGGAGGGGAAAGCTGTACTGGAATCAATGACATTTCATCATAGCTGCAGCCATCCCACCAGGCTGTGATGTCATCTGAACAGGGTTTGCCTGATCAGTAGATGGGAAACGTCCAGGGAACACCAAGAATGCTGTAGGAGGTGGTGACAGACAGCCAACAGGCAGCCCATCTGAGTCAATATGGAATCAGTGCCCCAGAATGGTACCAAGGGGCACTATGCTTCTTAGATCAGGCATAAAACCAAGGTCTTGACCAGGGCATTCTCCCTAACAGTGCAGGTGCTACCCCAATGACCTGGCCAAATTCCAAGTGGGGTAACAACCTTCTGTCTACCTAAAGCTCCTTTTTAATTTCAGTTGAACGTGATATACTTCCCTGCCTATGAAAGCTATCGTGTAATGCTGCTGCATTTCACCCCAAAGGTGGCTGCATTTTAGTGCTGAGGGAAGTGATCCCAATATATAGTGTGAAAAGGTGTTTTTATAACTGATACCTTAATACGTTTCTGGATGGAACTGATGTCAGGCCGTTCATTGCTGCTACTGTCCAAATGCCTGGTTATAGAAGAAAAATTACACAACGTTGTTTGAAAACATTTAGGAAACTAGGTGGTTTAGGGTATTTTTTAGTTAGGAAGTATGGTTTATAGAGGAAAGAAGGCTAGCTTTGTGGGTAGAACCCAGGATTATTAGGAGTCAGGACTCCTGAGATCAACTCCTGGCTGTGCCACAGACTCATTGTGTGACCTTGAGCAAGTCATAACCATTGTGTGCCTCAGTTTCCCCATGTGTAAAAAGAGGATACTGCTTACCTAACTTAGAGGGGACTTGCTGGGATTCATTATCTAATATTTACAGAAGTGCATTAAGATCTTCAAATGATAGCTGCTATGTGGGGTAGGAAATTATTACACGAATGTTGGAATACTCACTTGTACAGCTCCGCCAAGAAAATGTCCAGACTCTGCAGCTCTTCAAAAAGGGCTGAACAATTCCATAAAAGAGAAGAAAGAGGGTCAGAGGGCTAAACCTGAAAGTGCCAAAAGCAAAAGCATCACATTTCCAGTTCTTCTCATAGGAGGCAGCTGTGGCCAGGAATGGAAAATAAAGCAGAGTGCGCAATTGCTCGGGCTGACATGGCGAGAAACAGGTGTCTAATGTAGATGGTTCAGATAAAGAGTTGAATGCACACCGTGCAGGCCTGGCAGGGCTCAGGACTTGCTTTCTGGGACTGATCCCTGCTGCTTTAGGGCCCACACCTGCAGGTTTTATATAAGTAATTCCTTTGACATCAACGGGGCAATGTGTCTGAGCAGGGCTGCAGGACAGGGCCACTGAAATGCTTCTACACTGAAGGCAGTTCTGTTCTGTGTTGTGAGTCCTGCTGCTGTCTGCAGCTGAATGGAACGAAGCTGGGTCCCAAATAAATTGAGGTGTAAGGAGAGCAGCACGGTGACCCCGCTAGTCCAATACTGCGACTAATGCTACGCTAGTTCCTCAGTAATACTGCTGAGCTGCTGTGTTCCACCCATGGGAGAATGGGATCTTTGCTTATCCTAGGGATTAAATATGGGAGCTGCTTTCACCTCAGACTTCCCCCTGCTCTGACCTCACACCTCCCCGATCCCCTGCCTTCCTTGTCCTCATCTGCCCTGCAACTTTACATCATGGATAGGTAAACAATAAGTTTCTAAGCTTTTTAGAGCACTGCTGTTCCACTGTTACTCTGCAGCTACACGATTAAACACAACAAACGAGATCCTCATTGCTTCTGCCCTGCAAGCACCTCACCAGCAATGGAGCTAGCCCAGTGACAGTGGAGATCTGTGCTTGAGGCTCAGGATGGGATTCAGGCACCACTTTGACAGAGATGCCAATGGAGGAAGAGAAAGGGGAGAGTAGTGGCGTGAGGGGGTGAGCTGAGAAAGCAGCCCTCCCTCTTAATTAACTGGAACTTCCTCCAGAGAGGGACAGTGTCAGGAGATCAGACACCATGATAAGAAGAACATAATCTGCTAAGATACTTTTTAATGAATAGCAAACCATTTTCTAACAAGGTTTTTGAAAAGTGACCATTTGGTCACTTCAGGGACATACTGATCCAGTCAGTGAAAGAGGTGGGCTTATTAGAAAAAATTACATGGGTTTGGAACACTTTAGCCCATCAGATCACAACTTCTATCCATGCCATGAAGAGCTCATTTCAATACATAATGCAACTGGAAATTTAATTCCCCTCCACTGTGCCCAAGTGCAAAAGGCCTAGATCCATCCTCGCAAAGAGATGCCAGTGTCAGCAACAGCAGGACTGTGGTCTGAGAGGCTGAGCAAGTAGTCCAATCCTTTCCCTTGGGTAACAGGACTGCATCAGCCCCTAACACAGATGCCAAAAGCAAGGGGAAGATCTCAGGGAAAAAAGAAACAAAGGCAGATGCATACTGTCATAGAGCCCGTCTAAACCCTGCCCCAGCTTTTCCCCTCGACAACATACAAACAACGCAATCTTGAGAAATAGAGCTAAAATCTCCCCTCAGTTACAATAGACCAGCCGCAGTGAGGTCAATGTTGCTGCACAAGTGAAGTGACAGCAAAACCTGGCCAGTGGTTGCCTAGTTTCGTACAGCTTTTGTCAGTCCAGACATGCAGCTCCTGGGCTAGTTCGGGAATCACCAGGAAGGTCCTCCAGCCCTGACGTTTCTTGGACTTTAGGATGTCTCCAAAGATGTGGTCTCCAATGTACAAAATGTCTTTGCCCTTAGCCCCCAGCAGGTCACAGATAGTATCCGAGGAACCTGAGAGGGAATGAAAACAGGATGGGTCAGCAATTGTGAAATGAAGGGAAAGATTTCTCACATTTCAGAAACTCACAACTCAGGCACATGCCTGTCACTGCAGTGCAAAAACACAAGTGTCCAGTAATTGCAGCTACTCACAGAGCATACTGACAGCCAAGACACAGGGAGCTGTGGGCTACAGACACAGCAAGTTGGCCATCTCTTCCCAGAAACCATCTGTGCCAAGTGTATTATCTCCACTGGCCCAGAAAGCAGCATCCTTTGGGGTCTCCCCAAAGCCCCAGTCTGCTCCATATTAGCACATCACAACAGTAGCCAAGCACTTGCAGCTATTTGCACTACAGGAATGCCTTCACAAAGTACTCAGTGCTGTGGTTCCCAGGCTGTGGGCAGTATCTAGGGTGGTCAGTGCTGGTTCTTATCTTCCCCTGAAGTGAATGAGCCAGATCCTTTTTATGTGTCAGAAGAGCTGTGTAAGCCATCACCCTCATTCCCATTGCCCTTCCTTTGAAGCAACATGCAAACTGGGCAGAGGATTCTGGGGGCACCTGGCAAGTGGCTGAACATGGCATTGCAGTATGAAAACAGCTGAGTCCCAAGTGTGCTAAAGCAGCCAGAGCTCTCCCATGCCCTTTAAAATCCTTGCACAATACTGGATGATGAGCAGGTCCAGCAGGTTACACTGAAGAGCTTGCCTATCAGAAACACTACCAGAGATTAACCTGACAACCCCAGATTATGCCAGTAGGCTGAGAAGCTAAATCTCTGTTTATGCTCATTATACAATATACATGAGATTGTTCTTGCTTTACCGCCTGAATAGACGATGCCATGCTGCAGAGGCCCTGTGTAGGTACCAATCTTCAACTTGCCAGTAACCTGTACAGAAGAGGAAATAAATCATTTTAGTGACGGGCAACTGGTGTGGTAGATCTTTTCTGTCCGGTTCTTCCTAATTCTTCCTTCTCTTGGACCCCTGTCTCTCCCTGGGAGATTGGAGGCAGCTTTCACTCACATGAAGGGGTTTTGTGTTTCACTCTTCTCAATACACAGTTTGCTGTATTCTAATTTAGCTAGGAAGGACTCAGGTTTGCCCGTGAGACACACATCTGTGACAGCAATGAGGCTGACCGGGTGTAACTAAAAGCAAACTCCAGCCCAATGCCTTCCATGAATTTCAATGCAGAGTCCAGTCTAGAAAAGGTCCAGTTCCTGTTCCAAGCTGCCTAAAGAAACCACGTGGGTAAGTGTGCTCTGTATGCAGTACTTACAGTGTCCACTTGTCGCAATACTGTGCCTTCTCCAAAAAATAGGGGTTTTCGTGCATCCACTAGGATTAGGTCAAAGTAGGACTGCCATGGCTGATGAGAGCTTCCAGGCTAGGAAAGGAAGAAACAAGAACCATAAAAGCGTCCGTTGCCTTCAGCCTCTTCTTCTCAAATCACTGATACACTTTAGGATACAAGCTGCTATATTTATTGCACCTTTCATCCTGAAGGATCCCAGAATGCTTTCATAAACTATATATCAAGGAATCACTCCATACACTGCAGAAATGCAGCCACCTCTGGGTCCAGCATGACAGGTATTTAACATCACCAAGAAACACTACAGTTTACAGGAGAAAGCGAAAAATACTACATCCAAGAGAAATTCCACTGTAGAGAAATTTAGGAAAGCAGATTATAAATAAACCCCAGTGGAATCTGACTGGGGCTGATACTGATACTGTGACATGCGCCCAGATGCAGTGTTGACAGGCACATGAAAATAATTAAGTAACTCCATGAAACAGGAGCAGAGCCATGCATTGTGTGACTGACGAAGTAATCGATTATGCTGAATATACTAAGCAGACAAAGGTTTGGAGCTCCTAGCTGCTTTACATTTAAACATTTCAGGGCCTACTTCTGCTCTAACTTATACCAGTGTAAATCAAGACTAACATGACTGAAGTTAGTTTAGTCATGCCAGTGAGATCAGTATTAGGCCCTAGATATTCCTTTCCATTTACAAAGCCCTTTTGCTCTCCAATAAGATTTCTTATTGGAATCTAAACTTTGTCAGTTTCATACTGATCTTGACTGCAACATTATTATGTTATTATTAAAAAGAAAAGGAGGACTTGTGGCACCTTAGAGACTAACAAATTTATTTGATCATAAGCTTTCGTGAGCTACAGCTCACTTCATTGGATGAAGATGCATCCAATGAAGTGAGCTGAAGCTCCCGAAAGCTTATGCTCAAATAAATTTGTTAGTCTCTAAGGTGCCACGAGTACTCCTTTTCTTTTTGCGGATACAGACTAACACGGCTGCTACTCTGAAATATGTTATTATTAAGGATTCTTGTTTTAAAACAGCTGACAATAGCTCTCTAAATGTTCTACTTATATTTGGATTTGATTCTGTGTAAATAAGGAAACTAAACAGCAACTGTGTTTTAATTATACCTGCTAATCCCCATGCAGTCCATGAACCAGGATTACAATCCTATTATGCTACACAGAGATAATTACATGCATTAATTTCTAGTAAAACAGCAGTCCTAGAGTCACATACCTTTGGTCCATGTGGAAAATCAAACAAATAAGTCATAATTTTCTGAAAGACAAAATTAGGATTTTAAAATATACATTTGTGTAGTTTATAACAGCATACTTCTCAGTCTCCACCTTTTCAGATTACATAACTTTTTTAGTTTTACAATTTACTGTCAATTTTGGCATTAGATTTATTACAATTTGGGAACAAAATTAATAAAACACATCAGTTGGAGATAAAACAGTAATTTTTATAATCAAAGAATAGATTTGCCTTCAAAATCTGCACACTACAGAGAAGGGCTACTAGGATGATCCGAGGAATGGAAAACTTGTCTTATGAAAGGAGACTCAAGGAGCTTGGCTAGTTTAGCCTAACTAAAAGAAGGTTGAGGGGAGATATGATTGCTCTCTATAAATATATCAGAGGGATAAATACCGGAGAGGGAGAGGAATTATTTAAGCTCAGTACCAATGTGGACACAAGAACAAATGGATATAAACTGGCCACCAGGAAGTTTAGACTTGAAATTAGACGAAGGTTTCTAACCATCAATGGAGTGAATTTTTGGAATAGCTTTCCAAGGGAAATAGTGGGGGCAAAAGATCTATCTGGCTTTAAGATTAAACTCGATAAGTTTATGGAGGAGATGGTATGATTGGATAACATGGTTTTGGTAATTAAATATTCATGGTAAATAGGCCTAATGGCCTGTGATGGGATATTAGATGGGGTGGGATCTGAGTTACCCAGGAAAGAATTTTCTGTAGTATCTGGCTGGTGAATCTTGCCCATATGCTCAGGGTTTAGCTGATCGCCATATTTGGGGTCGGGAAGGAATTTTTCCTCCAGGGCAGATTGGAAGAGGCCCTGGAGGTTTTTCGCCTGCCTCTGTAGCATGGGGCACGGGTCACTTGCTGGAGGATTCTCTGCTCCTTGAAGTCTTTAAATCATGATTTGAGGACTTCACTAGCTCAGACATAGGTGAGAGATTTTTCGCAGGAGTGGGTGGGTGAGATTCTGTGGCCTGCGTGGTGCAGGAGGTCAGACTAGATGATCATAATGGTCCCTTCTGACCTTAGTATCTATGAATCTATATTTTAGAGACCTTTAAAATGATCTGTAATCTTTTAATGCATAATAATGCTGTGATATATTGCGATTTCCCAGGGCTTTAAAGAAACGCCTTGCACCACTAAAAAGAGGTAATTTCCAGCTTCTCTCCACCCAGATAAAGCACCAATTTCTAGCCCTCTAGCCTTGATGGTTCAAAAGTTATTGGACTGTCACTTGATCACAGATTCAGGATTGTCTGATGTCTTCATGTATGCATCAGAACAGTTTGATTATAGGGAAAGTTTTGCATTTTGGAGGCTACTAGTTTTAAAAATAAAAATACATTGCATTTATCCAGCACTTTTCATCTGCGGAGAGATTGAGACACAGATGAGGTAACTGACTTGCCCCAGGTCACGCTATAAATTAGTATCAGAGCCTGGAATAACACACAAGAGTTTTGAAATCCAGTCCTCTGTTTTAATCCCTAAATCACACTACCTCTCACTCAGGAACTATATAGAATACACTCAAAGTTGTCATACTGAAACCAGAAAATGTATGAAAATGAATATCCAGTTTTTCTTCATTAAGTTCTACGCAAATCCAAGTATTTCAGCAGCACTTACATCTGTGTATTTATAGTCACTGTTTGTGGCAAGAAACACCTTTCCAACCTCATTCATGCGGCGGAGCAGTAATGGCATTTTCCCCTAAAATGACACGCAAGGATTACAGACACTTTACCACTGGGAAAAACAAGCCTTAATTAAAATCATGCTTGCAAGACAATACATTGAAACTGGCAACAGCATCAGGAAAACTTCCTTGCATGCAGAAATGAAAAGAGTGGAAGAAATGTAAATGGGTATCTTTAACTGTGTCCACAGGTGCTCACAGACCCTGAGCTCCCCTTGATGATATTAAATAGTTCAGTGGCACTTCACACACTGTAGCATGCTCACCCACTACCAGCTCCACTTCAGACAAACTGGATGTGGCCCTTGGGCTCCTGGTAAATTACCAAAATGAGCCCTTCGGTAGAAGGTTTGAACACCCAAGTCTACAGGTAGGATGTGCCATAATTCAAACACCAAAGTTAGAGTGAGTTTGAGTCTGGAGCTGTTTTTATTAACAAGTTATAAATCCTAATTCAGCCATGTGTAAATTACAAGTGATCAACTACCCCAAAACAGAAGTTTCCAAAGCAGCTTGCAGACAGGTAACTAGACTGGTTAATTACTTTAAAATGAAACACTGCAGGCAGGCAATGACTCCATAATGTGGACTGGCTGGTATCAGTACTTTAAACCAAATGACATTCAGATAAGTTTTTACTATACAGGAACTCCTCACTTAAAGTCGTCCCAGTTAACATTGTTTCGTTGTTACGTTGCTAATCAATTAGGGAACATGCTCTTTTGAAGTTGTGCAATGCTCCCTTATAATGTGGTTTGGCAGCCACCTGCTTTGTCCACTGCTTACAGGAAGAGCAGCCCGTTGTAGTGAGCTGGTGGGGGCTTGGAACCAGGGTGGGCCGGCAGCCCCCTGATCAGCTCCCCGCTCTCCTAAGTTCCTTGTGCGGCAGCTGCCCAACAGGCTACCAATTGCCAGCAGTTCAGCTGTACGTCCCCCCATTGCCATGTGCTGCTCCTGCCCTCTGCCTTGGAGCTGCTCTCCAGAGCCTTCCACTTGCTGTGGGGGGGGGGGGGGGGGAGGGAAAGAGGGGGGCTAATGTCAGGGTGTCCCCCTCCCCCCTGCTCCTGTATCCCGCTTACCCCATCTTCCATAGAGCCGGGGGGACACAGGACAGGGCTCAGGACAGAGGGAGCTTCGTTGCAGCAGCTGCCATCTCAGCTTGCTGATTAACTTAAAAAGGCAGTGTACGTAAGAGTGGGGTCCAGCAGGAGAGTGGGTTTGTGTGGGGGGGCGGGGGGGGTGAGAAAACCTGGATTTGTGCTGTAAATGGCCGAACTTGATTATCATATACATTGTAAGGAGAGTGGTCACTTTAGATAAGCTATTACCAGCAGGAGAGTGGGGTGGGAGGAGGTATATTTTCATGCTGTGTGTGTATATAAAAAGATCTTCTACACTTTCCACAGTATGCATCCGATGAAGTGAGCTGTAGCTCACGAAAGCTTATGCTCAAATAAATTGGTTATCTCTAAGGTGCCACAAGTACTCCTTTTCTTTTTACACATAATATAGTCTTTTGTCTGGTGAAAAAAATTTCCCTGGAACCTAACCCCCCCATTTACATTAATTCTTATGGGGGAATTGGATTCGCCTAACATCGTTTCGCTTAAAGTCGCATTTTTCAGGAACAGAACTACAACGTTAAGCGAGGAGTTCCTGTACATGGGGGCCTACTCATGGAGACTGGCTGCAGAATGCTCACTTGCAGCTCACACACTTCCTTCAAAGGCAGCCGAAAGCAGGAAGGCGTGAACAGTTTCGGCTTTCCTAGGACAGACATTGCACTCGCTTTAGAGGGAAGTTTGAGAGATTGGAAGGTTTCTTGGAATTTCCCCTCCCCCTCATGCCTCTTTCAGGGGCTGGCTATATCAATACTTCTGTCTGGAAAAGATCTCAGCCTCTTCTGAAGCTGAGTCAACAGAGCTGCATCTCTGTGGTTTATGGTGCTAACAGAACAGCCAGGTAAAAGGAACAGTCCCCTTCCCCACCCGTGGAGTCTGCATGTGCCTCACCAACATCCTCACCTCCATCATGTGTTACATTCTCCTCTAGCTTTTGTAATCTGTTCAATAGATGTGTGGATGAAACCTAGCCTTGTGGATTATTGGGTTGGGACCCAGGCCGGATCTGAACTTCCCACTTTGTCTTTGGTTGTTACAATGGAAACCAGGCTTACCAGTTTTCTAATTCAGTAAAACAAATCAACAGGTTTACTCCTTTCCCCACACTTCCTGCCTGTGTTCTCAATACAGTATGTCCCACAGCACAGCAAAGTAACCCCACACTTACATCTTTCACCACATACTTCTCCAGATTCTCAAGTGTCTTTTCCTTGAGGGTTCCCTGAAATAGAAATAACAGAACTCCATGAGATGCTGGGCTTAATGATCTTACACACATCAGTTTATCTCCAACTTCCACACTGTCAAAGCCCTGTAAAAATACAAACCAGGAATGAATCTGAATGGGTGACTCAGAGACAAAGCACAAATCCTGTGAGCCATGCAGTCCCCTACTCTGGTGGTAATTTTAGAGGTGAATAATCCACTTTAACATCATTTCAACCCTTTCAGGAAGGAATGTGATAGAAACAGAAACTAATATAGATTGCCATACCAGATCAGACCATTGATCTCCTGTCTCCAGCAGTGATATAGAGCTTCAATAGAAGGTAAAACCCACCACAAAGCACCTGGTCAATTGTGCAAAACTCTATATGAAAAATTCCCTTCTGAATCTTGTAGAAATCAGACGACAACCTGAAGCATAAAATGTGATCAAATAATATGAATAATATGGCAACAAAAATGATTAGGGGACTGGAACACATGACTTATGAGGAGAGGCTGAGGGAACTGGGATTGTTTAGTCTGCAGAAGAGAAGAATGAGGGGGGATTTGATAGCTGCTTTCAACTACCTGAGAGGTCGTTCCAGAGAGGATGGTTCTAGACTATTCTCAGTGGTAGAAGAGGACAGAACAAGGAGTAATGGTCTCAAGTGGGGGAGGTTTAGGTTGGATATTAGGAAAAACTTTTTCACTAGGAGGGTGGTGAAACACTGGAATGCGTTACCTAGGGAGGTGGTAGAATCTCCTTCCTTAGAAGTTTTTAAGGTCAGGCTTGACAAAGCCCTGGCTGGGATGATTTGATTTTGGGGATTGGTCCTGCTTTGAGCAGGGGGTTGGACTAGATGACCTCCTGAGGTCCCTTCCAACCCTGATATTCTATGATTCTATGATTCTATGAAAGTGCTCCATCCTACTCATTATGGGACTCTTCCTGGGAGTAAAGGGAGCAGAATCAGGCACTCAGCTGCCATATTTACAAATGTTATTGATCAGGAAACCCAAATAGCATAAGTATATATGTTTGTGTATATAAAATCAGGTTGCCTCCTGCACTAAGCAGAGGATCAAAACTTATGAAATTCTCCATCCAGCAGAAACAGCTTCCTAGCAGCATAAAGCAATTAACACTCCAGAGTAGATGTACAATAAAATCAATACTGCAAAAATTAATAGTCCATAACTTCAATACATGGTATAAAATGCAAATATGGTTCATGGTGCAATCTTTACATTGCTTGTTAATTATAGGTAAGGAAAATGAGAACTGGATGAGATAGAAGGACAGAGGGATTCTCTTGTGTAATGAGAGAGATAATCATTATCCCCAAGGGTGTAGTCCTGCACCATTCACATATTTGGTCACTAAATGGCAAAATAGGTTTCTTTTACAGGGATATAGTCACATATTAACTGCTTCCATTTCAAGAGTTAAAGACAGGTGTAGTTCAATTAATGACTAATAAAAAATCCCAAGGAGTTCCAATCACCTGGTAATGAACCCAGTCAACAGCATCTCTCACATCCTGGAACATACTCCTGAACGACATAAAGAGGTCTCCATCTTTAAACCCTGTTTCACAGCTATGAGGAAAGAAGAGAGATCAGATATGTCAGATAAAGAACAGCAGCCAGTAAGAAGTGTGCATATACCACAGGACCTCTGTGATTAAGGAGCAACCAGGGAGACAAGAGAGCGCAATATATCTGACAGACAAAGCTTGTATTCCCAATCTGTATTCACGATTTCCTCTTTTATTCCGTCATGGGTGCTGGGATTGAGAGAATGCCCCTGTAAATAGTGTCCAGTTAATGGAGTCTATCTGCACAGACTTGGTATATACAGCAGCATTAGAGATGTGTGTTACCCAAACGTGGTATTCATTCAGAACTTCAGGAAGCAGATTCCCGTCTCTGGACCATGCACCAGTAATGTGGTATTTCAGGTTTTTGTGACTGCGACTCTAGTTTCTCCCTCCTGACACTAATGGAATTGTAAGTACATAATGATTACGGACATGGAAATATTTCCATTTCAGGAGTGATTGATAGACTGGGACTATAGTTTAAACAGGTGATAAATAAGAGAGGACAGGATACAGGTATATAAAAAGATTAACGTAATAAAGTAAATTAAGTGTTGCTGACTATCCTCTTTTATAACCCAAGAAAAAGGAGATATTCAATGAAATTCAAAGTCAACACATTTAACATTGATAAAAGGTAATGTTGCTTTTTTATATCACAGTGCATAATTATCCTGTGGAACTCACCACCACAAGACACCACTAAGGCCAAGATTTTACATAAGTAAGATTCAAAAGAGGATTTTATACTATATATTGGATATTAAACCTTATGCTTTTGGGCATAAGCCAACCATTAACAGATGCGTATTAAGAAGAAACTCTATTATGGGCAAATTATTCCATAATTGTCCACTAGAGGGTACTGGCCATTTTCAGAGATAGGATACTGGACCAGCTGGACCACTGATCTGATCCAGAATGGCAATTCCTGTGTTCCTAGGCAAAACTGCATATGTGTTTAACCTTTACTTTCCAAGAATGTAATACCTGGTATCACTTCATATCATGTGAATCATTCATGCAGCTGCATCCAGGTTTGCGAGCTCAAAATGTAACCTACCATTTTAAACATGCACCTCTTTGCAAGCCCATGTAAATATTGATTTTTATCTCCCCCCATCCCATATGTCTCAATGTTCCTTTTCTAAACCAAAAAGCATTGACAGCACAGCACTCATGAGCAACCCCACGATAACAGGTGCTGATGCATGTACACGATGGAGGAAAAAGAAAACACATACATTTCCTGCTTCAAAAAGCTTGCTATGAACAGTAAATCAAAAATTACTGTAAACATTTGGAAAATGTATCCTTTAAAGTTATTAAAACCAGACTTAATATTTTAGACAATTCTCTCATTAAGTGAATCTGTTTTTTTAATCAAACCCATGTCATTAGCATATTTCACTTTTGAGTGAGCAAGGTTCTTTGCCATGAAAATGTTAAAACTACTATATGGGAAATCTAAATGGCTCTGGTAATTGGCCTTGGGAGTTTCGCCTCTAGGTTACTGGCTCAAATACAGTTCTAACTGGTAGGCATTGAAAACAGACATCTGAGGGCTGTTTGGGGGCCACTGTGTTTGTAGTAAGTTTGTGGTCTCAGATCACAAACTTCCACGTCATCAAACCTCCAACTCATTTAGCATTATTTGTTGGAGTCTTAGCTGAGGCGCCAAGAACAGAGTGGAAATGGAAACTGATCATTTACAAGGTTCATATCTAGAGGTGGTCTCTCCACAGCAAAGTTGTGGCAACCAGTGCATTGAGACAGGAACACAGTGTGAGGGAAGAGCTGCATTGCCAATGTCTTTACTGCATCCAATTGGTCTAGGCTTTCAGTCTCCAGAGATGTTAACAGACACTTCACATCAGCATGGAATTCACTTTTATATTAAACAGCTAAAGAGGATTGATCTTAGTCCCAGTGATGCCAATGGAAAGATTCGCATTGACATTAGTGGGAGATTGGACCTCGGTAGAGCAGCTTTGTGCTGTATCGTGCATCTATTATTTAAAACATATATTCAAGACTGCACTATACCATTAGTTTTATAAAATCAGGCAATAAACGTACCTAGAATATCTGTCACAGTTAGTAAAGAAATCTATTAGGCAAGCCAACAGGTAGGTCTCTGCAAAGAAACAAAGCAGAATTTTAAAACAAGAGAAACATCATAAATTAAAATAACTTTTGGGGTAGGAGTCTGGAGGAAGAGAGGTGTTCATGTAACTCAAAGCACACCTGCACAGGTCCGAATCTGCTGTCAGGAAGTCAATGGCAAAACTCCCATTCATTTCCGTGATGAAGGATCAAGCCCTACAGTATCTAATTAGGGATTTACCTGGTAGATTGAACAGCGTGTTCAGAATGTAAAACCTCTCTGTGTCATCCCTCTGAATAAACTTATTTGGATACTGCTCCCGAGTTTCTGGCCTGAAAAACAAGATGGTAAAGGGAAAAACTGAATAAAACAATAGCATACTCTATAGTTCTTAGAATATGATCATAAAAGGGCCAATTAACTCAAGATTCCCTCAAGCTTTAATCAACACCTAGTTTTACCATGCTGAGGGGGAAATTAACAGTGTGTTGGTGACACAAAAGTAAGAACAGAATCCACTTCACACTCCATAGCTGTGCTGGCTCTAGCTTGGCAAAAATACCCATGATTGGTCAGTAAAATGAACAAATCTAACACAGGGAAGCAGAATGGTTGAGTGACCACAGCCTTACCTTAATCCCTGAGTTCACAGGCAGGGGATACTTAAATCCACTGCATTTTCATTTTTTGTTTAAGATAATTAATCTTTCCCCTAGTTTTCATGTGTTTTTTTTTTTTAAACACCCACATGCAGCTTTCATCAGCAATGTGCAAGGTTGTTCTGCTGGAGTCTATAATGAGGCTCTTTGCAATTAAACATTTCTGGCAATGTTAAAAAAAAGTAACTATTCTCATTCTCTTAAAAGATCATTTTTAAGTGATCACTGGCAGAATTATGCTATTTGCATTCAAAGCATTCATTATATACATAGCAGGACCAAACTCAGGGCACATTTACACCTATCCAACCCCACTGGAGTCTGTGAAGACTACATATACATATGAGAGCTTTGAGCACACATTTGATCTTTCATTTTTTAAGGTTTCTACTTCCTACTGCAGAGACTCGTTAGCTTGAGATGAGCTTATCAGAAGGCCTGTGTGATGGCCTCTTTGGGATTTCTGTTCAGTTGCTACTGAATTTAACTGTTTCTCCATTCCATCAACTCTAGCCTCATATTATGGATTTGGGAACTTATTTGGACACATTTTGCATCAAGCCCTGCACTCCCCCCTTTTCTTATTTAAACTTTCTACTCATAGAGGTAAGAAGAATGCTAACAGCCAGTAGGGACTGCAGAACATCACACACAGTTTTCACACTGCTTTACTATTAGAATCATAGAAGATTAGGGTTGGAAGAGACCTCAGGAGGTCATCTAGTCCAACTCCCTGCTCAAAGCAGGACCAACACCAACTAAATCATCCCAGCCAGGGCTTTGTCAAGCCGGGCCTTAAAAACCTCTAAGGATGGAGATTCCACCACCTCCCTAGGTAAGCCATTCCAGGGCTTCACCACCCTCCTAGTGAAATAGTTTTTCCTAATATCCAACCTAGACCTCCCTCACTGCAACTTGAGACCATTGCTCCTTGTTCTGTCATCTGCCACCACTGAGAACAGCCAAGCTCCATCCTCCTTGGAACCCCCCTTCAGGTAGCTGAAGGCTGCTATCAAATTCCCTCTCACTCTTCTCTTCTGCAAACTAAATAACTCCAGTTCCCTCAGCCTCTCCTCATAAAGCACGTGCCCCAGCCCCCTAATCATTTTTGTTGCCTTCCGCTGGACTCTCTCCAATTTGTCCACATCCTTTCTGTAGCGGGGGCCCCGAAACAGGATGTGGCCTCATCACTGCCAAATAGAGGGAAATAATCACTTCCCTTGATGGGCTGACAACGCTCCTACTAAATAATGCAGCCCAGTATGCCGTTAGCTTTCTTGGCAGCAAGGGCAGACTGTTGACTCATATCCAGCTTCTCATCCACTGTAATCCCCAGGTCCTTTTCTGCAGAACTGCTGCTTAGCCAGTCGGTCCCCAGCCCGTAGCAGTGCATGGGATTCTTCCATCCGAAGTGCAGGACTCTGGACTTCTCCTCGTTGAACCTCATCAGATTTCTTTTGGCCCAATCCTCCAATTTGTCTAGGTCACTCTGGACCCTATCCCTACCCTCCAGCATATCTACCTCTCCCCCCAGCTTAGTATCATCTGCGAACTTGCTGAGGGTGCAATCCATCCCAACATCCAGATCATTAATGAAGATGTTGACAAAACCGGCCCCAGGACCGACCCCTGGGGCACTGCGCTTGATATCAGCTGCCAACTAGACACTGAGCCGTTGATCACGACCCATAGAGCCCGACGATCTAGCCAGCATTCTATCTACCTTGTAGTCCATTCATCCAATCCGTACTTCTTTAACTTGCTGGCAAGAATATTGTGGGAGACCATATCAAAAGCTTTGCTAAAGTCAAGGTATATCACGTCCACCGCTTTCCCCATATCCACAGAGCCAGTTACCTCATCATAGAAGGCAATTAGGTTGGTCAGGAATGACTTGCCCTTGGTGAATCCATGTTGACTGTTCCTGATCACCTTCCTCTCCTCCAAGTACTTCAAAATGGGTTCCTTGAGGATCTGCTCCATGATTTTTCCGGGGACTGAGGTGAGGCTGACCAGTCTGTAGTTCCCTGGATTCTCCTCCTTCCCTTTTTTAAAGATGGGCACTATATTTGCCTTTTTCCAGTTGTCCAGGACCACCCCTGATTGCCATGAGTTTTCAAAGATAATGGCCAATGGCTCTCCAATCACATCAGCCAACTCCCTCAGCACCCTCGGATGCATTGCATCCAGCCCCATGGACTCGTGTATGTCCAGCTTTTCTAAATAGTCCATAACCTGTTCTCTCACCACTGAGGGCTGCTCACCTCCTCCCCAAACTGTGCTGCCTAGTGCAGCAGTCTGGGAGCTGACCTTGTCTGTGAAGACTGAGGCAAAAAAAGCATTGAGTACTTTAACTTTTCCCACATCATCTGTCACTAGGTTGCCTCCCTCATTCAATAAGGGTCCCACTCATAGAGGTGACCTTCTTCTTATTGCTAACCTGTAGAAACCCTTCTTGCTACCCTTCACATCCCTTGCTAGCTGCAACTCCAATTGTACTTTGGCCTTCCTGATTACACTCCTGCATGCTCGAGCAATATTTCTATACTCCTCCTTAGTCATTTGTCCAAGTTTCCACTTCTTGTAAACTTCCTTTTTGTGTTTAAGCTCACCGAAGATTTCTCTGTTAAGCCAAGCTGGTAGCCTGCCATATTTGCTAGTCTTTCTGCACATCGGGATGGTTTGTTCCTGTGCCCTCAATAAGGCTTCTTTAAAATACAGCCAGCTCTCTAGGACTCCTTTCCCCCTCATTTCAAAAACAGATGCCAACGTGAAACTGCAGAACTGGAATTAATTTGCAAACTGGACACCATCAAATTATGCCTGAATAAAGACTGGGAGTGGATGAGTCATTACAAAACCTAATTTTACCATACTAATTTCCCCCTACTGTTACTCACATCTTCTTGTCAACTGTTTGAAGTGGGCCACCCTCATTACCACTACAAAAGTGATTCTTCTTCCCTTGGTATTCTACTGTTAATTGAATTGTCTCATTAGACTGACCCTCCATCTGGTAAGGCAACTCCCATCTTTTCATGTACTATGTATAAATATACCTGCTAAAGTATTTTCCACTCCATGCATCTGATGAAGTGGGTTCTAGCCCACGAAAGCTTATGCCCAAATAAATTTGTTAGTCTCTAAGGTGCCACAAGGACTCCTCGTTGTTTTCCCCCTCCCCTTCATATTAGCCTCCTATCAGTTGCCTGAGGGAGTCAAAGTCTGGTTTTCTGAAGTCCAGGGTCCGTATTCTGCTGCTCTCCTTTCTTCCCATTGACCTAAACCATAAGCTACAATAATTTAGCTCCTAGACTAGTTCAATCCTTCACCTCTCTCAAGCGAAGACTGGTGTGCTGAACCACTGGCCATTGTTCATGCGATGCAGACTTCTGCCTGTTCCAGAAAGGGCTGACATAACTGAACCATTTTACCTGATAACAGGGTGCTGAAACTGAATTATGCCAGCACAGGTAAAAAGCCCCACACACTGTCCTATCCTAAACTCTTCCCCACGCCATGTCCTATCCTATTTCCACTGCTCTAGAAAATATAGGCCTCTTTGTACTATACTGATGTTTTTCCTAGACTTTGAAATATCATTAACTTCAGAACACTCACAATTTCTTATATGTAAACCGAACCAAACCTATAAAAATATAAAAGCAGCGTCTCTTTATCAACAAATTGTCTGCTATTCCTTATGGTTTATTAAGCCATTTATCAAACCAGAGCCAACGACCAGTGAATGGCCAAGTTGTCAGTACTCACCCTCTCACGAAGTTAAAGCCATGTGAACACACTAGGAGGTTCCCATAGGCATCGACTTTCAACAGGTTTCCATACAGTGTATCAAATACCAGGCCTCTGTCAAGGAAGGAATTTAAGATGTGAAATCAGAGTGGCCTCAGAAATCACTGAGGAGTGGCCAAATGCACCATACTCAGAGCAAGAATCAGAATCAGCTCTTGAGTGTGCTTATTTGAAGTAGAATATTTGAGCCAATTCTTACATGTCCCATCCAAAACAGAACTGAACACTGGGGGCAGGGTTGTGCTGATCCACTTCTAATGTATCCCTCTGTCTGGCTGTGTAACCACTCTCCCCACGCCCTGCATTGCCAGGTTGAAATGTAAAATTGACCTGCTCTCTATGGATCTTAAAACAGGATCATTATACTCAACAGAAAGCTTAGCTATACATTCATCGGGGAAGATGTGTAGCTTTCTACACAAGGTCAAGAATTTGGCTCTCATGCTTGCCCTAGTGATTCCCTGAGAATTCTACTGGGATGCAATGGAGAGCTGATTGTGGGAAGGAACCTCTCCAGTCCTGTGCATCTCTCCATTGCATTTAGGAGAGCCAGACGTGGCATGTGACAGCTGCAAAAAAAATGCCGTGTCATTCCCTGCTACCGATTTGAGATCTACATCTTTTCTGGCAAAACCACATTACAAGTTTCGGCTCATTTATCTAGTCACTAGCCTTTGGGAAAAGGAGATGCCATGACTGCTGAAAACGATGAGCTTCTTCAAGACTGATTGGTAGTAAGGCTGCTGCCAGTTGTCCTCACATAGGCAACCCTTCTTTGTCCTCCCCATGATGGGGGTAGTGAATTCACTGAACATGCTCAGTGTAACCGTCCTGACAGCTTCATTACAACCCATCTTCCTATTATGGACATGGTAACCTGTGGCAGTAGGCTCACTGCAACTCAAGGTGGGAGGAATGAAAGGAAGGAGGCTGTCTGTTTGTGCAAAAATTCTGCACAAGTGAGGTCAGTCACTGCAAGTCAATCGGGTATGTTCAACAAAGTTCTGTGCACAACTAAAGGCTTAAAAGGTGTCTTCTGAAAACTTGAAATTTCACGTCTATGAACTTCACAGAACAAACATTCAAAGCCACAAGTAGACTGGATCAGTATCTCTTAGTCATTTACCTCGTAGGGAAAGAAGGATCATAGACAAAACTGAGCAGCTCCTGAGGGTATCCAATGGAAACCAATCTTTCTACGGTCAGGTCAAATCCAAGAGATTCATATTCAGGGGATTTATACACTGTACCAAGATAAGATTCCAGTTAGAAAATACAAAAATAGCTCATGGTAAAACAAGGCAGTTAAAAATAATTTTTCCATTCTCCCTCCTCCCTCTTCCACACTAGGTTCCGTCATTATTTTCCTTCTCTATTTCAGGTTCACTTGCTCTGGTGCTTACAGTGATCATGGAATTAGATCATGCTAGAGGCCTTTTGCAGAATGGAAATGCAGTTCATATTTCAGAAGCAGAACGCACCAGATGAAATATAAGTCAGTCCATCAGAGCTCTTTGCCTCAGAGGAAATATATTCCAAACAGCATCTCCCTCTCCTCCCCCACCCCCTCTATACACATTATTAGAAGCAGAGAGTCTGAAATTCTTTACTGCTGTTACAGCTGTTACTCTGGACACAATTCCGTAGCCTAATATTAGTGTCAGGAATTCAGCTAGGAGGTGTTTATAAGTGCTGTGGGCTGTGATGGCTTCCACAGAAGATACAGTAATCAGGTCAGCATATAATTTATTAATAAAACTATATGGTACCGTAGAAACCTGTGAGATGTTACCTTCTTGCATCAAAATGTTATTCTTTTAAACCAGTTTATTATTTTAATATTTCATTTATAAAATACACCTTAGCTCAGTGCAGGGAAAATGTATTTAACGAACCTTATATAACAAGTTCATTCAAGGATCATTTGATGGCTTCACTGTATTTCTGTGGACAGTATGTTGAGGTTTGCTGCCTGGAAACTGTCACTCTTACAGAATCTGCCCCTAAGATGCACTGAAGTCAAATAATTCCCATCACAGTTGAGATATATATTTAAGTGGGCCCCACTGTATTAATGATTTGGAGGCAGCAGCTGTATGTGTCATATACACATGCGCTATTTGAATGGTAAACTCTTCAGAACACAGACATGCTTTTCTGTGAGGTGCCTAGCACCGCTGCGGGAGTCATAAAAAATGCTAACAATAATAAATATATCTACAGTCCCCAAAGAATTACTACAGGTAAGAAAATGTGCTGTGGAAAAGAGAGACCAAGTCAAGAGGAGAAAACTTATATGTGAAACTACTGAAAAAAGATGGAAAAAGGAGGAAGCTCATGAAGGAAAATCAGGGATGTTAGACAGGGACAGATTATAGATTATGGTGACTGTCATGAGGAATCTCATATATAGAACTGAGCAAAGTGATTTTTGGTTTCCAGGAAAAAAAACTGGTCAGTTTCTAACCAAAAATGAATTTTTTTTCTTGACTACATGAAAACCCCCCAAAAATTTGTTCTGGTCAAATTAAATGCTAATTAAATGCTAATTCAAACCGACATTTTCAAAATAAAATGTGGAGTGGATCTGACATTTTCAAAATGAGTTATCACACTTCCAAAATTTCTGTTTTCAGGTTTTACTTGGCCAAACCTATTGCCAAATTCGACCCAAATTTTCAAATAGTTTCAGTTCCCCCCAATACTGCATTTGCCAGTGAATTTACTATTTGCCAAAAAGATTTTGCCCAGCTCTACAGTAACATGTGTCCTCCAGGGTATTATTTGGCTGACAGATATCTAAGGGTTCATTATTATTTTTAACAAAGGCCTATTATCCCTTAGAAAAGCAACAATTCATTGTAAGCTTGAACACACTTATAATACTAACTTACTTAATAGTAAAGGATACCTAAAAGTAATAATGTAGTTAACAAAATCTTCAAGCTTTTACTATACTAATGGTAAACATATAATAAAGTTATATGACATTTGCTGCATGGGACCTTCTCTGTGCAATAGGAACAGAGAGATTGATTGTGTTGTGGGTGAGAATGAGGGGCAGAAATAACTAACATAAATAAGAGAGCACAGGATTGTGCAGGAAATTCTGGGGTGTGATCTAGAGCTCTAGTGAGCAAAAGGAGGTCAGAACAGAAAGAGCACAGTGAAGATCATGAAAGATCAGAGTCTAGAAAAAATGAATTCCTTTGATGAAGGGCTGCTAAAGGCAAATTACTGAAGGGAACAATAAGAAATATACCTTCATGTATTGTAGATGGGTAAGACAGATGCCCAGATTTCCCCGTTTATTAAAGCAGCATGGGACAAGGACATGCTGAGTTATTCACAGGGGCTGTGCTAGAGGGGGCTTGTGGGGGCTACAGCCATCCCAAAATTTGCCTTAGCCCCCACCCCGTAGCCACCTCTCCCAGCCGCTGGCTGTGGCAGTGCCTTCAGAGTTGGGCACCTGGCCAGCAGCTGCTGCTCTCTGGCCGCCCGTGAAGGCACAGCGGAAAGAGCTGTGGCTGCTGGCCAGGCTCCCCACAGCAGACACACTCGCTTCTCCTTCCCCAAATTCACTCGCTCTCACTTCCCACCTGCTGCTCACCACGGCCTGCAAACTGCAGCAGCCAGGGGAAGCGGACTGGTTCCTGAAGACCTCACACACACCTGATCTACAGAGAGGAGGCTTTAGCCGCTGGCCTAGACTGGAGGAAAATTGTCGTCTTCTTCCATTCAGTCCCTTTGTGCTCAGGGATCCTCTGACAGATTTGCAGCCCTGGCTGCGCTGCAGAGATCTGCACAGTCAACTCCTCTGCTGAAGCCAGCCTTGGCTAGAGGTGTGACATGGCTCCTCAGCAGCAGGCAGTACAGAGGCTGTGAGCCCCATGTTTACAGTTAAGTCTTCCCTTCTTTGGGAAGCTGATCCATGGCTGGCAGGGCACTGGGGGAGCTTGCCTGATGCTAGAGGTGGCCGTGCCTGAGTGGGTCTCCACTGAGCTGGGGTCGGGGGACAGGGAGCCTGTTTGCTGGTGTCTCTGGCTCAGGAGTGGGAGCTGCTGCAGCACTGAACAAGCGTCAGGCTCCTGAATGCTCGGCTTAAAGAGACAGCATGCTGACACTCTCACTCAGGCCCGTGCAGTCTCCCACACAAGCTCCCCCAACACACACACACACACACAGTCTCCCACGTACACTCCCCCACCACACACATGCACCGTGTCTGTCACATGCTACCCACAATAAATACACCCCCCCCAATACACTCCCTCAACACAGTCTCCCACACACACTATCCCCAACACACACACGCTCAGTCTCTCTCACATGCTACCCCCAACAAATACACACTCCCGAACACACTCCCTCAACACATACCCACTAACACCCACAGAGTCTCCCTCGCACGCTCTCCGAACACACACATACACACATACAAATTGTAAAATTATACTGTGGTATGAAACTTGGGAGGGGGAGCACCTCCCTAAACGGCACCCCTGAGGTAGGGGCAGGGTGGTTGCTGACTGGTGGGGAGGCTTGTCAGAGCATTGTCCGGCTGCAGCCATCCAGCCCTGGGTGGGGAGCAAGCTCAGGTCTGGGATGTCCAGCTTGCCTTGTGAGGCTGGATTTATCTGATGAGTCAAGGGCCTTCCTCCCTGCCTGGTTTGCATCCCCAGCGTGCAGCTCCCTGCCACAGTGCCTGGCTGCACCTGCACATGCAGGACAGAGCGGTGTCTGGGTAACACTTCCTACAGCACCTGTGTTCAGTTAACCCTCTCTAGCACTGAGGCCCCCTGCTCCAGACGGAGCGCAGTGTGAGTTGCTGTATTATGGGTCTGAGTCTCCAAATCTTCCAAATATCCTACTTTGCTCACTTCACAGGCTAGACAAAGTTTAAACCCGATGTGTCTGTATATGTTTTTATTCCTCTTTTGAGGATAACAGATAAATCACACATTTAAATGCGTATTGTTAAAAAATAAATGGGTGCGCCCACAAGATGTATAGCGCAGCCTCCCCCCCCATTTTCTGTCTAGCCCACCTCAGCCCCCACCACCACCAGGAAGAAGCTGGAGTCATCCTAGTTCTTCAGACAGACCATATAAATTTTTTAACACTGCTGTGCGATTTCACCTTGGTAATCTGGCTAAATTCCCAAGGAAACTGTAATTTCTCTCTCTATACAGAACTTCACCAGTCCCCTTCTTCTAAAAACCCTGTTGCATTATGTTGCTGCTATGGGAACAGTTTGTTGAAAGCTTGTCTCTCTCACCAACAGAGATATCACCTCACCAACTTTGTGTCTCTAATATCCTGGGACTGATACGGCTATAACAGCATTTCAGACATGAGCCATGGTCATTTCTGGAGCCCAGAGACAGCTGTAGTGACCCCTACACACACATGCACAATCTGAAGAGTACTTTGGGATCCCTTTTAGACAAACAGAAGGGATTTACGATCAATCCACATGGTACGCCACCAAGAAAGCGTGGCTGTAGCTAATACAATGCTATCTTTCAAATAACACCCTTACTTCTCTAACAATCTTTCAGGGGAAAGGGCAGTGGATTCATATTTTCTATGTGCATCATGCAACCCATAAAATACCCTTATTCCATTTTCTATGCATTGCACTCCCCTCTCCAATCTACATTCATCACTGATTTAGTTGGGGATCGGTCTTGCTTTGAGCAGGGGGTTGGACTAGATGACCTCCTGAGGTCCCTTCCAACCCTGATATTCTATGATTCTAAGACCTCCCTTCTAGCCTATGAAAGCAGCTGAAAAGCCAAAAAGAAAGGTTGTTGCAAAGGACTATATGGTATTCCCAGGCCATACCAATACAAGGAATCAAATCCAGATCTCTGATTAGGTGGCACAACCACAAGGCTGTCCCTGAACATTCGCAAAATTCGTATCCTCACCTATAAACTTTGGACTTTGCTTGCCTCCTTGCCCCAGCCCTTTTTTAAAACGCAAGCCACTAGCTCATTTAAAGAGTCTGTTTGTGTGTCATCACTAAAGACACCTGGAAAAGAAAGAGTCTTCTTCCTAGTGTAAGAAATCAACAGACACACTGGAAATCAGACTCTTGGAGGATAGAAATGGACTATAAATAGCATTCTCCAGTTACTGTGATGTTATCCAAGATATACTTTCCTTTAATTAGACAACTGGGAATGGTTTCAGAGTTCACCTCGCCCACGCCCCATTTTGACAACACACTACACCACGGTACGGACTATATTAATCAGCATGAGCTACAAGCTACTGACATTTTCGCACAAGCTGTGCAAATGCTCATTTCAGTAACATGAGCTTCAGGCAAGTGATCCACCTACTTGAGATAAACAGTGTGAACAGGATTGTGATGCTGCAACTGCAGCGTCACAACACAGGAAAACGGCCACATTATATAACCTCTATCTACATACACACATACACATGACAAACTGGGAATTTTCTGTAAAATTTTAATGAAACCTCTGTGTGCCTCAGTTTCCCTCTGCACTTCATATTGTTACCCAGTGGAGGGAAAAGTGTTAAGTCTGCTCATGGAAGCAAGACAGGACATGAGGTTCAGGTGTCACCTTGTGGTCTGGGCCACAGTGAATAGGATCATTAAGGAACTGGCTGGAACCTGCTGAAAGTGACCCCATATCAGTGCAGAATCCAAAGAAAGCCCAATGACCAGAATATTGACACCTAGCAAACAATGACCAAGAGGAAGGAGCCCCCATCTCCTCTCACCCCAGCAGGGCAGCTAAGCAGAGACCCAGCTCGAGAACAAAGGACTGAGACACGATCAGCAGAGAATAAAGTATGGGATACTGGAGGAAGCTGGTTGCTCTCTCCTGGGACTGACAGAGAGAGACAGAGAGCCTAAAATGAAATCCACTACAGCGTGGTTGGTGGTTTGCTCTGGCTTGACCAGAATGGGCTATGCTTTAACCTTTATTTCTCTATGCTAACCTAAGGACTTCCAATGCTGTGTTCCAGCTGACTAATAAATCCTACTCTCTTCTGAAAAGTGTGTTTGGTGTCACTGGAAATACTTGCTCAGTTGCGTTAATCCCTGCAGAGTGGACAAGTCTCTAACTAGGAGTCTGTCTCAATGGGACTTGCTGGGCAGAGCTCACGGTGTGAAGCCAGGAGTGCTGGAGCCCAGAGGTTCAGCCTAGGAGGCGGTGAGGCTGGGAAGCCTACCCTTAAGCTAAAAAGTGGGGCTCCGCTACACTGAAGGGGGTCCTCCAAGAGGCTGTTTGAAAGTTAGGGCATAGTACCGATCCTGTGGAAACGTGGCAATATATTCGTGTACTCAGGGCTGATGTGTTTTTATATCTTGTTCTGGTCAGTCATCTGTGCAGGAATTTAGCAGTAAGGAGAGATCTACAGCTGGATGACTAAAAAAAGAAAAAAGTAATTAAATACTTTCCTGGAAACCCCCCAAAGCCCTAGCCACTGTGTCCACAGCTATAGACTTTGTGTAGGATACTGTGGATGTCATAGATTTAGATGCTTGCCATGCAGAATCCGTTGTGCTGTGAGCTCCCACACAGCTGACAGTGCCCCTGCCTCAAAGCACCCGCAAGTGTGTGACAGGTGAAATATGCACAGCTACAAAAACACAACCATTCAATCTTCAGTATGTTTTTGTTGGTCTCTTAGCCCTACTTCTAACAAAATTACAGCAAATATAATCACATATTACAACTTTTTCTATCTTTTTTTAAGTTGACCCCCATCCCTCCACAAACATGTTGGTCCCCAATGACAAAAGGACAAGTTATTTTAAAGGTCTGTGCTCTGCAACAGACAAATGTTTCAGCAGCTCAGGGCAGTCAGTACACAGTGTTCAGGGGTTATGTAACTATGGATTGCGAAAGAACAACCAAAGCTTTGAAAACAGAAGCCAGCTGACAGCACTTACAGCTTCCCCTTAACATCATAATTTGCCATCAAATTACATTGTGGAGAGTTAAAAAGTGGTACCACAGAAGTGAATGTTGCAGGCTCTAAGTCCGTGATGACTTCCACGGCATGTGTTAGAATGTGTTGGAATGAGCAGGAGTTGCACAGTAAGGTATGGAATTCTCATGCACTTTATTGTGGATTTTGGGTGGTTGGGGTATTTTTGGTTTTTTTACCTTTGCTGCCAAGACACATACGGTAGCAATTTTATAGCCTTCCTGGAAAAGAAAAAAAAAATCTCTACAGAGACTCCAGCTTGTGCAAAATGCTGCTGCCAGGATTTTGACTCACATGAGGCAGATGCAGATGCAGAGTGTCACTCCAGTCTTGAAGGAGTTACACTGGGCTCCCCTGTTAAAAAAAAAAAAAATCAAACTGTTTTTACAACCACGACAGCGCTGCACCGTTTGGGACTTGCGTGTTTGCTGGAGCTGCTGCCTCCGAAGAGCTCGAAAACCAGGCTGCTGGCTATTCACAACACCGCACAAAACTGATTTACAGAGGAGGTACGGTTAGTAGCGGTACATCCTACAGGCAAAATTCTGGCCTTAACTTCACAAACCAGTCTCAGATCAATCCAGCAATATTTTGTTGGCATGACAAGCTACCCAAGTGTTGCCAAAGTGTTTGAGAGACAGATCCCTCGCGTTTCCATCAGAAGTTGGTATAATCTACCCAGGAACAGCCTTCACACTGTGTTTAGGGTTCTGTCATTAGTGACCATACCGGATCCGGTGGCAGGTTACTATGTAGCCTGATGTCATCTCTTTCCTTTCAAGATATTCCATTCCCTTCACACCCACCACACGTCTACATGTCATCATGGAAGAATATACGTCAAGAGTCACTGTGTGGATCTGAGAACAGAATTTTGCCCTAAATCTGGAATCTGCTCCCATCAAGAACCTAAAATATGGAGTCAGTCTGACTCATGTACATTAAAGCTTAAAACTTACTCTTTACACCTAGACTTATCTGGCAAGTTTGGGCTTTTCTGTGCAAATCTTTTTGGAATGTGTTCATGAAAGGTGCCATGCAACCATACTCGGCATTGTACAGTATTGGTTAACAAGCACACATGGTAAAGAGAATGAGAACTATTCTGCAACTTACAAATATGCACAAAAGAATGAGAAACAACTTTTAAAGAAATTCAAACTAAACACTAAGCTGAATGCTTTTGAATAGGTTTCAAAGAGGGCCCGACAGAGCAGTAAAGTACATACCATTACCTCTAATGCTTTTTAAAAATAATTGTTAAATAACCATTTTGCATGGTTAAGAAAGTTTGGGGTGTGATTGGGTTTGGTTTTGGGGAGAAGGAGAAAGCTCTTCAAGACCTGCACATTTCCTTCTTTATTCCCCCACTGCACTCTCAAAGGTTCCACGTTGAGACCCAGGTATCCTTCCATTGAAGGTGTGACATGGTTTCTGCCAGAGTCTGTCAACACTCCTCATGGGTTGGTCAGAGATGATCATGTGAAAACAGGGAAAAAATGCTTTCTCCCTTGCCAGTGCAAAACCTCGACATCTGGTGCCACTCCATGTGTGCCATATTCTAAAAATTTAATGAATTAATTTGCACACTTGTAAACAATTTGTGTATAACCATAAAGTTCTGTTTAAAAATGATTGTGTGGGTTTGGTGCTGGTGAAAGGTGTTGTACGAACAGCAGGGACGACAAGTCCTTGATTTCCCATACAGGGTTCTCCGGAGCAGTGGGAACAGCTGCAAGGAAGAAGGCCCTTATTCCTCACACCCTCAGAATAGGAGTATATGGCTTATGGGGAGGCAAAGGCATCTCTGAGTGAACTCAGAAGTAAATGTGGGAGCCTGAGGATAGTGCAATTGCTGAACCACTGTGAAGATAAGAGCCTGGGGCTACTGGAGTGAATGATGAGGTGGGGTTGCTATGATGTGGTATTAAACTTTGTTCACTCTTCCCCACTGCTCCATGTTGGCGGGGAACTCTCAGGGGAAGTAAAGAGCAGCCTGGGGAAGAGGCAGACAGGCCCCAGGCTGCCTGCTCAGCAGGTGCCACAGCAGCCCCCACCAACCAGGAGTAACACCTGCAGCTCAAGCACTCCTGCTTCCCAGAACTCAGCTGAATGCACAACATTCCATTTAGGCTGTGGGAGTGTGAGAAAGGGTGCTCGTTCTGCATGTGAGATGCATTACAGTTGACAAGTTTTCTAAACATGCTTGGCTCAGGTGTACCTCCTGCTGAAGTCAATGGGGTTAGAGGGCAAAATTGGCCCTCTGACTGCGCATTAAGCTATGCTTGAAATATGTAGTCCAACAGGCCAAGACTCTGCAACAGGTGACTGCAGAAGGGAGAACAGCTCTTGTGTGGAAGCATTAATGCAAGGATCTGGGCTTTAATTTGAATAAATCACTAAAATATCAGCTGAAAAGAAACCATCAGCAAATAAAATAAAACAATAATAATAATAAATGAAAAATGAGCAGAATAATAGCTTGTGTGTTTGCAAGTGTGGGGCTTCAGTGAAGAATATCAATGTAAACTCACATGCAGCCTAATCCCTATTTAGGCACCTAAAAAAAAGGACCTGATTTTCAGAGATGCTGAGCATCCAAAAATCCTGCTGAAGAAGTGGATGCTCAGAACCTTTGAAAACCAGGCTGCTCTCATTTAAGGCCACAATTCAGCAAAGCACTTACCCATGTGTTTATGTACATACCTGTTCAGCAAAGCATAATATCTTAATCTGCTTAACCCTAAGCATATGCTTCAATCTAACTTATTAAGATTAGGCACACGTTTAAGGACCCTAGTGAATCAGGGCCTAAGTGACTTGTCGAAGGTCACACAGGGAGTCTGAGGAAAAGCCAGGGGCAGAACCCTGTTCTCTTGACTCTTAGTTTTCCATCTTAACCACAAGACCATAATAATCCTTATTTTATTACTCACGTGAAGCTGTACAGAGCAGGGTCTCTGATTTCAGCCTACATCAAATCTAGTTCTCAGAGTCCTAAACATCTTTAAATGAATAATGAAATCATATTTTGTTTTGTTTTTTTCTTTAACTACCTGTATTTTCATTCCCAAATGAGAAGAAACTGCAGGGTTATTTATCATCATTTTCTTTCTTTAACAGGGAGGAAACCTTTTCGCACACTGCAGAGCCAGTCAATAAGTGACTAAAGGTCTGTTAAGTATATTTTACTTTATTGCTCAATATGTACCTTTATTTTCCTCTAGGGCGTACACATTTTTATCCATTAACAAACAGGCCTTCCGCTGAATCACAGGGTATTTTCTAATACCCACATGCATGCCTCTTTGCCGTGCAGGTACAGGAAAATCTTGTACCAACCCTCCCCGTCCATTAAGAAGCAATGTGGTATCATATACACAGCAGGGCTTTGCATTGTTCCATGTCTATTTTGTTTGAGTGCTGTGCATTTCTACTTAACAAAACCACACCAAAACAATGCTCTTGCAAAGTGTTATTGTCCAGACACTCCTTCCCCAATTATTTCAGGGAAATTCTATGGCCTGTGATATATAGGCCAGCCAAACTACAAGATCACAATGGCCCCTTCTGGCCTTTGAATCTATGAATCTATTGAAGTAATCTTGGTAATGGTCCTATCAAAGGACCTAATGTCACTGAGTTTTGTTTCCCTTAGGCCTGATAAAGGTTTGGGCTTCCTGGCTATGTCTCGCAGAGTCAGAGCTCGGTAACAGACTCAGCACTTTATGGTGGACAAAGATTTCTTCTCCTGAATAAAAATGCCAGACTTGAGGCTACATCAACAATAATAAAGTCTAAATATGTACAGATTTGCATATGGGCAAAAGCAGCTTCTTAGTGGCTGCTACTCTGTGGCACCTCTGCATTTCTAGTGAATCTTCCTTTTAACTGGTCATTTTAACAGTCTGAGGAGCATTTCTTTGAACTGGAATAATTTATCACTTTCAAAGAGTCGAATGAATATTCACCTTGGCTTTTATGAGTGTATCCATGGAAATAAACCACCCTACTAAAATATGGGCTTAGCTCTTCAATAAGGAGTTAAGCCAGGGGAAGAAATGGTTGCACAGAAGGCTCATGTTCAAATGCAACTCAATAATATCCAAAAATAGCAAGGAAAACAACTTAAGATGTAACTGCCATCTAAATCCAATACCCTACGGTACCATTCACATGCGTTAGCACCTGAATTTGTTATTTTCCACACCATCCCTCGGCCGTCTTGAGGCGTTGCTCAATCTCTCTCTGGACATGGATTTTAAATTGGAAGGAAACAAATGTCTAGTTGGTAATGTACAGGACAGTAAACTTCGAGTTCTAGGTTCTACACCTGGCTCAGTCAGATTCATCGTTTGATTTGGGGGCAACTCACTTAGAGCTTGATTTTCACAACTGCATGTGCACAAACACATGCCTTTGTGTGTGTACAATCAGCACAATTGCACACACAAATCAGAAATTTGCACATGTAGAGAAGTAGTTACATATATAACTGGTCAACTGTCTGCTAAAATAAGTGATTTGCAAAGCATAATCAGGGAAATTGTGCATGTACAGTTGTGAAAGTCAAGCCTTCAGTGTACTTGCGCCTCTGGCTTCTCCACTGTACAAATGACAATACGTGCCCTACACAACGGTGTGTTTGAAGCACAATTAAAGCTTGTAAAGTGCTTTAGATCCCAGATAAAAGACACTGTTGCACGTGGAAAGTATCATCATCGTAATTTCTATCAGACCAGCAAGAATAAGACCCTAACTATTTGGGTATTGAGAAGCTGCTGATCAATGTAGGTCTTCAGCTATATTCAGACTGGGAGAACAAGGAGCAAACTATTGCAACTTTTTAAGCACGTTATTAGTGAAGTGCTACCCTTTCAACAGCTTCACTCTGACATTCTGATTCTTGAAGAAACGACACCTTGCAGATTAGCACTTTGTCACTTGGTGATTTATTTGGACACCATGACAAGCAACACGTGCTTTTCCCATGCCCCATTCTCGGTGCCAACACATTACAATCCACAGCTTCCAATCTCAGTGGGCAGTTTTACACAACTTTAAGCAGTCAACTCTTAAAAGCAGCAATGGAAACAACCCTGATAAAACGGCTATTGAAATGCTGCCTGTATTCAACCAACCAACCAACCATCCCAAGTAGACTAGAAATATCAGAGCTTTGACCTGCTTCTAGTTTCAAATCACGAGCTGCTAATTTATTAAAAATAGCCTCAAAACCTGCGCCTGCCAAGCTGCATGTGCACCAGTGTGAATACACAAACAGGTAGCTGACGTGCAATTACCTGATTACATGCACACAACAGATATTCAGCTGATTTTGCAGATGCAATTTTGCCAGATTAGTTTCAGTTGCAGTCAGTCAGTCTCCCTAGGAGCCCCCGTTTCTTTTCCATTTTTAATAATCTCTGAAAAAGAATCCAGGTAGCACAACCCTGAAATGAAGTTGTACATACCTGTAGAGAGCTGGTTACAAAAAGCAATGGCCATTATTTAGAAAAGCAACTGAACACCACCAAAAAACAACTTCGCTATTTTCAATTGTTACAACATGATGAACTAAAGGGAAACCATCAACCTAAATATCACACTTTTGTCTGAATATTTTTACTTATGATTGTTACACACACCACCTAAAATTACTACATTTGGAAGAGATTAGAGGGAAAAAATTTGTCTGCAACTCTTTTGTTTAGCATGTGTACTCAGCAGCACACTGTAACTAGTCAGTTCACTGTCTTCCCTATGTAATAGCAACACCATGCAGCTCTTATATATCACTTTTCATCTGTAGATCTCAAAGCACTTTACCAAAGAGGCAAGTATCATTAGCCCCATTTTATAGGTGGGGAAAATGCAGCACAGAGTGGTGGTGTGACTTGGCTAAAGTTAAGCATTTAGGCCAGCAGCAGAGCCAGGAATAGAACACAATGTCCTAAGTCCCAATCCAGCACCATATACACTGGACCACACTGTATAGTGAATCTGTTTCTTCATTTGTATGGGTCTTTGACATAGCCAACATGGGGGAGAGAAAAACATTTAAAATATAAGATGTGGTTGTAAAACCACAAAAAATTGAAGGGGAATCTGGGGCAGGTGTAGGACTTAAAATTATTTTTAATTCATTTAAAAATGAACAGATTTCAAATTGACTGAGGGCAGCATTTTCAAAAGTGCCTAAGGGACTTAAGAGCCAAAGTCCCATTAAGAGTCAAAATTCTTAGGCTCTTAAATTACTTAGGTGCCTTTGAAGGTTTTATCTGGTCTCCCTTACAAACAGATTGGGACTTTTTATGCTATACTGTTAGCGGAGTTTCTCTCTAGAGATAGGTTCCCCTGCATGTAAAAAATCTTTATTATGGGTATTTACATATATTAAATATATAACCAGACAGTTTCCTTTCTTCATCCTTCCAGCTTACTGTGTAATATTATAGTTTGAATGTATTTATAAAAAACATTATCAAAGTTCATTGGAAAACTCTATTCTACATGTGTACATAGAAGATGTTTAAAACTCCATTAACTTTAATGTATTTTGGAAGTGGGTTTGGAATTGCTCATCTATGCATACCCCAGTTGCACATCAATTTAAAAACTCAATTTGACTGAGTTACATAAATGTAAAAAAAAAAAAAAAAAGGAAAAAGAAAAACAGACACAGGTTTATGTGTAATGCAACAAGAGTTTGATTTAAACATATGAAACTTTACAGAACATTAGCCTACTATGTAAGTGAGACCCTTTTAGCATCAGAGGGTCTTCATCAGGGTGTGTGCGTGAGAGAGAGAGAGAGAATATCATTTAACCTGCTTTAAATCAGATACATTATATTCTGTACCAGCTGCTGTAAACTGGTTTCGAGTGCCCCTTTTTACAGTCTCAGATGTTACCAGTCTCCATTGCTTGTGACATTTTAAAAGGCAAGTCCATTCAAATGACTAAGAGCCTCCACTCCCTGGGCTAGACTGGGGCCTGGACTACACGTAGAAGTTTTGTTAGCATAGCTACACCAGTTAGGTGTGTGAACAAATCACTCCCCTAATTGATATTGTTATGTCGGCAAAAGCCCCACTGTAGCTGCAGTTATGCCAGCCAAACAGTCCTTTTGCGGGTACAGCATATTTCGTTCAGGGAACGGGTATAAGCTACACCTGCAAAATAGTTATTGTGCTGAAGAGGCAGCAGTCAGTCAGTCTTACACGGAGCACAGAAAGTTGCTATCCCCACCTGGTGGGTGTAGATGGGCTCTATCGGAATTCACATCCAGTAAAAGAGGCAGTTGTTCTGATGTGCCAATTCCGGAGTGGTTGGTGGGTGATCAAATGGGAAGGATCTGATATCAAGTATTCACCTTGTAGGAATTTTATACTGCAAATTCACAAGCTCCAGGGAAAATGAATATACCATAGGAAACAGTCCCACACTGACTGGATAGATTAAATGACAAACCATTTGGCAACGTTTACCTGAAACACTGCATCTTGTTAACAGGAGTTGATCCTGCTGGTAAAGGGTTAAGTGGGGCTCCTGATTTGCTGAGTCAGGTGGCTCAGGACTACAACTGGATATCAGGAAAGTAGGAATAGCTCTCTAGAGCTGTAAGTTGAACAGTCCTGATGAAGGACTTCATTAATTTTAAATTCTTTGTTAATAAAGCCTAACCCTAGGCAAGGGATGAGTACTGACTCTACACATAATTGTGTTTTAGATCAGGTTGGGAAAGGCAACTTCTCACAACAACCTAAGAAGTCTTTTCCATCTCTAACATCTGTGATGCTATGAGAATGGAAGTGTTGATATACCTATAACTTACAGTGTGAGAACCTCTCTGTAACTAGTCTGCAATATAACAAATCTTAGCATTTATTTTTAAGCCTGTAATGCTTCTGGGACACAAACTTAATTCCATTCCAGTAGTACAGTATTAATTCTTTTCAACATACTGCACAAATAATGATTTAAGTCTCATTTACCATTCATTTTCTCACTGAAACAGGTTTCACTATTGATGATGACTTTCTTATCAATTCCCACCCAATATAGAGGCAGAAGTGACTGAAGTACGGGGACAGTTTTCCCGAATGAAACCATCTTGCCTACTGTATAATTTATCTCATAGGTATGATAAAACTTTCAACAAGACTGTAACTATTGTAGAAGAAGGTTAGCGACTGAGTAACTGGTCTTTACTAATTCCCTCTCCATCTGCCAGTGACTTTGTATGAAATTACAATCTGTTTAAAATCCTCACTTGTTTACGTCAAGTTCTATCAAGGGACACTTTTCTGTAACCTCATCATGCAACTTGCCCTGTTTAAGACCTAGGGATGCCAAGGCCTCCTGGATTACTTGGATCCAGAGCTGACAATATTGCTCATTAAATGTTTAGCTCACCCTGAGAAGAAAATAGCCAAGTAAAGTTCTGCCTGTCTTAAATTTGATCTCTCTTTCTCACATTTCTAAGTGCCCTTCACTGTACTATTTAGGCTCACTTAAATGCCATGCTAATGAAAGTCTGGCAATCCATTTGCAGCTGCTCTTTCATAGGACAGGTCTGATTTTAGAAGCCACAGCAGAGAAAGGTTGTGCATCTTTGGCTTAGACCACCAACAGCATTTCCATTAACGATAGGTAGAGATGGTTTTGACACTACGAAACAAACAGGAAGGAAGGCAGGAACAGTGTAACATTACTACTTATTAGTGTTCTTCTAATAGAGCTGGATTGTATAAGCAGAGATGAATCATTAAGATGGATAAAAGAAACTGTAATTTACAAAACAAAAAGGCGCTATAAACATAAATCCTCAAATCTCCCTAATTTAAGGATTTAAACAAAGATCTTGCAAAATTACTAGTTTTCGCACCATATGCTCTCATTGAATGGCTGCCCTTCAACTCTATTTGGAGATACTAGATCCTGATGCTTGTGTAATGTTATCTCCTTGTTAGGAAGGAAGCAAATATAATAGTTTCTATTGCAGAATTCAGAAACAGTGCCCTAGGCTCCCTACTGAGATTCAGAAAGGTCAGGAGAAAAAACTAGTGATTTCTGTGGGGCTGATTACATAACTGATCACATGGACTTCTGTTAATCTTCTCTAGAAGTAACCACTGAAATTACCCATAGCTCATGCTTGGCCCAAACCCATCAAGGCTTCCAAAAGCTGCTACTTGATCCCCATGTTATATACATAAACCACAAAAATAACCACACTATATCCCAGAAGTCTAGGACTTTATTCCAAACACTATCTCTCTAGCCTGAATAAAGCCTTCTGCTGCATATTATAATGCAGTTCATCAATACAAACAAAAACTAATGCAGTGAAAGGAAGTGTATATAAATAGCCTGTAAAGTTAGAATCCTACACAGGTATGTGCTTCTGGATACTCCATGTCACACGCATATGAACTTAGGAAGATTCTCTGAGTTTCCAGAAATGTGGGAACCCTTCATCTTACCATGGGAGGGTACTACAGTGAGCCTCAGTGGGCAAGAAAGTGAGTATAAGTGCATCAACAGTTATTTTGTTTTGATTTACACTCCTAGCAGGCAAATTAACATGAGCCATAAACACAGTGACCACACATTTTTGAGATGAGAAGGGAAGGCAAATATACAGTTTCATGTACAATAGCACCAGGTTTTTCTCTGTGGTGAAGGCTGAAATCATCAAGCATCTTGCCTGAAGGAAGGAAGATGTTATTTGTCCATGCAGCCCCTTAGAGGAACACACTGGGTGGAATCATATTTTAGTATAATGTGGCATGATGATACCATGACTGTTGGTGACAATTGTGTGTCAATCACTTGGTCATCTCCCAAGTGTTGTTCCTGATAAGGCAATCATCCTGGTTAGGGAACACATACTCTCTGCAGTGTAAGTATATTGCAACAGCTACTACTAATTGAAATGGAAGTGCTGTGTTTCCAGTAAAATGAGCTGTATCCCACTCATTAAACTGTATACTGTGCATATACTTCTATACTTGACATTCACAGTTGGAGTAAAGGAGCTGGCCACAGACGCACTATTTTCATCTTGATGGCAAAGCTGTTTAAGGAACTAAGTTCAAGATGGGTTAAGCTCTCCTGACTTTTTTGGTACTAGGAAGCATCTTGCCTAAAGCCCTCTTTCCTCACTTTGCTGGTACAGGCTCAAAGCCGCTGCTTTTGGAGAAGGAAAGAAGAAAATAGTGTATAGGGTTCTTTCTGCTGCTAATGCTGCCTCCTCCCCTTCACAAGTTGGACAATTTGGAGGTGTTCTAAAAAAAGAACTCTGTTCTCTGGCTGAACAATCCTGAGGTCTCAGCTATCAAAGGCAATGATTGCCAACCAGGAATGAATGTCACCAATTTACTTCTGACATCATGGTCCTCAAGAATACAGAATGGGAAAAGGACTCTGCAATCAGTACACCTTCCAAAATCAAAGTTTGAGCATAAGTATAGGCTTTCAGTGTCTTAGTGGCATCTAACACACTGATGAGGGTGTTTGGGATTTTTTAAAGCAACTTTAATGATAAAACGTAGCTTAACAAGGCCCGTGGTCTCTTCTGGGACTGCAGAGGCAGAAGACTAGTTGAGTGGCTGATGGACTTCAAGATGCCACACCCTTCTCCTTCACTTCGGTCAACTTCTTTCCCTGTACACGCTTTGAAGATGCACCAACTGGGATTCTGGTCACGAGCCAGCATACTGGCATGAAGATGTCATTTACTGATGCTGAATCTCAGCTAAAAAACAACTTTTTACATTCTCTCTCTCTATACACAAAACAGAAGCTGGTGATTGCTTCCAAGTCCATGTGAAGAGGCATGGATTTATGCAAGTGGCTAACTTTTCTTAGCAGGAATACATTAGCTCTGAGGCTATGCACAACGAGATGTTAATATAATCCCCAAGAAAATGCAACATCAGTTAACAATGAATGCATCATTTAAAGCTCCTGCTGCAAACAATAACAAAGTCTGCTTATGTGCCATAAGCTGGATAGTGGATTCCATTATTTATTGCAAGTAATACTCAAAAAATGTTTAGCCATGTGGGGAACAAAGGATGCTGAAATACAAAAAGATGAATGGATTATATTAGTTTGTCTGCCTGAGTTAAGGAAAGAGAAGGAAAATACTACTTAGAAATTGACATTCATAGCACTTTTCATTGTCAAAGTGGTTTACAAACATTAAACAGATTCTCACAACACACAGGTCAGGGAGAACAGTAAGGATTATTATCCACTTTGTAGAGTTGGAGAAAATGCAGCAGAGTGACTTGCCTAAAATCACAGAGGGAGCCATGATCAATGTTAAAGTTGAAACAAAAATGTCTCTGGCTCCCAGTCACCAGGTCAGACCATGCTTCTCTGTTTTCCATACCATATAGCATATGATCCACTCCAGCTGCACTAGACATAGCATGTTTAAAGTGTCCTTATATCCTGGCTTTGCTAGGATAGTCCCAGTTTTTGATATCATGCCCCAGAAAATTCTTTGAGGACATTTAAAATGTTCATATTTTTCATTTTCATCGATCAAAACTTTTTTTTTTTTTTAAATAAGTACATGTTCATTCAAGTCATTTTGCTGTGCCAAGTAGAATTTGCTCTGCATTTACCAGGAACAGCCCAGTGGAATGAATGTTCTGTGGGATAAACAGTGTTTAGAGAGATCAGTTGAAGGAGCATAGACATTATCGAAATTGTTCTTTTTGTTCACCATAAATGCTAACAGCACTCATTCAGTGTTTCATACTAACCTCATTCAGAACATCTGAGTTGCTGGGAAAATCCTCCACGCTGAGAAATTTGTATCTGTTGCTACTGAGACAGAAATTGGCAAAAGTGGCACCCACAAACTTTTTTAAAAAAACTGTACTTTTGTTTTTTGAGTGACTATTTTGCAATCCTAAAAAACATTGCCACAATTTTTTATTTTGAAAATTTGATCACCTTAAGCATGTGACACTCAATGATTATGGCCAGACCCAATATAGATTATCCAGGAGCCTCTGGAGGCTTTCCTGACCTCAATTTGGCTGCTGGCCCTTGGCTTCTTTGATCCTCAGTGCTGTCCCTGCGGCCTTCCCTGCCACACTACTCACCTGCTGATACAGTAAAAAACGGTTACCAACCTATTCTGTAACTAATGTTCTTTGAAATGTGTGGCACATGTCCATTCCATTTCAGGTGTGTGTGTGCTCCGTGCACAGTTGTCAGATTTAACCTGAGCAATACCTGTCAGGGCAGCATATGCACACTCTCCTGCCTCACACCACAACACAAAGGTATAAAGGGCAAAGCCACCTTCAACCCCCATAAGTTCTTTCTTACTGTAAGACTCTGATAGAGAAGGGAAGGAGGGTGGGTCATGGAATGGACATGTGCAACGAAGAACAAAAGTTACAGAACAGGATTGTAACCATTTTTAATTCTTCAAATGATTGCATGTCTATTCCATTTCAGGTGACTCACAAGCAGCTCAATCTGGAGGTCGGAGTCTACCTGAATAATGACTGAAGGACCACAAATCCAAATCTGGCATCATCTCTAGTTTGCCCAGAGATGGCATAATGGGAGGCAAAAGTATACACTGAAGAGCAAGTTGCCACTTTGCAAATGTCCAAAATAGCCAGCTGAGCCAGAAAAGCCACAGAGACTGAGAGAGATCTGGTCAAATACACTAGCACCCTATTCAGTGGCGATACATCAGCCCTGTTGTAGCACAAATGAATACAACAGGAGATCCACGAGGAGAGACTGGAAGAGACTCTGTCTGCAATTGCTACGAACAATAGAGATGATGACCTAAATGGTTTAGTCCTGTCCAGGTAAAACGGTAAGGATTAGGAAAGGAAATTGATCAAGATATTGCCTGATTGATGTGGACGTGACATACTACCTTACTGAGAAACTTCGGATAAGGGCGTAGGAATACCCTGTCCTTGCAAGAGACCGTATACGGAGTCCAGAAACTAGTGCTTGTAATTCACCTAGTCTCCTGGCTGAGGTACTTGTGATCAAAAAGTCTGTCTTCATGGAAAGATGGAGTAATGAACAGGTAGCCAATGGTTCAAGAGGAGGACCCACTAGCTCTGTTAACACCATATTTAAGTCCCAAGGGAAACCAGGATCTTGTCCTTGCGGGTATAACCAGTTCAAAGCCTTCAGAAATCTAACTGGCATAGGATTGGAGAAAAATGAGTGATTATCAATTGGCAGGCGGGAAAGCTGAGAGCTGCTTGATGGAGCTATTGGTAAGACCTCACTGTTTTGGGTATAACAAATAGTCCAAAACATGATGGATTGGAGCGTGGACTGGGGGAACACTTTTCTGCTGGGACAAAATTGGAGACTCCCACTTTGCCAGGTAAGTAAACCTAATAGAAGGCATTCTACTATTTACAAATGCATCTGGAACCTGCTTTGAACAAACCTCCTCTTGAAGCCTTAGCCTGGAGCATCCAGGCAGTCAGGAGGAGAGCCTCAGACTGGGGTCGGAGGGCGACCGTGGTCCTGAGAGATCAGGTCTGCATACCATGGTAGTGGCAATGGAGGTGTGTATGAGAGGGTCAGCAGAGTAGAAAACCAATGTTGCTGAGGCCATGCAGGAGCTATGAGTAGGACTCACAGATCCTGTGCTGCAGCATAAGCCTCCAGAATAGATGATACTAGGATAGTCTCCTCTACCGTTAACTACATGGAGCCACTTCCGGGGCTGGTCTCAATGATGCCAGTGCCGATGCCAGAGTCGACAGTCCCTCCTGAGCAGATGATTGCCTCAGAGACCTCCTCAGCCTCATGCACGCTCTTGCATCCTTGTCCACATGCTTGCTGGACTTTGGTGCCAGGGACCTTGATCTATTGCTGGGGTGAGCAAACTTTTTGGCCCGAGGGCCACATCTGGGTAGGGAAATTGCATGCAGCGCCATGCATGTAGGGCTGGGGCAGGGGGTTGGGGTGCAGGAGGGAGTGTGGGGTGTGGGAGGAGGTGCGGGGTGTACGATGGGGCTCAGGGCAGGGGGTTGGGGTGCAGGAGGGAGTGCTGAGTGCGGGAAGGGGCTCAGGGCAGGGGTGCAGGAGGAGGCTCAGGGCAGGGAGTTGGGGTGCGGGGTGCAGGAGGGGTTCAGGGTGTGGGCTCCAGCCCGGCACCACTTACCTGGAGCAGCTCCCTGCCTGCCTGCTCTGGCCCCACGCTGCTCCCAGAAGAGGCGGGCATCACGTCCGTGCAGTCCCGGGGTGGAGGGTAGGGGGGCAGAGGACTCCGCGGGCTCCCCACGCCTGTCCGTACCTTCCCTGAAGCTCCGATTGGCTGCGGTTCCCCATTCCCGGACAATGGGAGCTGCGGAGGGCGGTGCCTACAGGTAAGGGTAGCGCGTGGAGCCCTCTGCCCTCCCTCCCCCATGGGCCATAGGGACATGGTGCCAGCCACTTCCGGGAGCAGCACGAGGCCCACAATCCCGCGGGCCAGATCCAAGGCCCTGACGAGCCAGATCCAGCCCGCAGGCCGTAGTTTGCCTATCCCGATCTATCAGATACTGATCCCTTAGATGCTATCTTTCAGTGCCTCTTCCTCTGTAGCAGGGAGGGTGACCAGCCCTGAGGGTCAATCAAAAACCAGAGGAGCAATTCTGATGGATACTGACGTGCTCAGTACCTTCTCCGAGTGGAAAGTCTCCAAGGGGGACTACAGGACCATCTCCAGCAGAAGAAACTTAAGCCCAGCCTCCCTTTCTTGGTTCTTGGCTTAAAGTTCTTGCAAATTTGAGACCAATACCTGACATGAGTCTCCCCGTGACACTTCAGGCAACTGGAGTGCAGGTCACTCACCGACACTGGCTTCTTGCAGGAATGACAGGGATTGAAACCCAGTGACCAAGGCATGCCCTGTCACCAGTACCCAGCAACAGGAATTGAAGTGTTTAAAAACACTTTAAAATAAAACTTATTTCTGTAACTAACAAACAGTATATGGCATTAAAACTTCTGAAACAAGTACCAACTAGCTACAAATATTGGGGGGGCGGGGGGAGAGGGAGAGAGAGAGGGAGAGATTTCAATAGCTAGATCACATGTTCCATCCACCATCACAGGCAGTAAGAAGGAACTGAGGGAGGGTAAGGGTCGGCTCTGCCCTTCATACCTTCAAGCTATGGCGCAAGGCAGCAGAAGGTGCATGTGCCACCCTGACAGGTACCGTTGAGGGAAAAATCTCCAACAACTGTGCACTAGGCACGTGCACACCTGAAATGGAATGGACATGTGCAATCACTCGAATAACTAAATTACCAGATCTGACCCCCTGCACTGACCCATTTATCAACCAACCTTGATATTTTAGCTTACATTTCTCATCTTGAACAGGAGTATAGATAGCAATTATAAATTAAAATATCCAGTGTAGTAGAAACACTATCAGATACCTTATATCAAAGACATTGATGGTGGTGGGAAGGGAGGATAGAAATTTGTGCAGTGCCTATTATTACAATATATACACTGCAATACAAACCTGGGAAATGAACAATGGGATTTTTAATCTTTATCTTGCATAACATGCAGAGAATATATTATATATGTATTTGACAAACAGTTTTATTTCCCATCTTCCACCTTAAGTTTCAGAGCATTTGCATTCCTTGTACTTGGGCGATGGAGAAGTAAAGCATGAAAAATGTAAAAAGCTAAAAGGTCATTTATAGCCCCTGCACAATGTACATCTGTACAGAAATGTACAAAGCTTTCTAACTAACTTGTTCAACACAAACATAAAATATTCCCTATCCTTTGACCTTTATTACACAGGCTCAGCCAATTGAGGAGTGGGAGACAAGGAAGCTTAGTTACAATTGAATTAAGATCCCTTTGATAGTGGTTCTCACAGGCATATCTCCCACCAGGCTGGGTGAATGTACAGTCTTATCCTCACAGCATAAAAAACAAAATCAGCTTACCGCTTACAGCCAGATTCACATCACGGTGTAATTCTAATCAAACAGGCATCTAGGACAATGGCTCTCAACCTTTCCAGAGTACTGTACCCCTTTCAGGAGTCTGATTTGTCTTGCGTACCCCAAGTTTCACCTCACTTAAAAACTACTTGCTTACAAAATCAGACATAAAAATACAGAAGTGTCACAGCACACTATTACTGACTTTCTCATTTTTACCACATAATTAAAAATCAATTTAAATATAAATATTGTACGTACATTTCAGTGCATAGTATACAGAGCAGTATAAACAAGCCATTGTCTGTATGAACTTTTAGCGTTTACCGACTTTGCTAGTGCTTTTTATGCAGCCTGTTGTAAAACTAGGCAAATATCTAGATGAGCTGATGGACCCCTGGCAGACCTCTGCGTACCCCTGGTTGAGAACCACTGATCTAGGACACCAATTACATTCAGTGTAAGCTTTGCTCTGTCTGAGACCCCAGATCATTTGAAATTGACTAGGGCAACATATTTTGGGACCAAATAGGGTTTCAAGATAGTTGATGTAATTGACACATCTGAAGTGAAAATACTCTGATTAGGCAGCACTTCAGCCTACTGAGCAAGCACCTCCTAGCTAGAGTGCAGCAACCAATCTCTATTTTTCTCTTAACAAGCAAGAGACAAAGCACTGATCAGAATCAGGTATAAAAATCAAGAAGGAACTCACCAGCAAGTGTGTAATCCATATCAAAACCAAAGCACTTTATCTTTTCCATTGCTAAACTTCTGTTCACAAACACCCTGTAAAGAAGAGAGGAAATAAATCCATAGGGATAAGCATTTCTGGAATAAAATTATTTGGGAGTAAACTTATTTCTCTTCTTATCAAGTGATGGGATCTAACATACCCAGACTATCCTAAATGTGTAAAAATCAGAATGTACCTGAAAAATGAATGCACAGATCAGCTTTACCTGTAATTATGTTTCCAACAAAGCCATGATTTTTCCATGGTTATTCTCAAAATCTGTGTGCGTATAAATATACACACACCCTGGTACAAGTCCTGTAAGAATTCCTAAATACAGGAATGCAAGATCTCTTGAACCCAGGCTCACATACAAAAGGAAACTGGATGGGGAGGAATGATGAAGTTTGCCTGATTAAAATAAAATATGACAGAGAAGCAAGAAGAGAGGGAATGAGATTAGCAGTTTCCTGGATAAACATTTACTATCTGAGCCCTGTTTTGAATGAATCTGAAAACTCAAGGAAAATTTAAAATGACCTCTCACCAAAATTTGACCAATACTATTATTAATCACTTAATATAACACCACAAAACACACAGTAAAATACATTCCCACCCCGAAAAGCATAGGGGAAGTTTTTTACATTATTTGTAACAGTGTTATTTTCCAGTTTTTATTTTTACTATCAAAATCTTGTTGCAATGAGAATCTATTCTGTATATTGTTCTGATACTTTGATTTCAATGTACTGCATTCATTTAATCCAAAACAAACAAAAAACAAACAAACCAACCCAAGATAAAGAAATAGGTCAGAAAAACACAAAAGAAACTGCATTCTACTTCAGCTATTACATTAACTAATCCAGTTAAGTTTCCCACATAATTTCCACCATGTAACTGATCTGTCATTCCTCCTGATTTCTAGCCAGGATTGGTCTCTCTGAGAACTAAAAATCAGATTTACAAACAGCAAAGCCAAGGATTCCACTGTAGGGAGGAATCTCAGCTTGTCGTCAACAAGGCTGACGTTGGCCAGAAATTCCAAGTATTGCTAGAGATATCATGCCGAGAAAAAAAAAAACCTGCCTAGAAATGTCTGAGAAAGGGTAATAGTACCCAAGCATTCGGCTGCATTCTAGACCCAGTAAGGTTTTGTCTGGATACAAGCACACTGCCCTCAGCAGGAGGCCAACATAATTAGCCTTCTCTGAGGCTAATTCAGAAACACTTCTTTGTGAAGGCAATGTAACAGGGAGGATACCATAAGCAATAACAGTAAGTGCAAAAACAAATAGACACCAATTCTGTGAAACTTCTAGTTTCAGGAGACCCTGAGATTCTTCTTCAGACTTATGACCTGTCAGGCAGCCTACATAACATGTCAGTTTAACTGTGTGTCAATCTACTGAAGCTAAAATTTAAACAGCAAACTTGTCAAGATCAAACTATCACACTTCAATGCCAGCAGCCTTACCTCATCTCTCATAGACGTTCCTCTTGCAAAATGTGTAGCAATCTGATTCATCTATTCATCTGAATCACACTACGCAAGTCCTTAAAGGCTTCTCTAGTACAAATGCAATTTTGCTTCAATCTGATTTGACTTTAGAACATCATTATCTCTGAACCAAGCCCTAAGATACTGTATGTCTTCTTAAATAGTGTTATGGAGAACACATCTGTGGCTAACTTAACTAGTCATTGGATATCATTGTTGTTCCACACAGATCCACTTGGAATAGAGTTTCTTTGGCACTAGTATACTTTATCCCTAACCTTCCATGCTCGCTCTGGGACTCACAGTTTCCTGGCAAACTGCCCATCTCTGACAATGAGGCATGTAATGGGACTCAGGAGTTAATAATGACCATCTTTCCTGACAGATGTATGTAATATCTAAACAAGATGATATATTCAGGGGAAAAAAAACCGTGAATAAGTATAGAAATCCCTTTTGAAAATATCAGAGGAGATCAAACCACCCAAGCTTCACTCTTGAAATAAAGAGCTCAGCTCTCTGGGCTGTGGTGAGATAGTGTCTGAATCAGCAGCATGAAACTTGGGTGTTTTTTAAAACGAAGTTTAAATATCTCAGATTTAGAACAGGCCAATGCTAGACACTACATGAAGAAAGAAGCCTTTGTGTGAAGGAGATGCTACGTTCTATTGCTTCTGATACCAAGAAATGCTACTAACTATCTAATTCAAGTACATTGGTAAGCAGAAAATATTTCTGAAGTTTGTTCAGTTTGCTTTCTAAACAAGGAGGAAGAGATGTGTAGAGGGGATAACACATTTCTGGGAAAAATTAGAAATAGTTTTTGCCCAAGTGCGTTGGCCCTGCAAGAGCTGAATTGGGCCAGGTGGGCCCAATCAGCTAATTAGGCTGCAAACAGGGGAGCTTTCATCTGGAGGCAGCTAATTAGAGGGACAGGCAGGGCTTCTATAAAAGACAAGAAATCTGAAGAAGAGGGGACTGCAAGGAAGAAGTCTGTGGTCACTCTCTGTGAAGAGGGAAGTGGGTCTGGGGGACTGCAGAGCTGAGTTGCCTGAAGTTACTCCCTGGAAGGAGAGAGTAAGGAGACTGGCAAACCCAGAGAAGTGGGGAGGGCATGGGTGTGGAAGCAGCTCAGGGAAAAGTAGCAAGGTGCAGGGAATGGACCGGGGTGGCTGTGCAGAGGGTCGCTGACCAGAACCCAGAGTAGCGGTGGGCTCAGGTTCCCCTGCCAGCCACTGCGGGAGTGGCAACACGAGAAAGTGAAGCAAAAAACTGCCTGAGACCGCTGGAGTGGAGAGCAGGAACTTTGATACTCCTGTCCCCGGAAGGGGAAACCACAATAGTGACCTAGCCGGAGGGCTGAGTCACAAAGATGATAGCTGCAGCACCTGAGAGTGAGAGAGAGGCAGCAGAGGAGAAACTGAACAGGTGTAATGACAGCTGGAAGAGGCATCGGCCTCACCGAGCTAATCCCCAGGACTGCCAGAAGGTGGAGCCATCCAGCGGTGAGTGGAGCAACCCCGTCACACCCAGTAAGAGGGCTTGATTTTGTACATTCTTTAAGCCTCACTCCCTGAAGGAGAGTTTGCCTGCAGAGAAAGAGGACTGAATATCTGCCACATTGAAGAGGAGGGAAGGATTATGAAAGAAAATTAGAAGAGCCTCACAATTCTGAAGAGGGTTTCAACTATGGTTACAATGGAATTGACCAGAAATGATGGAAAATTCCTTTCAGCCTTCAACATTCTTTTCATTAATCTGCTTAAGAATGCTCAACAAAATATTAACAAATGGCACAGTGGGTTTAAAATAAAACCTCATGTTGGTACTGGAGATATAGCAGGTTTTCCTACCTGCAGTTACCAACGCTGGCCAGGAAACCAGAATTAATAACTCTATTCTTGTGAAAGCCACTAAAGACCTTTAATGACTCTACAAATGCCCAATACCTTCATTTTAAATCCCAATTAAAACATAACATCTCCCGTTCATGGAGATCACCTTAATACCATAGAAGCATAGGACTGGAAGGGACCTCGAGAGGTCATCTAGTCGAGTTCCCTGCACTCATGGAGGGACTCAGAATTATCTAGACCATCTCTGACAGGCGTTTGTCTAACCTGCTCTTAAAAATCTCCAATGAAGGAGATTCAACGATCTCCCTAGGCAATTTATTCCAGTGCTTAACCATCCTGACAGTTAGGAAGTTTTTCCTAATGTCCAACCTAAACTGCCCTTCCTGCAATTTAAGTCCATTGCTTCTTGTCCTATCCTCAGCAGTTAAGAACAATAATTTTTCTCCCTCCGCCTTGTAACAACGTTTTATGTACTTGAAAACTGTTATCATGTCCCCTCTCAGTCTTCTCTTTTCCAGACTAAACAACCCAATTTTTTCAGTCTTCCCTCATAGGTCATGTTTTCTAGACCTTTAATCATTTTTGTTGCTCTTTTCTGGACTTCACCAATTTGTCCACATCTTTCCTGAAATGTGGCACCCAGAACTGGACACAATACTCCAGCTGAGGCCTAATCGGCGCGGAGTAGAGTGGAAGAATTACTTCTCGCATCTTGCTTACAACACTCCTTCTGATACATCCCAGAATGATGTTTGCTTTTTTTTGCAACAGTGTTACACTGTTCACTCATATTTAGCCTGTGGTCCACTATGACTCCCAGATCCCTTTCTGTAGTACTCCTTCCCAGGCAGTCATTTCCCATTTTGTATGTGTGCAACTGATTGTTCCTTCCTAAGTGAGTACTTTACATTTGTTCTTATTGAATTTCATCCTATTTACTTCAGACCATTTCTCCAGTTTGTCCAGATCATTTTGAATTATAATCCTATCCTCCAAAGCACTTGCAACCCCTCCCATCTTACTATTGTCCCCAAACTTTGTCAGTGTACTCTCTATGCCATTATCTAAATCATTGATGAAGATATTGAACAGAATTGATCCCTGCAGGACCCCACTCGTTATGCCCTTCCAGCATGACTGTGAACCACTGATAACTACTCTCTGGCAATGGTTTTCCAACCAGTTATGCACTCACCTTATAGTAGCTCCATCTAGGTTGCACTTCCATAGTTTGTTTATGAGAAAGCTAGTATCGAGATAGTACTATAGTCAAGTGAGATAGTATCCAAAGCTTTACTAAAGTCAAGATATACCATGTCTACCGCTTCCTCCCATCCACAAGGCTTGTTACCCTGTGAAAGAAAGCTATTAGGTTGGCTTGACACGATTTGTTCTTGACAAATCCATGCTGACTGTTACTTATCACCTTATCATCATCTAGATGTTTGCAAATTATTTGTTTTATTATTTGCTCCATTATCTTTTCGGGTACAGAAGTTAAGCTGACTGGTCTGTAATTCCCCGGGTTGTCCCTATTTCCCTTTTTATAGACTGGAACTATATTTGCCCTTTTCCAGTCTTCTGGAATCTCTCCCATCTTCCGTGACTTTTCAGAGATAACCGCTAATGGCTCAGATATCTCCTCAGCCAGCTCCTTGAGTATTCTAGGATGCATTTCATCAGGCCCTGGTGGCTGGGTACATATCCATTCAGGGCCCAATCCTATGAATGTTTACTATCAGAAGTAGCTCTTACCACTTTAAATAGTCCTATTTCTATTCAAAGGGACTACTCAAAGTAATAAACATCTGCACTATCCAGAACCTAGAGAGAAAAGTCCTACCCACTAAATCATCTCTACCATTTCCTGCAACCCCTAGAGCTGGCTGACCAGATCCAAGCCCTTCACTTGAGCAATCTGTTGAGATCACAGTCCAAGGAGTCATGGCTGATGAAGACAGACCAGCTTCAGCTTCAAGAATACTGACCAAATACACTTACTGGCTAAAAAAATAGATTTCAAAATCTTTCCATGCGATACCGTCTGGAGAGACGGGATAAACGCACCTTTGATCTAAAAGCTGTACAGCAGCAGCAGAGACACCGTTCTTTTCATCCCAAAACACATGAGAAGAATGATCCTTTGATATCTGAAGAGAAGGGAGCATTGACATATTTTCTAAATATTCCCTTGAAGCTACGTAAATAAGGTATCAAAGAAGTTCTGGGAGTGTAAAACAGAAAGCATGTGTATTATTAGCAGGACTGCCTACAAAAGCAGTTTTCAAACTTTGAGCTCAGCCCCCCTTTGAGTTACAATCTTTGGCTGCGTTCCCCCCCCAACACAGACAAAAATAAACACCATAACTGCCCCTCCCCCCCTTGGGTTTTCAGCATGGGGGAAGGCGCGTGCAACAGTCTCTGGGGGCAGCGGATGTTGACACTGACCCACAGGCTCGACGGCCTGCTGAGGTGAGTCAGAGGATGGCAATGGCGCTCCCACCCTGCACCCCACCGCATGGGGCTGCCCCCCCCAAACGTTTCTTCGTGCCCCCATAGGGGGACACCCCCCCACAGTTTGAAATCCTCTACCCTAAACAGTCAAGAGGTAAGTCTGAAAATAAACTAACTGAAAACTTTTTCATGCCAAGAGGTCTGAGGTTGTAACGAACACCTTTCTTCTTGCTCAGATCAGACAGAAAATCTTGATTTCACCTCCATCAATTTTGGCCTTTTCCCTTAAGCAAATGATGGTTTTTTGTTTTTCACCAGAGCACTGGTGTTAAAAATCAATAAGATATGGAAGTGTAATAACACTGGGTAACAAATCAAATCAGATCAGATCATACTCACAGCATAAAAACACCTTCTGTACCAGAGCAGCAACAACTGAAAAATCATCCTCTGAGTTGACTTGCAGGGGTTATTATTATTGACTCCCTAACTCCACCTCTCCACTCCAGGAGTGCATTTTCATAAATATAACACTCTTGTCTTACTTCTTTCCTTTCCCCAGGGATATTACTGTGAATGTTTTCTGTAGTTTTGAACACCCTGAAGGGAGCAGCTAAATGCACCCACCTGTCTTACAGGATGATGGTGTCCCCATCACTTTAAATAGCCCCCAGCTGTCCTTTTAAAGGACATTAACATGAGAAGCTTATCTTTCTTTCTCTGTAATAAGACAGCACCAACAGAGATGATGATGACTGGAACTGAGCTTCCTTCAACCACTGTTTCCACTCTCGTCTCAAATGCACAGCTTCCTCATGTGATGGAAGGTCTAATAGTCAAAGCCACCTTTTCTGATGATACATTGAGGTGTCATGAAAGGGGAAGGAGAGAAAATTAAATTCACTTAACCCCTCTTTATACACATTAACGTGTTTACTTCTACTAGATGACAATACAGAATCAGCTAATTACCCTGATCCACTTGAGAACTGTAGGTCATCTGCCGGAGCACAAAGACATAAGGGCCACACAAGTCCCGGAACAGCACTTAACTGGAGACCACCGTCTGAGCTACTTGGTTTCTGAGCTATGAGCGTTTAAAAGATGGGCCACAGCAGAGGAGAAACTGAAGCCTATAACTGTTTAAGGCAACAGACTGAGAAAAGCTTGGCTAGCTTAGAAAAGTGGGCTCAAAATGAGCTGGAGGCTGTTGTAAAAAACAAAAGGGAAAAATTGCTAGCCAGAAAACACAGAAGGGGCAAATTTACCCTTAACCAGCAATCTTTCGATGATTAAACCCTGAAGTTTTGTTACAGTAGAATATCCTTTAGCACAGTAACCGTACTGTTTGTTTCCCTTTTAAGCTCTAAGATTTACCCTGGATAACAGAAAAATACACTGCATAATAGGGGGGAAAGGAAGCACAGTACACGAAGGTGAATCTACAATGACCTGACTTTCATCATAGCTGCAATTCGCTGTGCTGTATACCATTACAAAGGAGGTGATCTTGTTTTTGCAACAAATTAATTAATGATTTGTGAGTAGCGTGTCTGAATACAAACTCTCATATCATAATAGAAGAGAAGCTCTGCTTACTAGAGAGGAAATTCAGAACTGGCCTCATTACACTAGAAAAGGAATGCTTAGACAACTAAGAAGAATCCTGTTTATTTTGTTTAATCAAAAGCTCAGAAGCATTCATGAAATAAACATATGCAGCATTCCTGTACCATGACCAGTGAAATATACATGGATTGCACAACTGAGGAGGGAACTTGGCATGTCTTCCAATGCCTAGGAGCAACAGAAGAGAATTAACACAGTGGGGGCAGGGAGGTAGTCTACTTGCATAACCTTGTTTTTAAACCATGTCAGAAAATGAGCAAAGCGAAGGATAGGTATTCTTTTTAAGCAATGTGTATTTAAATTAGTGCCTTTTACTGGGATTACACTTATGGCGAGTGGCAGGAGGGGTGGGCACATTTTATATTTCTACTTTAAAGAAAGACTGTAGCGATTAGTTTTGGCTCAACCCATCCCAGAAACAGAGGCTAGCCAGAAAACTGGATCCAGATTTCAATTTCCTCAAAGTTTAAATACAAAATATCTTCAATGATCAGCAGAAGTGGCAAGGAAAGTTAAGGAGAGAGAAGCAGCAGCTGAATGGATTTGTCTTTTTCAGTGTATCAAGTCTAACAGCCTCCCCCTCCTTAGCTTAAAAGGGGTGACGACACTGATAAACTTAGTGCCTGCTGTACCATTGCTTTTTGTGACCTTGGTGTGCTTTTACTGCTGGAAAGCTAGTCCCCCGGTATACTGTAGCTGGTGGAGACATAGAAATGATGCATGCTGCTGTCAGAAGTTACCAGATAGCATTCTGTCTCAGCAAAAACTGTGACCTCCAGAAGCCACAGTGAAACTGGATTAACCTGTGACTGAGGTCAGACATATTTCATGGAAATATGCAGTTTCCCTGAAAAGAACATGTATGTGACACCAGCCTGTCTTCTCTTTGGAATGCTGGATGCCTTGGCACCTGCCTTAAAAGGGTTAATGGAAAACTTTAAAACGACTACTGTCAGAGAGAGACAAGGGGGGTGAGGTAATATCCTTTACTGGACCAACTTCTGTTGGTGACAGAGAGAAGCTTTCGAGATTACACAGAGCTCTTCTTCAGCTCTGCATTAGCTTGAAAGCTTGTCTCTCACAACAACAACAGAAGTTGGTCCAATAAAAGATATGACCTCACCCATCTTGCCTCGCTAACATCCTGGGACCACCATGGCTACAACAACACAGCATAAAATCAGTGGAGTCATATTGGGTTTTGCTCACTCTTGTCCCTTTTGGCAGGTATTGACCATTCCACACATCAAGTAACTTTCTTTCTTTCATTTAACTTTTTTTCTTTTGGCACACTTAAATTAGCAGAGTTTTATTTTACTCCATCTTCAACCTAACAAAGTCTTTATAACTGGTTTCCATGTTTTTAATCATTCCCTCTGGAGATGGCGTTTGGACTTGGGTCAGGTTTAGGTGGAGGGAAGGGGTCAGATATGAGGCTGATGAAAGAGTCAAACTGGACAGCACCAAAATCTCACAAACTGTTCTTGCAACATTTCCAATATCTGGGTTTGAAATCTCAGAGGGCTGACTGTTGTTGCAAACTGGAAAATTTGGATCCCACTTGAATCCAAACCCTGGTAGGTCATAGCGGGGCAAGGTTAAGTGCCAGAAATGAATATGAACTCTTTCCTCTGAAATTCAAAGGAATTCAGAGTCAAGATTCTAGTTTTGTCCATTTCTATTCCCATTGTTCAGGTTTTCTTCCCAAGTGACAGCAAGATGCTGAGCAGCTCACATATGAATTCAATCCCAAAATAACATCCATCTGCTCCATGGAAATATTAAAGTTGGGCATCATGGAACATTTTCAAATTGAGTTTCTTTATTATTAATTTGGCAGTTGCACTGTTTTGTCATATTATTATTATTATGATATAGTACTTTCTAGCTGAGGATCTCGAAGTGTGTTACCAGCATAAATTATTTAGTTCAGTGTTTCTCAATCTTTTTTCATTTGTGGACACCTAAAAATTTTTGAATGGAGGTGGGGACCCCTTTGGAAATCTTAGATATAGTTTGCAGACCCTTAGGGGTCAACAGACCACAGGATGAGAACCACTGACTTAACTCATACGACTTCTGTGAGATTATACAGGTAAACTGAGGCAAAGAAAAATGAAGTGACTTGTCTAAGATTATATTGTAAGTCAGTGGCACAGGTGAGATGTAGAATTCAGAAAATCTTGACTGCCAGTTCCCTGCCTTAACCACTAACTTAAAATAAACCAACTGTACCCTGGCTGACAACTTTCAAACCATACGACAACCCAATGTGATTCAAAATGGCAAAAGATATTGAACTCCCAACATCCGTATTTCTAATGAAAGAGCCACCTCAGTCTTACTGCCCAGGTAAACCACAGCCAAAATTATATAAAATAAAAGGCTTGAATAGAGACTGGGAGTGGATGGGTCATTACACAAAGTAAAAGTAGAAGCAAGATGTAATTCTGTCTCTATGTTAACTCATCTCAAGGCACCGCTTATTTACAGAATCCAACAACATCATATAACAAGGCTTGTAATTGATATTAACACTAACAAAGGTGGTCCATTTAAAGCTGCACATAGGAAGTAAACTTTTATTCTGAAGATGAAAAGCCACGGTCTACCCTCCACTATTGGCTTTGATTGTTCTTTATGTTGTTTTATTCTTGTGGACTTTTATGAGTGCAGAGAATGAGGAAGTGCCTGATGTCTTAGATACAACCATCTATGAAACTAAAGCTAACATTTCATACAGATTCCTCATATTTTGGCTAAGACTCAGAGGTTTTGGGGGGGTTTTATTTTCCTTCAGGTTCCTTTAGGGTTTAATGTTTTCAAGCTTTTCTCCGCGTACTCTGTAAAAATTATGTGGTAACATCATCCAGAAGATTGTAATTCCTTGAACAGCTGTACAAATCAATTTAATAACTAAGCAAACTTTTGGGTGGAGGGGAGCCAACTGTAGAAGTTTGATTTTTGAGCATTTTTGTCTGTGGAATTTAGGCCCACAATCTTCTAGTCATCAGGCTCCGAGTCATATATACTGCACCAGTTAAACCAGTCTCAAGAGTGGAATTTCTGTCAATAATGTTAAATATTGCAGCCATCAACCAGAGTGATATAACCCAAAAAGTGCAGCATCTGAAATAGTTGATTCCAAATGTCATGGTAAGATATAATTTAAAAGGGACAACTTCAAGTTACAATGAAAATGTAGGCTTAATTTTAAAAACTAATTTTTACAAAGTCCAATATTAATAAAAAATGCATTTTTACATCAATGATTTTGTTTGAATTGGAATGTTTGCAACTCAAATATTGTAGCTTTGTCCTAGTGCGTGAGAACCAGAAAGTTTACCTGGTCTATTTCTTTTGTCCAAGATGGAAGAAATGCATGAAGTAAACAAACAATGTAAGTGGTGATATGCAAATTTGATTTTTAACATTCTTTCAGATTTAATAAAATCAGGTATAATTAGTAACAGGTAAAGAAACCAGAGTTCTTTTTTGTTGTTGTTTTTACGAGTGTACTTTTAACCCAATATGGAGTCTTCATGCTGGATCAAAACTTAATATCAGTTATCATACTGAGCTCCAGGTTGGCAGGCTTGTCATATTTATAGTATCTCAGCATTCTTTCTAACAGTCACATCCCTCCAGCAACTGGATCTTTACAACAAACACCAAATATCACAAGATTCACAATAAAATTGTGAGATTTGGTACAATGCATTTAAAAAGGAATGAAGAACTTAAGGATTCATACTTTATTCTTGATATTTATCTTTTAGGAATTTGCCAATAGTGCAGATGTTTTTCAAGAGTCAAAAGCGAAGTGGGTCAATGCTAAAATAATTTTAAACAACTGGAACTGACAATGGCGGCAACAACGCTGCAAACAATTGTGATAAACACATTTCATTTATACAGTACAAACAAACCACCAGAAAAATATACAGGTCTGATATGGATTCCATTTACACAAATTTAAACCAGGAATAACTCCAGTAAAGTCAATGCGTGAAATCCTGGCCCCATTGAAGCCAATGTCAAAACTCCCAGTGACTTCAACAGGGCCAGGATTTCACCCCATGAAGTTATGCAGCTATAAACCTGGTGAAAAGGAGCACCAGGCCCTAGAGCTATATTCGCACCATCATGATTTAGTTACATTTATTAGAAGTTTGATTATGATATAGTGATTTCATACGGTCCATAGGCAGCCCAGAAGAGACTCCTTCACACCTTGACCTACCAGCTTGCACGGGGAGTCCTAACTAAATTGTAATGCCTCCAACCCGGGGGGGCCCTAGACTAGCTGCCAGCAACTGGCGCCCTAGGCAAATCATGCAGCAGGCGCCCACACTCCCAAACCCCAAGGGCAGATCTAGGCTGAAGTTTTTGGTAAACTGGGAAACATTTTGACCGTTTTTTTTCCTTCTAATGTTTTTTAAGCGTTTTTTTTTTTTTTTTTTTTAAACAGAGGCTTAATTATTCAGTTTGTCCGTCCATCCAACCAATGTTTCTGAGATCAGATAAAATAGAGACACGAATATTCAGAACTGATTTGTACACAACAGCTAGATGATATTTCAGTCCGATTTCAAATAAAAATGCATTAAAAATGTTAATTATAATTTATTACAAATCCAAAATCATCCATTACGCTATCCTGCTTTAACAGCCATTACCACCACATCCAGTATAGAAAGAAATAAGAAAACTCTTCAAGGAACTTGAACCTGTATTTACAAAACACTCCAAATAAAAAACATGACTTTTCTTGCTTTAAGTTTTGAAAATTCAGTCACTAGTTCTTTTAGATCCAGTTTTCCAGCTATTTCATGCTCTATTGACATTGTGGCAAGTCCAACGAGTCTCTCTTGCATCATTCTTGAACGCAGATATGTTTTTATCAATTTTAACTTTGAGAAGCTACATTCCCCACTAGCTATGAAAACTGGCAAAGTTAAAAGAATGCGCAGAGCTATAAAAATGTTTGGAAAATTGTCTGAGTTTATTTTCACAAACAAACTTCAGTACTTCTTCAGGAGTGGATATTTCTTAAGTCGTCTTGAAACATACTGAAGCTCACTACACAAATCTGTAGCATCAATGTCTATTGAATTTTCACGAGTCAATGCCGACTCCAGTTTTATACAAAATTCTCTTATCTGTTTTGCTGTTTTCTTTTGCAAGCTGTGGATATCATATAGAAAGCCAAATACAGACTCTAGCTGCTGCAGCCCTTGAAATCTTTCATCAACAAAGTGAATAGCAGTATCAAGGACTGCGAAGCAGAAATTCACTTTGAACCTTTGTTTTGGGTTCTGAATGGGTGTGTCTCGTCCTTCATATGAAAATTGCTGTTTCTTTTGCCGAATGGGAACTGCCTCTGGTTCAAATTGTCGGAAAGTCTATTTCTTCAGCAAGCTTGAGAAAATCTACCAGTGTTCTTTCGAACCCTTCATCACATCTGAATTCCTCCAGAATATTTTTAGTTTGCTGCAGTTTTTGAATAGCAGAATGTATGTTCAAGTTCTTTTCCTGAAGTTGCTTACTAGTGAGGTTAAACTCGAAAAGGATATTATACCACAAAATGAGTGAAGTCACATATTTGAACTTGGAAAGGCCATTTGCAAGAGCTTCGGCATCTGAACGTGCCGTATTGCCAGATGATCCAGTAAAGGTAGTATCGTGAGAAATTTCAAATAGAGCATCATAAATGTTTCCAAGTTCATAGCGAAGAGGCTTCAAAGCATCAATGTGACTCTCCCATCTTGTCTGACTACGTGGTTTCACAGTTAGAGAATCCACATGGCGAGTCAGAATCTCCCAACGGCGTATTGAACCTGAGAAAAACACAAACATGTTGCACCGGGTCAAAGAAATTGCTTGCCTCCAAACAGCATCTAGCAGCATCATTGACAACCAACTTCAGAGAATGCGCACTGCAAGGAACAAAAAAGGCCCTAGGATTGATTTCCATCACTCTCCCTTTCACACCATTGTCTTTACCCTTCATATTACTCCCATTATCATAGCCTTGGCCACGTAAGTTTTCAACAGATAATGACATTGTTTCAAGCTCTTGTAGAATAGCTTCAGTCATAAATGCTCCAGTTGTCTCCTTCAGTGGTACGAAACCCAAAAAATGTTCCTTTATGAGCACTTCAACATTAGCTTCATCTGCAGACTTTTCCATATCCACAAAACAAATGATCGTCATTTATTCAACATGACTCACATCTGGTGTACAGTCCAGTTTTATTGAAAATCATTTTGCAGAATGGGCAGCTTCTACAATTTTCTTTTTAATGGCATTTGCTAGGATTTGAATCAGTTCATTCTGCATATTTTTTCCTAAGTAATGAACCTGTGTTTCATGATCAGTTATTTTACGTAGATGCTCCTTCATGACTGGATCAAACAAAGCTAGGTATTCAACAAATTTTAAAAAGTTTCCATTACCTGGAGTCTATAATTTTTCATTTCTACCACAGCCGCGGAATACTAAATTTTGCCCACCAAGAACTCTCATAAAAGCAATCAGATGCTCTAATATTTGTTGCTAATATTCTTCTTTTTCCTTGATCACACAAATTTTCTTCATCAATAGTTTTTCTTTTCAATCGTAATTCAAGTTCTTTCCAATTTTGAAAACATTCCAAATGTTCTGTACTTCTTTCATGTGAAGAGAGAACTGAAGATGTTTTTCCAGTCCTTCAAACCATTTTCAGTAGGTGATTTACCAACTGCTTGATTTCTAAACAACTTGCAGCAAAAGCAAAACACAGAGTCCTTCGACACTGAATATTGTAACCAGTTTCGATGAATTTTTTCCCCATTAATGAGTTTCCTCTTGTAATGCTGAGCAGAGAATTTTCTTTTATTTCCATCCTTAGGGAAGGGAAAGTCATGAACTTGTTTGGGTCCATGTTCCACGAGAATTTGCTGCACAGTCATCACATCTGGGCCATGAAGCTGGGTCCCCATACTGTAACTTGTTTGTAACTTCCTCATCCTTTCTTCCTTCTAATTCATTTACTTCAACTTCTGCATGTCTCTCTGAAGGTGAATAAATTTTCTCCACTTCCGTATCAGTCTGATGCTGTGAGCTGCCTTCATCTAGAAGTAAGTTTCCATCATTTTGAGTTTCCAAACTGCTTTTTTGTGGATGTGAGCTACCATCATCTCGAAGTAATATACCTTCATCTTGATGTTCCAAACTGCTTCCATGCAGATGTGAGCTAACCTCCTCTCCAAGCAAAATTCCTTCATCTGGATGCTGTGAACTACTTCCATCTTTACTTGTATTAAAGAGAAGATATTTCAGGAAGGATCCCTGCTGTTTTGCTTGGTCCTTTTCCTTCTCAGCCTTTCATTTACGATACTCCGCTCCTGAGGGTTTTCTTTTTCCTCTTTCTGCCATGGGGTTTGAATATTTGTTGTGTACTGTTGAATATTTGTTGAATGTTGTTATGTACTGTGCTCCCGACTGCACGCATTACAGCGTTAAGGATGGCTGACACACCCACCACATGGTTGGCGATATAAACCACATTGCAGCCATCCCAACACATCTTTTCACTGCTTAGAGGTTCAATGATTTGTAACATACACTCACTTACCTATTAAAACAGTTAGTTACAGCGTTTACTCTGAAACAAAATGACCTTTTTTGACGTTATAACCAGACACTGGTTGTTTGGAAAGTAATCCCCTTCCTCACGGTTACTCACTTGGAGTGTGACGTCATCACTTTCGTAGCCTATTAAGCATTAACGCTGTTACTTTTCTTTTATGGTCCTTATTTATTATATAAAGAAAAGGAGTACTTGTGGCACCTTAGAGACTAACCAATTTATTTGAGCATAAGCTTTCGTGAGCTACAGCTCACTTCATCGGATGCATTCAGTGGAAAATACAGTGGCGAGATTTATATACACAGAGAACATGAAACAATGCGTTACCATACACACTGTAAGGAGAGTGATCACTTAAGATGAGCTAATACCAGCAGGAGAGCAGGGGGACCTTTTGTAGTGATAATCAAAGTGGGCCATTTCCAGCAGTTGACAAGAACGTCTGAGGAACAGTGGGGGGCGAAATAAACATGGAGAAATAGTTTTACTTTGTGTAATGACCCATCCACTCCCAGTCTCTATTCAAGCCTAAGTTAATTGTATCCAGTTTGCAAATTAATTCCAAGTCAGCAGTCTCTCGCTGGAGTCTGTTTTTGAAGTTTTTTTGCTCTGACATCATAATCAAAAAGGCTGACAAAGGAGGTGCTGTCGTCATCATGAATAGGTCGGAATATGAACAAGAGGCTGCTAGGCAGCTCTCCAAAACCACTTTCTACAAGCCATTACCCTCTGATCCCGCTGAGGGTTACCTAAAGAAACTACAACATTTGCTCAAGAAACTCCCTGAAAAAGCACAGAACAAATCCGCACAGACACACTCCTGGAACACTGAGCTGGGGTATTCCATCTGCTACCCAAGATCCATAAACCTGGAAATCCTGCACGCCCCATCATCTCAGGCATTGGCACCCTGACAGCAGGATTGTCTGGCTATGTAGACTCCCTCCTCAGGTCCTACGTTACCAGCACTCCCAGCTACCTTCGAGACACCACTGACTTCCTGAGGAAACTACAATCCATCGGTGATCTTCCTGAAAACACCATCCTGGCCACTATGGATGTAGAAGCCCTCTACACCAACATTCCACATGAAGATGGACTACAAGTCATCAGGAACAGTATCCCCAATAATGTCACGGCAAACCTGGTGGCTGAACTTTGTGACTTTGTCCTCACCCATAACTATTTCACATTTGGGGACAATGTATAACTTCAAATCAGCGGCACTGCTATGGGTACCCGCATGGCCCCACAGTATGCCAACATTTTTATGGCTGACTTAGAACAACGCTTCCTCAGCTCTCGTGCCCGAATGCCCCTACTCTACTTGCGCTACATTGATGACATCTTCATCATCTGGACCCATGGAAAAGAAGCCTTTGAGGAATTCCACCGTGATTTCAACAATTTCCGTCCCACCATCAACCTCAGCCTGGACCAGTCCACACAAGAGATCCACTTCCTGGATACTATGGTGCTAATAAGCGATGGTCACATAAACACCACCCTATACCGGAAACCTATTGACCGCTATTCCTACCTACATGCCTCCAGCTTTCACCCAGATCACACCACACGATCCATTGTCTACAGCCAAGCTCTACGATACAACCGCATTTGCTCCAACCCCTCAGACAGAGACAAACACCTACAAGATCTCTATCAAGCATTCTTACAACTACAATACCCACCTGCGGAAGTGAAGAAACAGATTGACAGAGCCAGAAGAGTACCCAGAAGTCACCTACTACAGGACAGGCCCAACAAAGAAAACAACAGAATGCCACTAGCCATCACCTTCAGCCCCCAACTAAAACCTCTCCAACGCATCATCAAGGATCTACAACCTATCCTGAAGGACGACCCATCACTCTCACAGATCTTGGGAGGCAGGCCAGTCCTTGCTTACAGACAGCCCTCCAACCTGAAGCAAACACTCACCAGCAACCACACACCACACAACAGAACCACTAACCCAGGAACCTATCCTTGCAACAAAGCCCGTTGCCAACTGTGTCCACATATCTATTCAGGGGACACCATCATAGGGCCTAATCACATCAGCCACACTATCAGAGGCTCGTTCACCTGCACATCTACCAATGTGATATATGCCATCATGTGCCAGCAATGCCCCTCTGCCATGTACATTGGTCAAACTGGACAGTCTCTACATAAAAGAATAAATGGACACAAATCAGACGTCAAGAATTATAACATTCAAAAACCAGTTGGAGAACACTTCAATCCCTCTAGTCACTCGATTAGAGACCTAAAAGTGACAATTCTTCAACAAAAAAACTTCAGAAACAGACTCCAACGAGAGACTGCTGAATTGGAATTAATTTGCAAACTGGATACAATTAACTTAGGCTTGAATAGAGACTGGGAGTGGATGGGTCATTACACAAAGTAAAACTATTTCCCCATGTTTATTTCCCGCCCCCACAGTTCCTCAGACGTTCTTGTCAACTGCTGGTAATGGCCCACCTTGATTATCAATACAAAAGGTTCTCCCGCCCCCCACCCCCGCGCTCTCCTGCTGGTATTAGCTCATCTTAAGTGATCACTCTCCTTACAGTGTGTATGGTAACACCCATTGTTTCATGTTCTCTGTGTATATAAATCTCCCCACTGTATTTTCCACTGAATGCATCCAATGAAGTGAGCTGTAGCTCACGAAAGCTTATGCTCAAATAAATTGGTTAATCTCTAAGGTGCCACAAGTACTCCTTTTCTTTTTGCGAATACAGACTAACACGGCTGCTACTCTGAAACCTTATTTATTATATGTGAACCAGTTATAACAAAGAAAAGTTCATAATTATACAGCCCAATAATAACGCTAAGGTTTAATAATGCTTAAAGATACTCACATTTTGGATTTATAATGCTGAAAGACATTATTCTTTATTCTTTGGCACCAAGAAACACAATTTTCCACAGTATTCACTCAATTCTTAACCATCCACCTGTGACGTGTGTTAAAATGACCGTTTGACATGTATCAACTCGTGATATCTCTGCTCTACATGAATTTCCAGCTATGCGACCTTGATGTATATTCGAGTTAGGTGTCACTAGCACTGCAGCTCTTGCCGCTGGCGGATGTGTTTCATTGTGGCTGAGTTATTGCTTATCAAAATTGCTGAGTGGGTCATCTTGACCCTACGTTGCAAACTGGAAAAAAAATTCGCTAAAATATTTATTTTTGCAGTAAATGAAAGATTTGACATATTAATAAATTCTCAGAAATGCAGAGAAATTAATTATAACTCATATTCCCTCCGTACGCACACCGGAATTGAAATAATGACGTCTTCGTTATTTTATTTGTATTTTTTTCATCTTTTTCATTTTTTTCATTTGATTTTTTCCCTCGAATTTGGCGCCCCATTTTACTTGGCACCCTAGGCGACCGCCTAGTTCACCTATATGGATGGGCCGCCCTTACCTCCGACTCAGCCAGACACCAAAATATATTTAATAGTAAAATGCAAAGTTTCAGAAATTCACCTTGGGCTTCACGATTTTGCCTTTACATGTCTCACCTAGCACAACTTCGCCTATCATAGCACAGTAAGGTATTTTCCTCTATTTAGAGAATCAAAGATGTATAATCTGTAAAACACCTTCTAGGAAGTAACACCCTACATGAATCACAAGTGAAATAGGACATTCGGGTGTAAAATATCAATTGGGAAACTTGGTATTTGCATTTCCTTTATCAGATCTATATCTCCCTCCAAGACACTGTCACAACATTTGTTTTATTTTCAGATTCTGATTCTTTTACTAGAATTTGAAAAAACAACTGATTTCAGTTGTGCAAAAGGGGTACATATAGCCTCTTTGAATACGATAAAATAATTACATTACTTATTAAAATTACAGTTAAAACTTTTACACATACCTCCCTCAAACAACAAAATTTGTCAGTCATTACATCTTTTAAAAACACCTATAATTTTACCGCTATCCAGTTAAGTCTTTTATTAGCATACAAAACGCATCTTCCTCTAGAAAGGAAGGATGACCTTGAGGTCCAGGAACTGAACTGGGCCTCAGGAGATCAGGATTCAATTCTTAGCTCCTCCAGACGTCCAGTGTGATCTTGGGAAAGTCACCTAATCTCTCTGTGCCTCACTTCCCCATCTATAAAATGGGGATAATATTTTCTTTATTTCACTGTCTTGTTTAGTTAGCGTATAAACTCCTCGGGGCAGAGGCTGTCTCTTACTACTTTTGTACAGTGTCCATCACAATGTGTCTACCTGATCTGGGTTTGGGATTCTAAGTGTTACTGTAATACGGATACTAATATTATAAGATGTAATATTAAAATAACCTCTGTTTTTGTAGTTCACTTCCCCCATACTTATATTTATAACCTTCACTGTCTAAATAGTGTCTATGCTTTCCCACTTCGCACTGGAATAATATGGAAGAATTGGAACAATTACTATGACATTTTTGCTACTGGGTATTTATCAACTTGAAAAAAATGAATGATAGTTTCCATTGCAAAATTTGACCTGTGATTAACCTTTCCACTGAGAGTTTACCACATGTAGCTCAACTGTCTAATCTGTAAATTCCTGCAGGTAGGTTTCATGTTGATTTATGTGTTGTATACCACTGAGCAGTCTATTGGTGCTCAGTAAATAACTCCTGAATAGGTACGGGGAAGTCATTTTCAAGTTTCTACCAGTGAGCAAGATGGAATCAAAAATTTGTTTTACATTTCATTTCCCTAACCCTACAAAATATGGGCACAGTTTACATTACATGAACAACATACCGGTGATAGGCTTCCCGACGGTACTTTTTCAGAGCATGCCCATCCATGTTCGCAGGAAGATCTGCTGCATTCTGGAGCCTGTCACTCCATGAGGTTGTCATTTTTAAATGGTCACTTAATTCTGGAAGAGAAAAGAGAGAAATTTGCTTAACCTGCAACATGTTTCACAAGAGTATTGTACAGCTGTTTTCTGATTACAAAAGGATCTTACAGTACTAAGAAAATTTGACAAGATGCCTGCTGTAACTTGTGTTTATAGGTCAAACTTGTAAAGGAAGTGACTGGCGATGTCTAAACACTAAGAAGTGTTTGCACTTCCAATCACATGAATCCCAGAAAACATACTTTTGCTCTGGATGCCATCACCAAACACAAACTAAAAATATCAGGCCCAGTATCTGCTCCAAATGTCTTTGAAATACCAATTTAACTTTACCATATATAGCATCTTTCATACAAACTGCACCCCAAAATGTTTCCCTAGAGTTAAATAATGCAGTTTCAGATGTAAATAATAAATATTATCCGATGGGGAGAGAAGCTAAGACATACAGGGAAGGGAGAAAACAGATGTTTTCAGCTGAGATTTCAAATGAGATGTAGAATCAATAAAGCAGAGAGATGCAGTGTGGCTATTCCAGACGGCTGGAATTCCAGAGGTTTTCATAGGTGTGTTTAGAGACATAGGCCTTGTTTTTGCTGCTAAAAAAAAAAAAATCAGAATTGTTTTACCTCAGGGTAACTAACGCATGAACTATCACTGTAAAAAACACACAGAAGACAAAGCACTGTAGTTTTACAGAGAGGTAAATGAGGTGAGGTCAACCACAGGTGGGGGTCTAGTGCTGATCTTGCCTAGAAGTTTTACCTTGTGTTTATACCTTGGGATAGCTCACACACTTTAGTTACCCCAAGGTACAAATACACATTTTAGCAGTGAAGACAAGGCCACAGGAAAGAGGGGCACTGTGCAAGCAGAGGGAATGGGGAGAGGAGTAGAAAGAAATGACTGTAATAATTTACACTGGTATCATTTTTCAGCTTCACTCAGGTAATATATGAAGCACATTTGCAATGTATGCAATATTAATGAGTCAAATATTAACCATCTCAACTCTCCGGTAAAGTAGGTATTTACTGCCCTCCCTTTACAAATGGGAATCTAACGCACAGAGAAGTTAAATGACTTTCACAAGGTCACAAACAGGAGTGATTATCAGTTAGGTTACACCAAATCTATAGTTTTAAAACTGAAGAGAATAGTTTTGAATGTTAATCTGTGTGTGTGTGTGTGTGTTTTGTATCTAGATTTTACTGATGGCCATGAAAAAATGATATAAAAATCAAACCATGGACAATTTGGCTACAAAAATATGTCCCACACTCAGCACTTTGTGACGACTTTCCAGTTACTAAAAAACAAGATTTAACAAGTAAATCTTGCACCACATCCTGAACCCTGTGAGATTCAGGCTTTGGCAGACAGCCTGAGGAAAGGCATTCCAGAGCTGAGAGCTCTCTACCAAGAATTCCCTGCTACACACCCAGGAGGTCAAACGCCGAGGAACAGACAGCAGGAACATTCCAGCCAACTGCAACTTCCACAACAAGGTACACAGGGGGAAAATGTTTCTGCAATATCCCATTTCCAGGCCATTTAGGGCTTTATAAATAATTACCAACAACTTAAATTCCACCCAAAGACAAATGGATGGCAGTGCAGAACACAGGGCATTCAATTACCAACCTGGTCTGCTTAAACGGCAAGGCACTCTGCACTAGCTGAAGCTGAATAATCACAAGTACTGAATACTCATAAGCAGATAGCATTGCATGTCTTGGGCTCCTAGGCACCATGCTAATAGAAATAATAAACAACAATAATAACTGCAGTAGTCCAGGAAGGAGGAGACAAAAAGCAAACACATCTGTGAAGAAAAAGGAAGGATCGCAAACTCCAGGTCAGCTGATGTTTAGAAGGTGCTCTGGGACCTTAGGAATAGTGATGGATCAAATTTAGACCCCAAGACTGCAAACCACAAAGACTAAGACGACATGCCCATCAATTCTTCAAGGGGCTTCAACATACCTAACCTATCAGCATGACCTCTGTCTTTCCTGGATTAATCTTAAAACAGTTATCTTGCATCTATGGATTAGGACTCGGAGTGAAATAAATATGCCCACTAAGTTGTACTGACCACTTAAAAAGATCCCATAGCCACAGGGGCTCTGTGGAAGCAATGTCATAAAGGAGAGCATTGGATTCTTTTTCCAAGTGAGGGCAGTCTGAATCCATCAACCTGCTAACCATTCTGATCATTTACATTTGTCTACCTTTTCAGATGTCTCCACCACAGCACAAAGACATAAGAGACAACGTGCCACAATCGAAGTCAGAAGACTTTTTCCATTACTTTAGCCTCATCTTGTCACTTCATCTGCTGCTTGCCATTTTTGTGCCACACTGAAAAAAGATGATGATACAGTGGAAAGGTGCATCTGAGTAGGAGTGCATCACAAAGGCCAGCAATGCCATGGTCCAACAGTTGGACCAGTATCATTCCGAAAAGAATTCCGGAACACAGTGGATCCATTTGTTTCTCAGATGGTGGGACTATTTTAATTGTTCACCTTTAATCGCATCCTTATATGAATGAGAAACCAATGGAGTTGTCTGAGGTCCTGGGAGATGTGTCTGGTTTTGTAACATGTGAGAAAGCAGCCAGCATCATTCTGTGCATGTTTGAGTTTGAAAAGCTGAGATTTGGGGGAGCTACAGAAATCAGAGCTGCAACAGCCAAGGCAAAAGGAAATGAAGGCATAAAGTAGTATACATTTCATTAATTTAACTTTATTTAGATAATACTGCATGATAAAAAACCTACCAATGCAGCAATATTTGATAATCATGTAAACTCTACCAGGCACTTCACCAGGTAAGTAGGTATTGCTCATACAGCAATGTACACGCTTTGAGATAAAATATTAGGAACATACAAGAGGCACAAGGATTGCAAATTTGTGGCCCCAGTCCCGAAAGCCTTATTCACACAAGCAGCCCCACCTGACTTCAATGGAACTACTCTGGTAAATCAGAGTTGTAGATTCAGATTACCTGTGTGAATAAGAGTGAAAAGACGCCGCCCTAGGTTTTCATTTTTTTTCTTTTCTGAACATAAATCCCTCTTTAAATTGATGCCAAGGATAGTGACTAAAAATAAAATGGGCTAATCTGCTCCATCCATTTGTAAGTTACTGGGATAAATATCTAGCTGAGTGGGCAGCTGGCCAGTCAAGACTTTCAACTCTGAGCAAATGAAATATGATGCATCTTTCTTTAGTTACAAATCTATTTTTGAGATTAATCATCTGTAAATAGCGCCACAAAAAATAGAAACCTTTGCCTAGATAAGATGTTTTAGAAATATCTCCCTATGATTTATTACAATTATAGCTCCTGCTAATCCAGTCATAATTAAGCACCTTAGTGTTTCTGATACAGAGCTCATTTCTGAGAGGTATTTAAAAAAAGCTTCCTGTGAAACTTTGACCCAGGCTAGCACATGACACACAAGAGTCTCTGCAGAAGAACATGGGATTTTTAACACAAATTTTGAAATAAACTGATTTCCCTCTTTGTTAGACCATACCTTATTTAGAGAATTACCCATGGAAAAGTTTTGCAAATGTTGGCATGCCACTGACATTTTCCCCTTCAGGGGGACTTTTACTGGCTATTTTTCATTCCTTCATTTTCTAGCAGATCACTAGAAATTTCTGCATCCCAGAGTTATATATATATATTTATTTGGCTTTGGGTCACTGTCCTTGGTTCAGCTGATTTTGTTTTTAATACTTTGACCAAGTCAGTTCACAGGATTCCATGCCAAAAAAGTATAAACAACAGCAGTGACAATCCCACTTTTATAGTACATTCTCAGAGAGTCTATAAACAGAAAACAAAACCAGCACTAAACCTCTGTGTTTCAATATACTCACAAGAAGTTTACCAAGCACTGTTCTGGGCTCGTGTGTTCAGTTTTGAAAGCCATAATATAATTGTTAATAGTACTGTTAGGCATTCACACCATGGACAGAATAATAATACCTAACCTTGATTCTCTTGAGCACCTGGCATCTCAGGATCCCAAAGCCCTTTACAAACCTTAAGTATCATAACACCCTTCTGAGACAATTGGTGTTGTTATCCCCATTTCACAGGCTGGAGACCTTGGGGCACAGAGAGGTGAACCGCATGTCACTGAAGTTAACTGAGGTCATAAAGCAAGTCAACAGCAGAGGTGTCACCTGAATCCAGGAGTCCTGACTCCCGGTCTTCTGCACTAATCACTATATTGCACTCCCACTGTGGGTGTTGTAATACCCAAAGTGGGGCTAAACACCTCTAATACACATTGTGTGACATTATAATGTGTGTTCAAGGATGTGTGAGATATTTTAATATGTATTCAAACATACACGTATTCTGATTTTAATATTTAGCATTGGTTGTATTGTATGGAAGTTCAATGTCTGTTAAGAAAGTGCCAGATTGTATTAAATAAATACTCAAACTTCTACAGCTATGGAGTGCTGCTTGCCAGAATAATATTTAGATTGACTCAGTCTTAGCAGGTTCATTAACAAGGCATCTTTTAATCTCCACACAACTCTAGTGCTCCCTACTTTTCTTCCCAAACTCTGCACTGACCTTTTGTTATCCCCTCTGTTTCAACAGTGCTCCCAGCTTTCCCTACTTGTTTGTCAGCTTCTATCACCTCAGTCCCTTCAATGCAGAGTGTGGTATGACTACATTGAACTCATGCACACTGAAGTCCTCTTTAAAGGCCCACCTCTGCCGCATTACTTACTGTGACTCAAGGTAACTTATACATATTGGGTATGTCTACACACTGCAAACAGCCACAGCTGGCCTGTGTCAGCTGATAGGCGCTCAGGCTAAGGGGCTGTTTAATCACAGTGTAGATGCTGCAGCCTGAGCCCAAATGTCTACACCGCAATTGAACAAACAGCCCCTCAGCTGAGCCCCTTAGCTCGAGTCAGCTGACACGGAACAGCCACTGGTGTTTAATTGCAATGTAGACATACCCAAAATGCCTATTGTTATTCCCTTCTCCCTAATTTCTCTCTCTAGATTGCTAGTTCCTTAGAGCAGGAACCACTATTTCTGAAAGTTTGGGGTGCACCTAACACAGGTGCTATTGTAAATAAATAAATAATGGTATTAGGACCACTATCACTGGATCTTTCACCTTGTTGATGGTACCTATATTTTTTAAAATATGATCATAAAAATTAAAAACAAACTACCTCCCAAAGTATGATGGTCTAATAATGTCAGCACTGACTCACGCCAATGAAAACAACAAAATCTAAAAATGGGTCTGAAACTTATTTTTACCCATTCATTTTTGCCAAACAATACACAGTTGACCTGCCATTTGCACTAGAAAGAACTGCATGGATAAAAAATGGAGTTCCAATCCCCAGTCTCAATTTCACTGTTTTGGAAGGATTAAACTAATTCCCTTAACTCTTCATTTACACATTTCTTGGGTTTTTTTGTGCCAATTCAAATCATTCTCAGCTTATCAGACGCTAATTTTGTTTAGTAGCCAATCACAAAATCATTTCTGAAGGGCGTTTTAATTACTGATACTTTTGAAAAAATAGAACAATTACTTTAAAACGCTAGCAATTTTGTGAAAACCCACAATTTCCAAATGTAAGTAGAGAAGACTGTAAATGACCTAAACCTGAAGAACTCAGTGTAGCTCGAAAGCTTGTCTCTCTCATCAACAGAAGTTGGTCCAGTAAAAGATACTACCTCACTCACCTTTCTCTAAACCAGAAAATTGTTATTTTCTTATTTTCTCTGCCTTGTGCCTGGTGTAAATTCCTCATTTTAAATAATTTTACTCCTAAAGGGCTGCCTCTTTGAGAGCATTTTTTTATTCTTTTGATGACAGCAAATAAGATCCTCTTCCTGGAACAATAATTATTTTCATGGGATACAGGTAGCATAGTCTCAACTCACAGCGATTAGTTAATGTTTTTAGATGGCTCTGAGCATGAAAAGTGCAATATAACGGCTAAATAGTATTAACAGGCAGGAATTTGCTGTTGAATTCTTGTTCACACTAACTGAAGATATGCATGAACTGAATTGAAAATATGCCCTGTAGTTTGTAAGTTATACTAGAAGATATGATTGGATTTATAACACTACACCTGTGCCCCATTAATTGCACTGGCTTCCCATCCATTTCTTGGTGTTATTGAAGATCTATAAAGACCTATGTGGTTTGGGGCGTGTCTGCCACAGGGCCTCTCTTTCTCCCTGTGCACCACTGCAATGGCTGAGACTGCTTAGCCAACAGTCCATAGGGAACTGGTCAAACATTTCTCAGTCATGCATTATATATTTGTTACAGCTTGGTTTACAGACTATAGTCTCTAGCGGGTTATTTCTGGATAGGTGTGGTAGTAGAGGGAAAAAGATGTTTACGGAGTCTATTATGGACAGTGATTTAATTTCTGGCCAAATATCCTCTGTGTAGTGCACACAGGTGCTATGGTATTGCTGCATAATTAACTATTACATTAATTAAACAAACCAGTTTTTGTTAACTTACATGTCTTTTCCAGACACAATGAGTACTGACAGTCTTACGCAAAATATTATTAATTACTTGTATCACTATAGTCATGAACCAATACCCACTGTGCTAGGACTGTACAGACCCAGAACAAAAGACTGTTCCTGCCTCCAAGTGCTTACAATCTAAGTGTAAGAAAAGAGACAACACATGGAAATAGAGACAGACGGGAGAGTACAATGAAATAAGGAGACAACACTGATCAGCAGGACAGGCAATGGTCTCAGCACACCAGCAGCCTAACCCCTGTCATGTTTTTTTATTCATCATGGGAAAGGAGAGTTTTGAGGAGGGATTTGCAGGAAGATAATGAGGAGGCTTTGCAGATGTTTAAAAGGACCTCTTCCTAAGCTTGAGGAGCAACATGGGAGAAAGCATGAAGTTGCTTGTTTTAACATGTAACAGATGGGAGATGAAGGCTGGCTTCACTGACAGAGGCAGGAGTTGAGAGATGGGTGGAGGAGGAGAGGGTGTTGAAACATAAGCTTCTTGTCTTCACTTTTATGTGATAGAGAAGCAGGAGCCAGTGGATGGATGCAAAAAGAGGGGTGACATGGTCAAAGCTATAGGCTAAGAACATAATCTTTGCAGCCACATTCAGAATGGTTTGAGTGGGGCAAGACTGTATTTATCAAAGCTAGAGAAAAAGGGGCTGCAGTAATAGAGACGCACGATGAGGAGAACGTGGACAACACTTTTAGCTGTGTGGATGGCTAAAAAAGGCCATATCAGAGAGGTTATGCAGAAACAATCACCAAGATCAAGACGTAGCCTGAATGTGAGGACCTAGAGAGAGGTCCGAGTAAAAGATGACAAACAGGTTACACCTCTGAGTGACAGGCAGGACAGTGGTGTTGACCACAGTGATCAAAAAAGGAGGTGGGGGGAGAGCCTGTGGGAGGAAGATTAAAAGCTCTGTTTTAGCCATGTTGAGTTTGAGCTGACGGCTAGCTATCCACAAGGAGATATGAAAGAGACCAGCTGAAATTTTACTTCGATCAGAATGAGAGAGGTGTGGAGCAGAGAGTTAGATCTGTGAGTTATCAGCACAGAGCTGGTAGTTGAACTGGTGTTCATGGGCGAGATTACACAGAGATAAGGCGTACAGGGTGAAGAGAAGGGGACCAAGGACAGAGCTCTGTGGAATCCACGCAGGAAGTTGAAGGGGAGATGAGGAGCAGCCATTATTTACCATCACATTTTATATTCTGTCACCCAGAGAAGTTAAGCAATTTGCATAGGGTCAAAGTGCGAAACATGTCTCAGATGGGAATAAAATTCAGGAGTTCCTTGTTCCTAAAGTGAGTGTTCAGTCCTCTAGACCCTGCAGCCTTACAGATTGCCTTGGCTCTCTCCATCAGTACCAGCGATAGCATTTTTTATTGTCTAGATATACTGTTGGTAGTCCACTGCTGACGACGACGACAACGACGAGGATATTGTCGCAGTTCTCATCTGTGGCTACACATATGACTCTGAAGTCCGAACCCTGATGCAAAGAGTGGGTCGCACTGAGGGCATGGGAAGTCTGTATCTATGATGTTTGATGGTGCAGCTCTGGGGCGCCTTTCACATGCAGCCTGGAGATGGTTTTGTCGATCCTGCTCAAATCTGTTACATGCTAATCTTGTCAGAGACCACCAGGGAGCCATTTGCTCAAGCTCTTTGGGATTGATGCCAGCCCACTGGAGACTGCTCTTCAGATTATCTTTGAAGTGCTTATACAGATGACTCTTCTTTCTTTTGCCCTGACTCTGCTCCCCATACAAGATCCGTTTTGGGAGATGGTGGTCTTCCATTCTGATGACATGTCCAATCCACCTGAGTTGTCTTCTCAGTAACATTTCCTCAATGCTGGTTGTATTTGCTCTCTCAGGGACCTTAATATTAGTCACTCTATCCTGCCAGTGAATGCTCATTATTGAGCAGAGAGAACATGTGTGAAATTGTTTGAGCTGTTTAATGTGATCATAGAATCATAGACTATCAGGGTTGGAAGGGACCTCAGGAGGTCATCTAGTCCAACCCCCTGCTCAAAGCAGGACCAATCCCCAATTAAATCATCATCATCAATCATGATGTCTATAAAGAGTCCATGTCTCAGATCTATACAGGAGAGATGTTAGAACCACTGTACTGTAGATCTTCAATTTGGTGGAGAGACGAATGTTGTGTAGGTTAAGGACTTATGTTCAGAGTCAGCTAAGGGCCTGGCTGGCTTTACTAATTCTGGAGGAAATTTCCTTATCAAGGGAACTGTCACTCAAGATGGTGCTGCCCAAATATTTGAATTGATCCACATTTTTCAGCTGTGTGCCTTGGATGAAGATGGCCGGCACTGGGGCAGTGGAATGAGGTGCTGGTTGGAACAAGACCTCTGTCTTCCTGAGACTGATGGTGAGGCCAAAGAGCTGGGATGCTTCAGAAAATCTATCAGTGATGACCTGAAGGTCATCATGCTAGAAAGTAACATAGGACCCCGTGCTCCATACATCTGACCACCCAGCCATGGTGCTTCTAACAGTACCACTGGCCAAGCCATTAAGAAGAGAGGATCTGGTCACAGAAAAGAAGGAATTCTGATGGTGACCCTACATGACTTATTATGAATAAGGCCCCATAAACATAGAGCCAGCCTTGCACCGTATATACGTAACCTTTAAAATATCGGTCATGGAACTCCCACCCAGGAAAAAAGAGAAAATTAGAGGTGAGCTGTCACCTATTGTTGAGCCAGGCAAAAGTCTATACATCTGTACCAACACACACAATTATTTTTTGTAATTAATCCCTACAACACAAAGTGCTGTGATGCTTGATTAACTAATGTCCATAATACGTTTTGAGATCCTCACAGAGAAGGCACTATAAGCAGAGAGCATTAATAACATCCCTACTAGTTACTATAACAACATTCTGGCATATTTTTAATAAATGCTGCTTGTGTTTCTTTTATGCTCCCTTTGTGGAGATAATTCTTCATAGCATCAAAGATATCAATCAAATCAAAGGGTTTATTATTAACCTAAGAGATTTTGATTTTTTAATACTACATATGATGCATGGATAAAAACTAACATTCTTTGCTTGCTAATAATAATATTTAGCATTTCTTTAGCAATGCCTAGCCAAGGAACTTTCAAGGCTTCCAACAGTCCTGTGGAGTAGGCACGTATTATTATCTCCATTCTACAGATGTGGAAAATGAGGCAGAAAGACACAAAGTGATAAATGTGAGGTCACAGCATGACCTAATGAGTCCAGCCAGGAACAGAACTCAGATCTCCTGACTCCAGGTCCTGTGTCTGAACCACAAGACCTCCCATCCTCCCTCAGAGAGTTGTAACAGCTTCGTCTGCCTTGAAACAGGAGCCGTAAACCTCTGATAAGTTAATTAATATATTTTCCAGTGTCCATGGAGCTTCTGCATCTCTAGATCCTCTGCAGAACTGCTGTACTGTAACATCAGTGCTGGCTTTATCATTCCCAACTGACAAATTTATGCCTCTTACCCCCAGTGTACTGTTAATGTAACACTAATTTTCTGCTTTCTCTACCATGCGTGCACAGTACTGTCATACATCTAGAAACAAAGAATACGGGCCATACTTGCAAGACGGGAGACTGTATCCTGGGAAGCAGTGACTCTGAGAAGGCCTCACAGACCATGATGGCTAAGTGTGATGCTGTGGCCAAAAGGGTAAATATGTTCCTGGACTGTATAAACAGAGGAATATCAAGTAGGAAATTATATTTATTTTGTATTTGGCACTGGTGCAGCCGCTACTGGAAAACTGTGTCTAGTTCTGGTTTCCACAATTCAAGAAAGATGTTGATAAACTGGAGAGGGTTCAGAAAAAACCACAAAAATGATTAAAGGATTGGAAAACATACTTTATAATGAAAAACGTAAGAAGCTCAATCTGTTTATCTTAACAAAGAGACGATTAAGGGGTGACTTGATCACAATCCATAAGTACCTACATAGGGAACAGAAATTTGATAATAGAGGGCTCTTCAGTCTACAAAACAACGGTATAATAATATTCAATGGATGAAAGTTGAAGCAAAACAAATTCAGACTAGAAATAAAATGCAAATTTCTAACAGTGAGGGTAATTAGCCATTGGAACAACTTATCACAGGTTGTGGTGGACTCTCCATCACTAGAATTTTGTTACTCAAGAATGGATGTTTTTCTAAAGATATGCTTTAGTTGAAATAGGAATAAACTGGAGACGTGCTATGACCTGTGTTAATCAGGCTAGTTGATCACAATGGTTCCTTCTGGCTTTCTAATCTACGAATAAAGGGGACTCTTGCCCTCTACAATGATACTAATTGACCACAAAACCAAGAAAATGCTTTGAAGTTGTTAATACAAGGTCAGCATATGGACAAAAGGTTGCTTCTGGGGAATCTCAAAGTGCACTGTGCACAAAAAGCTTCCGCTCATTGTAAATGAATGAGTACAGTACAACACAAGACTTAAGAGTCCTCAATATTGCACCTATTCTACTCACTCTATTAAGACTCCTTCTATTAAGAGCTAATGCAATCCTGGGATGCAAAAACACGGGAACCCTAAGTAAGAGTAGAGACATTATTTTACCTCTCTATTAGGCCCTGGTGTAACAACTACTGGAATAAGGTGTCCAGTTCCGCTGTCCACAACTCAAGAAGGATGTTGATAAATTGAAGAAGGTTCAGAGAAGAGCCTCGAGACTGACTAAAGGATTCTAAAAGAAAACATGTCTTATCATGATAGATTCAAGGAGCTCAATCTATTTAGCATAACAAAGAAAAGGTCAAGGGGTGACTTGATTACAGTTTATAAGAATCTACATGGGGAACAAATATTTGATAATAGGATCTTCAATGTAGCAGAGAAAGGTATAACACAATCCAGTGAGGGGAAGTTGAAGCTAAACAAATTCAGACTGGAAATCAGGTGTAAATTTTTAATGAGAGTAATTAACCACTGGAACAATTTGCTAAGGGTTGCAATGAATTCTCTATCATTGACTATTTTTAAAACATGACTAGAAGTGTTTCTAAAATATATGCTCTAGGAAATATTTTGGAGAAGTTCTATGGCCTCTTGGCCTGTGTTATACAAGAGGTTCCACTAGATGATCCCTTCTGGCTTTGAAGTCTATGAAGACTGCACTGAAGTCCACTAAAATCTCCCTCTTTACAGTATGCTGCTGTTAGAATAATGCTCAACTCCTAAAAAAGTCTTGCACAGAAAAGGACACCCTAAAAATGTACAGAATGATTTAGTACAGAGTTATCCAAACTGTGATGCACTGAGTGCTTTCTGGCAGTCTGGCCAGTCACACTGTGCTGTCTTTGCTCCTTGTTTCCAGCTGCTAAATTACATGAGGACATACCTAAAACTCATTAAATACTTGCTTATTATTCTCCATGCAAGCAATTGCTCTAATTGCCACAGGGGTGACTATGTGATTAGGAACAAGAGATGAAGTTAATCTTTCTGCTAAAATGTATTCCACCCTATGAAAAAATTTGAGAACCACGGATTTAATTGTTTTAGCTGAAGACCAGGAATTGATTTTTGATCCAAGTACCTACCACAGCCAGACCCATATCCTTGATTGGGAGCCCTAGACGCTACAATAATGTAAATAATAAAAAGTGTGATTCCATACTCTGTCACTGACTTGTTCCTGGAACTTTGGGTAAATCCCTGAACTACAATATACCTCAGTTGCCTTGGAAAGTGGGGACAATAATACTTATCCATCTTTGCAAAGTGATTTGAGATCCTCAAAGAAAAGGCACAGACAGTACAAACTATTCTTGTTTTTACTACTGCTGTGCAATATAAAGGGTTAACAGCTACAAAGACTGATTTGACATTATAGCTGACACAAGATCATTTGTTTCAGAGTAGCAGCCGTGTTAGTCTGTATTCGCAAAAAGAAAAGGAGTACTTGTGGCACCTTGCCTCTAAGGTGCCACAAGTACTCCTTTTCTTTTTAAGATCATTTGTGACTATGTTGAACAGCACTGATTGCAGTACAGATCCTTGGGGCTCCACTGTGAAAACTGACCATTTATTCCTTTGTTTCCTATTTTTAACCAATTACTGATCCATGAGAAGACCTTCCCTCTTATCCCATGACTGCTTACTTTGCTTAAGAGCTCTTGGTGAGGGACTTTGTCAAAGGCTTTCTGAAAGTCCAAGTACACTATATCCACTTGATCACTCTTGTCCATGTTTGTTGACACCTCAAAGAATTCTAACAGATTGATGAGGCATGATTTCCCTTTACAAAAGCTGTGTTGACTCTTCCTCAAGATACCGTGTTCTATGTGTCTGATAATTGTGTTCTTTACTATAGTTTCAACCAATCTGCCAGGTACTGAGGTTAGACTTACCAGCCTGTAATTGCCAGGATCACCTCGGGAGCCTTTTTTAAAAATCGGTGTTATACTAGCTATCCATCAGTCATCTCGTAAACTGGCAGAATTTTACTTTTCTATGCTACAGGTTTTGTTATACACCAACTTTGTCCTGGAAAAAATACGGGACAGCTCCCTACACATTCATGTGGCCGCTCTTTAGTAATAAGCTCTATAAATGACTGCAATATCTTTTAACACGTACTATACAAAGAGCAGTCTTCATGTATATACAGTGGTCAGCATCCCAACTGATCAAATAATCCTGAGATCTGCACTGCCAAGTTAATTTTGTATTTAAAAGGATTTTTTTTTTCTGTTTGTATTTTACCTAAGATATCAAAATACTAGCTCTGGTCTTTCCTGGTTTTACTAGAGGACTTTTTGGGAGTCTCAAAGGATGTATATATTGTGACCTCACACGCTTTAGTAAATGGCCCGGGGCACTGAATGTTTGACAAGGACATCATTTGTCCAGTGGAGAAAGGGTGGACTTGTGGTTAAGACACTGGCCTAGAACTCAAGAGACCTGAGCTCAATAACCAGCTCTGTCACAGACTTCCTGTGTGATCCTGGGCAGGTCACTTAATCTCTTGTGCCTCTGTTCTTGAACAGAGATAATGCTGCCCTACCTCACAGGGGTGTTGTGAGGATAAATCCATACATAGTATAGTAACCAAATATGAAAGGGGTGCCTGCTGGATCTCTTTTTAGCGGGTACCATTCCTCATATAGCACCAAGAGCACAACAGGCACTTAGCTTACCAGGAGCCTTCTGGGGTTCTCCTTTTTTGCCCTTATTTTTTATTGTAACTCTACCCCCCACCCCACTCTCCCAAAAGCTCTGTATTAGACGGCTCCAGCCTTTCAACTGACAATGGCAGGAACCAGCTGCATCCACCCTAAGTTCAATACCACTCCTCAGTTAGCCTTCGAGAACCTGAAATGCTACCTTAGCCAAGAGAGTGAGCATGTTGCCTCTGCAGTACTCCCAGCCTATTAGACTGGGGGTCTCAAGATATGACCCATAGACATAATCCACTTTTTTCATCCCCCCTCTCCCCAAATGAAGGGTGAATGATTAAAATATCTATGTATCTTATTTATCATTCATTATATGCAAACGGTGAATTTAGATAAAATACATCTCCTGAACTGTGCTCTAGCCTTAATTGCTCAATCCAATCTGCAGCACTTTACATGTGATAAAAAAGCCACACTGACCTATCGGTTGAACAAGCAGGAAGATGAGGAAACAGGTAATATGACATTCATATCTGTGTTTAACTGCAGTTACAGCATGTTGTTTCTCTAGATAAAGAGAGCACCATTAATTTATTTTCTGACCTGTTTTTTCAGTCAGCGGTGGGCTGGACTGTCACATGATCTGCTCTGCCCCCCTTCCCTGGGAACTTCTGGGGCTGGTTAGCTGACTGAGACAACCCAGAACACACCAGCTAGACTCAACTGGGTTTAGGGATTATGATATATCCTAAACTATCAGTAGAGTTGATCTCCCTCAGATACTTCCAACTCTTAATACTTAAAAAACTGACTGCAAAACTGAGTTATTTTTGTTAGTAATTAATGGAGCTGGATGGATCAATTACCTCACCGTGATTGCTATGGATAGCACTTCACAGCGTGTCTTCACTTGAGGGTTCAACTTTGTTCCACTTCATTAAACCCTGTAGGAATGTTTTTATATATAAAGTGTTCCACACATTACACAGATGTCAGTGTGGAGAGCTACAAACATCTGGGCCAAAGCCAGCTAATTCAAGGGCCTGCTCTTTTTGCTTTCTTAAGCAAACAGTGAAAAATGAGACTATTTCACAGCATTTTGTAGGAGCGCCTAAGGAAAGCTACATCTCTATTTTTTACTTTCCCCCAGGCCAACCCTACAATCTGCTTATTAAGTACACACTCAGTATAATAAATCTTTGTTTTGAAACATTCAGAGCATAACTGGGAGCTGTAAATATTATTCCTGTGGTTAGACAACTAAATTAGACCTGGACTGTGAAATAACTTCAGGACACAGCTGGGCACAGTGGAGCACCCCATCCCCTTCTCTTTTTTCAGATGAATTTGTACTGGTGAAAGGAGCCAGACTGGCAGGTTTGGAGGCTGAAGCCCTCTGTTTAGCCACAGAATGGGTACAGCACAGGCAGCATTAGTGCAAGACTCCACACACTAGACCCTGCTAAAGTGCTTCATCCTGGTTCTGGAAAGAATATCTTCAGGGCTCTTCAAAGCTTGTGCCTTTGCCTTCTACCTGACTCCCACCCAAAGTTAGAGATGCTATGCTCAAACATTCATACGTTTGATTTAAAAACCCAAACAAGATGTGCAAACAGCAATATTACATCTACCGATATTTCACTACTGTAACCCTCACTCCCCCATATTTCTTCCTCCACCTTTGTTTATTTGTATCTCTGCTGTGTTAAGTCTGATCTAGCTGGTAAGATCCACAAGCCAAGGACCTATTAATTTTAATGGCCTATGTGTGCATAGCAGCACCGTATAAACAAATATAGGGGAGAAGGGATTAATGGCCCATTTAGTCCTTGGTCTCTACCAAAAAAGGGAGCTATATATCAGCAATTGTGACAGTGAGTTTTGCAACAGATGTACCTACGCAGAAGAAACTGGACTAAGATTGCCAACTAGCAAGAACTTTTAGTCACTGCCAATCTATGTCAGATTTTAACAAGTGACATAGCAGCGGAAGGCTTTACCCAGGCACAGAGACATTCAGTACTACACTTAAATAAGCGGGTGCAGTGGCTAAGTGTCAGGGAACTAATACTCAGGACAATGCACAGCAAATCTACTACTGAATGTATTATAAAGTATACATTCTACTATATAATATGGTAGTCATAAGACTGTCTATATTTAAGGGATTATCGTGCTTCTCAGATGGGCAGAATGACTTACGCTCCTTCTTGCCGCGCCTATCATCTGAGGCAAGATATCATTGCCCATATATGTACGGTCCTTAACTTAGCCTGTTGTGCTTCAATACTGTAAATGCTAAAGTTTTTCATAGCACTGGCCTGACCCTTCAACATACAGTCTGAAAGTGAGGAGTTTGGGGCAGAGTGGTTACCCTAATTTAGTCATATTAAGATAATATACTGCTCATGGCAGCCACCTTAAACAACAACACTGAATTTTTTTCCAGATATTGCATCAATTCTGTTTATTGTACATTCTGAACTTCCTTTGTGGTAATAAAGGAAAAGAAAAATAAACTTGTGTTGAGTGCTCTCTATTGGCAGGAAATAGCCTAACATTTTAGGAATCATTCCAATGAATGATGATCCATAATATTAAAATAATACAAACCACTAATACATGGACCTTAGCCACAATACATAATAATGGTTTCTTCAGTAGCACAGAATGGGTCTGTTACACTGAGAACAATTAACATGAAAATTCATAATATGGAGATATCCAAAGAACAAGTTATGCCTAGACACAGAGTAGCCAATCATCAAAGATTAATACTTTTAAGAAGACCAAAGATGCCAATAATTCAAGTATTTTTCAAGTGAGCTTTATGCTGATGATTCACACCACTACAAACTGGGGGAAGAACAGATACAGGGCAGACAAAGTGGAGACTCCCCCACGCTGCCTTACTGATGTGTCTCAGATCTAACAGAGAGTGAAGACATAGAAGAATGTGACAGGAGATCAGTCCCAAAGCCCATTCAATCCTTGTTCTCTTTAAGACAGCCAAACAGGGAGCCTGTTAGGATGTGGAACTTTCCATGAGGAATTGAGCTAGAACAACTCATTCACTTCCCAGAAGGCCAAACAGCTGTCAGATAACAGCTTTGGATCATTACAGAGCTCTGCTAGATTTTAACCAATGGCCAAGTAGCAGTAGGCTCTGCTGTATCAGATCACCGATGTTCCACAGCACACTCTGATTCCAAGTCTGCAGAACTGGCTAGGCAGTTTAGCTTCCATTGCACATCATCCATCTGATTCTACCTATGTAGGATTATCTGGGAGGAGCTGCCAACAGTCAACCTTCCTCCCATGCACATATTCTGGAGCAGTTTATGTCACTCCTGGGGATCTCAAAACTTAAGCTGAGCCTGAACCTGCAAACTAACTTGTGAGCACTATGAGCCTAATCTATAACCCAGTGGTTCTCAGCCAGGGGTACACATACCCCTTGGGGGTACACAGCGGTCTTCCAGGGGGTACATCAACTCATGTTGATATTTGCCTAGTTTTACAACAGACTACATAAAAAGCACTAGCAAAGTCAGTACAAATTAAAATTTCAAACAATGACTTGTCTATACTGTTCTATATACTATACACTGAAATGTAAGTACAATATTTATATTCCAAGCCATTTATTTTATAATTATATGGTAACAGTGAGAAAGTAAGCAATTTTACAGTAAAAGTGTGCTGTGATACTTTTGCATTTTTATGTCTGATTTTGTAAGTAAGTAGTTTTGAAGTGAGGTGAAAGTTGGGGGTACACAAGACAAATCAGACCCCTGAAAACAGGAATCTGGAAGGTTGAGAGCTATCACTATAACCAATCCTCTGAGCCGTCTCTTCCCTAGACAATAGTTTCTATTACAAACTACATTTTATTAATCAGATTAAAAATCATATTTAACAAGCCCATATTTCCTTTTCCATGGTATTTGAGATTGTCTCCCCCACAAACACTTCATTTCTCTCAGCACAGATGTGAAAATGTATTTATTTTCACTTTTGTTTCTTCTCATTTTTTAAATAAAGGTTACTTTTGAGATTTTCCCAAAGAGAATAATGTTTCAAGGTTCAAGTTCCAAACATTAAGGGAGACTTTTTTTTTTTTTTTTTAAAGAAAACTTTAAGTTGATGTTTGAAAATAGCCCAGTGTAAATATTTCTAGTGGTTTTAGCTTTTATAAAGCTTATTTTTCCAAAACCTAAATTTGGAGACATCCTTCACACTTTATTTAAAAAAATTGCTTTAAACTGAAAAGCTGCCTGACAAATTTCACCTCAAACTGATCTTTAGCAAATGCCTTATAATAGTAATGCTAGAAAAGCAAATATATTGGCACAATTTCTGATCTCAAACCTCAGCTGAAAAGGTTTCTCTCGCTCTCAAAATTTTTCACCCCTGTTTATCTCTGTAACTGTATGTAACTCCATGGAGCATTTTGGAATACAGTTTATTTAGGTGACAGGATACAAATAAAAGTTGTATTGTAGTATATAACAAAACTACATTTATGCTTGACAACTCCAACTGTTGTTATAAGTTCCCAACTGATCTTTTGACCTCGAGACTAGCTACAATGGAGTTCTGCTCTAGAACATGACTATTAGGATTGTTTCTCAAATCTTTCCAGAGCAAAAGTGCTCAGTGGACAAGTTGAAAATGTGTGTACGTTTTTTCTAACTGCCACCACTGCAAACTCAATATGGAAGTAAAAAAAAAAAAAAAAAGCTACGTCCTCTTTCTGGCTTACAATATCACAAACAACAAAGATCCTGAAAATAAGAACATAAGCCATAACCCTGCAAACATTTATACACATTTAACATTACTCATATGAGTAATGTGAATAAGTATTTGAAGGATCAGGCCCCTCGTTAACAATTCTAGTAAGAGGAGCATGATAATACGTGACCCAGAATAGAACACAGCTCCGTCTCCCAGAGCTAACAGGTGTAAGAAGCAGCAAAATATATTTTAGTTAATGACAAGATATATTTTTCACTTCACAGGGGGTTGAGGAAGAAGGTGCCATTTTTACATAGTCATGAATATGAAACCCAGAACCAACAGGCCAAGTATCATCCTGGAGCATCCACATTAGAGTCAATTAAATGTAAACACCTTTAGAGGAATTCATCATCTCCACATTTTTACAACAGCCTGAACCACATAAAAGAGAGATGGAAGGGACCTATTAAATCCCTTAATATATCAGTAGCTAATGCAGAACTGTTTCCCTGGTGTACATTTTGCAACACAACATTGCCAGAAGTAGAGGCATTAAAAAAAGACAAGTAAAATGAAAGCAAACTTGATATTTATTTGGTTCCCACCTGTCCTCTCTGGGTTATCAGTTCAAGCCTGACAGGGACCCATTTGCCAAGGCCAACTCAGTTCAAATAAAGCAAGTGACACTGAACCACCTTCTGATGCAAGGCTACCCTGAAAACACTTCCCATCCTGCCAAGTCAATTGCTTTCCTCTATACAGGGCATCACCCCCCCTCAATCCCCAGCCCCAGGGGGAAGCAGGGATGAATTGTCCAGGTGCAGTTTGGTTTGCTGGGGCCCTCAGCCCAACATCCATGAGAGGAAATAAACAACAAGGGGTTCCCCCGCTCAGCCAAGCGGCCCCCTCTCCACCCAGAAGCCAGGGTGAGCCTGGAGGCTGCAGTGAAGAGAGCCTCAGGGGCTCACTCGATTTGGGGGGGGGGAAGATCCTCAAGCTGGTCTCTAGCCAGTCACTGTCGGGGAAAGGGGGCACCCCTCCTGAGGTGGAGGCACCCCTCAGTAACCACGCTGAAGAGAACCCCCCCCCCCGGGTACCCGTGGGGAGCAAGGATCCCCTCAGCTATAGCACAAGGGAGCAGCTCGACTGGGGCAAAAGGGGGCACCCCAAGGACAGGGGGGCGTGTCAGGGGGGTCCTGCCCTGGGGCGCTGCCCGCGCGAGGAGGGGGGAGCGTGTCGGGGGGGTCCTGCCCTGGGGCGCTGCCCGCGCGAGGGGGGGGGAGCGTGTCGGGGGGGTCCTGCCCTGGGGCGCTGCCCGCGCGAGGAGGGGGGAGCGTGTCGGGGGGGTCCTGCCCTGGGGCGCTGCCCGCGCGAGGAGGGGGGAGCGTGTCGGGGGGGTCCTGCCCTGGGGCGCTGCCCGCGCGAGGAGGGGGGAGCGTGTCGGGGGGGTCCTGCCCTGGGGCGCTGCCCGCGCGAGGGGGGGGGGTGTGTGGGGGGGGTCCTGCCCTGGGGCGCTGCCCGCGAGAGGGGGGGGGAGCGTGTCGGGGGGGTCCTGCCCTGGGGCGCTGCCCGCGCGAGGGGGGGGGGAGCGTGTCGGGGGGGTCCTGCCCTGGGGCGCTGCCCGCGCGAGGAGGGGGGAGCGTGTCGGGGGGGTCCTGCCCTGGGGCGCTGCCCGCGCGAGGAGGGGGGAGCGTGTCGGGGGGGTCCTGCCCTGGGGCGCTGCCCGCGCGAGGGGGGGGGTGTGTGGGGGGGGTCCTGCCCTGGGGCGCTGCCCGCGAGAGGGGGGGGCGTGTGGGGGGGTCCTGCCCTGGGGCGCTGCCCGCGCGAGAGGGGGGGCGTGTGGGGGGGTCCTGCCCTGGGGCGCTGCCCGCGAGAGGGGGGGGCGTGTGGGGGGGTCCTGCCCTGGGGCGCTGCCCGCGCGAGAGGGGGGGCGTGTGGGGGGGTCCTGCCCTGGGGCGCTGCCCGCGCGAGGGGGGGCGTGTGGGGGGGTCCTGCCCTGGGGCGCTGCCCGCGCGAGGGGGGGGGAGCGTGTCGGGGGGGTCCTGCCCTGGGGCGCTGCCCGCGCGAGGGGGGGGGGAGCGTGTCGGGGGGGTCCTGCCCTGGGGCGCTGCCCGCGCGAGGAGGGGGGAGCGTGTCGGGGGGGTCCTGCCCTGGGGCGCTGCCCGCGCGAGGAGGGGGGAGCGTGTCGGGGGGGTCCTGCCCTGGGGCGCTGCCCGCGCGAGGGGGGGGGAGCGTGTCGGGGGGGTCCTGCCCTGGGGCGCTGCCCGCGCGAGGGGGGGGGAGCGGGTCGGGGGGGTCCTGCCCAGGGGCGCTGCCCGCGCGGGGGGGGGGGGAGCGTGTCGGGGGGGTCCTGCCCTGGGGCGCTGCCCGCGCGAGGAGGGGGGAGCGTGTCGGGGGGGTCCTGCCCTGGGGCGCTGCCCGCGCGAGGAGGGGGGAGCGTGTCGGGGGGGTCCTGCCCTGGGGCGCTGCCCGCGCGAAGGGGGGGGAGCGTGTCGGGGGGGTCCTGCCCTGGGGCGCTGCCCGCGCGAGGGGGGGGAGCGTGTCGGGGGGGTCCTGCCCTGGGGCGCTGCCCGCGCGAGGGGGGGGGAGCGTGTCGGGGGGGTCCTGCCCTGGGGCGCTGCCCGCGCGAGGGGGGGGGGAGCGTGTCGGGGGGGTCCTGCCCTGGGGCGCTGCCCGCGCGAGGGGGGGGGGAGCGTGTCGGGGGGGTCCTGCCCTGGGGCGCTGCCCGCGCGGGGGGGGGGGGGGCGTGCGGGGGGGTCCTGCCCTGGGGCGCTGCCCGCGCGGGGGGGGGGGGCGTGCGGGGGGGGTCCTGCCCTGGGGCGCTGCCCGCGCGAGGGGGGGGGCGTGCGGGGGGGTCCTGCCCTGGGGCGCTGCCCGCGCGAGGGGGGGGTCCTGCCCTCGGCCACTCCCTAGGTGAGGGGGTCTCTCGCGGCGGGGGTCCCGGACTCCCAGCTTCCTCACCTGCAGCCGCTCTGCGAGAAAATAAACCGCACCACAGCCGCAGCACGGGGGCGGCCGCACTGCGCAGGCGCGGCGTGCGCCCCGCCCCGTAGCCAATAGACCGGGGACGTGGGGCGGGGAGGGGGGCGGGCAACCCACTCCGCTAGCGCAGCCGCACACAGACCCTGCCAGGGACCGGGGAGAGTGTGCAACCCCCCAATACAGCCGCACACAGACCTTGCCAGGGACCGGGGAGCGTGTGCAACCCCCCAATACAGCCGCACACGGATTCTGCCACCCCCTGGCTTAAACCCCCTGGTTCCCATCATATACAGCATCTGCAGTTTGGTTCAATGGCTCTCAACACCCCCACTATACAAATTGTTCCAGCACCTCTCCTGGAGGCACCTGGAGGGTGATCTAGGGAGTGGCGCCAGGATCAACCCCAAAGCAAATGGGGGGCTGGGGGCTGTGTGCAGAAGAGGATGTAATGCATTCAGCCCTTTGCAGCAATCACACCCTGGCTTCACACAGTGCTTGGAGCACTCCGCCCGGATTCAACGTGCCGCTACACCTCTGCAGTTTGATTAGCCTTTCGCTCAGCGTCTGCAGCATAGTCTTTGCTCCTTGCCATGTACGCCCCCCGCCCCCCGAACTGCAACAGGAGTGGTAGTGCAGGGTGCCCCTTCTCAGTGACATTAACAATCAGAGCTGGCGGTACCAGTCTCCCCATCCCAATGGCTTTGCAACGAGGGCTGGTGGTGCCAGGCTGGCCACCCCATTGCACTGGAATCAGGGACAATCATTTTGCCAAGTGGCTGGAGAGCTGGTTGGTTCTTTTGTGCATGGTAAATACTGTAAAATATCAAAAGCTGCATGTTCTCTGGCCTGGATGAAAGGCCAGACGCGGCAGTGTGTGGGAGTGATTATGGGGGAACAGATGGTACAGTAGCATGGGGTAAGTGACGAAGCAGTTGATGGGGTTGGCCATATGTACACTACAAAATTAAGTCGACTTTATCTAATTCGACCTTGAGCCTCTGAATGAATTAAGTCGATTGTGCGTGGCCACACCATGCTCATTGTCTCCATGGAGTGCGTCCTTAGTAGCAGTGCCTGCATCAATGCACAAAGTAGTGCATCGTGGGTAGCTATCCCAAAGTGCAACTTGCCGCAGTGTGTTTTGGGAAATTTGTGCAATGCCTCATAGGATCAAAACATTGTCCTGGGGAGAATGGGAACATTGTGTCGGCATCCCACTCAACGGCAAACAACTCAGTGGTTTTCGCGCCTTAAAACGCATACACCAGAACCCCAGAAGCATGGAGCCTGCTCAGTTGTGCACTCTTGCTGTGAGCATCTCAAACATCTTGCGCCTTCTCCTGCAGTATTTCCAGAGCCGAAGTAGGGTTCGCTGCACAAAACATAGCAATGTCCTGCAAGCAGCCCGGCTGCAAGCCATTGAAAAAAGCAATTCACAGTTACTACTGGCAGTCACAGAGCAGCTGCACACTGTTGAGCCCCGTTTCTGGTCCCAGAGTAGCAGCCGTGTTAGTCTGTATTCGCAAAAAGAAAAGGAGTACTTGTGGCACCTTAGAGACTAACAAATTTATTTGAGCATAAGCTTTCGTGAGCTACAGCTCACTTCATCGGATGCATGCAGTGGAAAATACAGTAGGGAGATTTTCTATACACAGAAAACATGAAACAATGGGCATTACCATACACACTGTAATGAGAGTGATCAGGTAAGGTGAGCTATTACCAGCAGGAGAGAAAACAAAACCAAAAACCTTTTGTAGTGATAATCAAGATGGGCCATTTCCAGCAGTTGACAAGAACGCGTGAGGAACAGTGGGGGGGGAAATAAACATGGGGAAATAGTTTTACTTTGTGTAATGACACATCCACTCCCAGTCTTTATTCAAGCCTAATTTAATGGTGTCCTGTTTGCAAATCAATTCCAATTCAGCAGTCTCTCATTGGAATCTGTTTTTGAAGATTTTCTGGTGCATCATCAAAGATCTACAACCTATCCTGAAGGATGACCCACCACAGATCTTGGGAGACAGGCCAGTCCTTGCTTACAGACAGCCCCGCAACCTGAAGCAAATACTCACCAGCAACCACACACCACACAACAAAAACTCTAACCCAGGAACCTATCCTTGCAACAAAGCCCGTTGCCAACTGTGTCCACATATCTATTCAGGGGACACCATCATAGGGCCTAATCACATCAGCCACACTATCAGAGGCTCGTTCACCTGCACATCTACCAATGTGATATATGCCATCATGTGCCAGCAATTCCTCTCTGCCATGTACACTGGTCAAACTGGACAGTCTCTACGTAAAAGAATAAATGGACACAAATCAGATGTCAAGAATTATAACATTCATAAACCAGTTGGAGAACACTTCAATCTCTCTGGTCACTCGATTACAGACCTAAAAGTCGCAATATTACAACAAAAAGACTTCAGAAACAGACTCCAACAAGAGACTGCTGAATTGGAATTCATTTGCAAACTGGACACCATTAACTTAGGCTTGAATAAAGAGTGGGGGGGATGTGTCATTACGCAAAGTAAAACTATTTCCCCATGTTTATTTTTCCCCCCTACTGTTCCTCACATGTTCTTGTCAACTGCTGGAAATGGCCCATCTTGATTATCACTACAAAAGGTTTTTGGTTTTGTTTTCTCTCCTGCTGGTAATAGCTCACCTTACCTGATCACTCTCCTTACAGTGTGTATGGTAACACTCATTGTTTCATGTTCTCTGTGTATAGAGAATCTCCCTACTGTATTTTCCACTGCATGCATCCAATGAAGTGAGCTGTTGTTGGATCATATTAAAGAAGTTCTGCATTAAAATCAAGAATGAGTTTGATTCCCCATAGTTTAAATTCCAGGGTATTACTAATTAAGAGGTCTCTTGGTTTTTAGTACTGTTTCTCTCCCTCTATGTGTGAAACTTTCAAGCTGCTAATTGTGTTAGTACATTCTAAGACAGAATCTGATCTCAAAGCAATTCTTTGTAACAACAACTACTCGCACAGAGAGAGACTCAAAGCAATACTCTGTAACAACAGAAACAGCACCCAGAGACTCCCTGCCCTTTTGTTGTTTTCATCTCGCTTTGTTAACAATTGTGATTAAAATAGAGATAGAGGATGTATGTGGATGGATGCTTGGTATGGATAATAACTGAATGATGAGGGAGGTGCCAGCCTAAGAATCCAGTGTCCATCGGCTGAAGAAGGGGTCAAGTGGAAATAATCAGAGGACCCCCGGAGGGCAGACTGGAATCCACCCAACAGCCTCAAGAATGGGAGAACCAAAGAACAAGATAACATCTGGCAGCACCGAGCCATCAGGAACGTGCCATCTGCTGATTGATTCAGCAACAGCATGATGAAGCAATTCCCATAGACTGGCATAGAAAGAAATTCCTATAAAAATGGACTCTAGAAAGTGAGAACTTTGGGGTCTGATTCTGCAAACCAACTTCCAGGAGCATCAGATGAGCATCTGACAAGGCTCTGCTCCCTCCTCATGTCCAGGCCACCTGGCCAGTGGCTTGGCATGAGCAACTCTAAGGCTGGTAACTAAGATAACAACATTGCGGAACCTGTGTGTGTGTGTGTGTGTGTGTGTGTGTGTGTGTGTGTGTGTGTCTGAATGAATGTGTGAATAAATATGAAATTGAATGGAATGCTACAGCTATAACTAACTGCTTACTATGATTCTTTCTGTATTCATAATAAATGTGGCATTTTGCCTTTTCCCCTTTAATAAAATCCTGCTGGTTTTTATTTTGTTGGTATAACACTGTAGCTCACGAAAGCTTATGCTCAAATAAATGTGTCAGTCTCTAAGGTGCCACAAGTCCTCCTGTTCTTGTTTCCGGTCCCGTGGAACAAGCACTGACTGGTGGGACCGCATCATTTTGCAGGTCTGGGATGACGAGCAGTGGCTGCAGAACTTTCGAATGCGGAAGGCCACCTTCCAGGAACTCTGTGCAGAGTTTTCCCCTGCCCCGCAGTTCAGCCTCACAAAAATGAGAGCTGCTCTGACAATGGAGAAGCGAGTGGCAATCACTATTTGGAAGCTTGCAACGCCAGACAGTTACCAGTCAGTGGGGAGTCAATTTGGAGTGGATAAATCACTTTGGGAGCTGCTGTGCTCCAAGTGTGCAGGGCCATTAATTGACTTCGGCTATGAAGGGTAGCGAGTCGGGGAAATGTGCAGGACGTAGTGGATGGTTTTGCCGCAGTGGGGTTCCCTAACTGTGGTGGGGTGATAGATGGCACAAATATCCCCATCTTGGCATCAGACCAGCTTGCCAAAAAGTACATAAACCAAAAGGGATACTTTTCAATGGCATTGCAAGCGCTGGTGGATCACAGGGGGGCATTTCACCGACATCAGCGCAGGATGGTCGGGAAAGGTTCATGACGCGCGCATCTTTAGGAGCTCGGGTCTGTTCAAAAAGCTGCAGTCTGGGACTTTCTTTCCAGTCCACAGAATGAACACTGATGACATTGAGATACCTATAGTTATCATGGGGGACCCAGCCTACCCCTTGCTCCCATGGCTCATGAAGCCGTACACCGGCCGTCTGGACAGCAGTAAGGAACGGTACAATTCAGCAAGTGCAGAATGGTGGTTGAATGTGCCTTTGGTCGTTTGAAAGGGCGCTGGAGCAGTTTACGGATAAGGTTGCACCTTAGTGAAGAGAAGATCCCAATGGTTATAGCCGCTGACTGTGTGCTCCATAATCTCTGTGAAAAAAAGGGGGGAAATTTTCCACAGGGGCAGGCAGTTGAGACAGATCACATGGCAGCCATTTTTGAGCAGCCAGACACCAGGGCAATAAGAAGAGCACAGCAAAGGGCACTGTGTATCCCGAGGCTTTGAAAAGCCATTTCAATAATGAGTCACAGTAATGTGAACTGCTTGTCTGCATTGTGCTTTCCCAAACCTTCATCTGCCTTGTATCACTGTCCTTGTAAAGCCAATCCCTCCCCCACAAGCCCACTGCTTCTATCAATAAAGAACATTTATTTCTCAAATCCATTTACTTTATTTAACAAACATAAGTAAAGAAGAGGAACAGGAAAAAAAAAGGTAACCTTGGGGAAAAGAGGTTGTAAAGCTGGAAAGGGAGAAACATTTTCAGCTGTCAGAGTAGCAGCCATGTTAGTCTGTATCCGCAAAAAGAACAGGAGTACTTGTGGCACCTTAGAGACTAACACATTTATTTGAGCATAAGCTTCCGTGAGCTACAGCTCACTTCATCGGATGCATGCAGTGATCCGATGAAGTGAGCTGTAGCTCACGAAAGCTTCTGCTCAAATAAATGTGTTAGTCTCCAAGGTGCCACAAGTCCTCCTGTTCTATTTTCAGCGGTGTAACATAACACCGCATTCCAGACCATCAAAGGTCTGTGAATGGGCGCCTTCTGTTCCTTGTACCCTCCCCCACTTGGAGGAGGGTGATTCTGGGCCAGGCGATGCTGACTGGCTGTCCACCAGGGTCTGCAGGGGGACTCTACCCTCCTGCTTCTGTTCCTGCTGTTCAACCAGACGCCTCAACAGGTCCGCTTGGTCCCTCATAATCTGAAGCATCTCATCCTGCGCTGCTCGCTCTTGCTCACTGGAAGCTTTCCTGCTCTCCATGTCCATGTCTAACTGTGACGGGTTGGATCACAGAAGCCCCCTGGGGAACTGCCACCTGATGTGCTGAGACTACCTCTGAGCCCACTTTCCCTGGCAGCGTGGGACTTCAGCGCCCTGCCTGGTTGTGCCAGACATGCCAGCCTGCTACAAACACAGACCCAAGTCTAAACCACATCCCCCAAAAGCTGCAGGCTTAACTGAAAACAGCTTAAGAAGTGCTCCTGTTTCCAGCACTCGGATACCCAATTCCCAATGGGGTCCAAACCCCAAATAAATCCGTTTTATCCTGTATAAAGCTTATACAAGGTAAACTCATAAATTGTTCACCCTCTATAACACTGATAGAGAGATATGCACAGCTGTTTGCACCCCCCCCACCCAGGTATTAATACTTACTCTGGGTTAATTAATAAGTAAAAAGTGATTTTATTAAATACAAAAAGTAGGATTTAAGTGCTTCCGAGTAATAACAGACAGAACAAAATAAAATAAAATATATAAAACACACAAGTCTAAGCCTAATACAGTAATAAAACTGAATACAGATAAAATCTCACCCTCAGAGATGTTCCAATAAGTTTCTATCACAGACCGGAGGCCTTCCTAGTCTGGGCCCAATCCTTCCCCTGGTACAGCCCTTGTTCCAGGTCAGGTGGTAGCTAGGGGATTTCTCATGACTGCAGCCCCCTCTGTTCTGTTCAACCCCATTATATATCTTTTGCACAAGGCGGGAATCCTTTGTCCCTCTCTGGGTTTCCACCTCTCCTTCTAAATGGAAAAGCACCAGGATAAAGATGGATTCCAGTTCAGGTGACATGACCACATGTCACTGTAAGACTTCATTTCCCACTTGCCAGCACACAGGTGTACAGGAAGACATACAAGTAAACAGAGCCATCTACAGTCAATTGTCCTGGTTGATGGGAGCCATCAAGATTCCAAACCACCATTAATGGCCCCCACAGTTTGCATAATTACAATAGAACCTCAGAGTTATATTTCATATTTCTAGTTTCAGATACAAGAATGATACATACATACAAATAGGATGACCACACTCAGTAGATTATAAGCTTGTGAGGTGTGCACGTTGCTTGTGGGGGTGGTGGTAGGGTCACCCCCGAGAATCGCATGCAGCTCATTGTAGAACCGGCATGTGTGGGGTTCAGCACCAGAACGCCGGTTCGCCTCCCTTGCCTTCTGGTACGCTTGGCGAAGTTCTTTGATTTTCACACGGCACTGCTGGGTGTCCCTCGTGTAGCCCTTCTCCCCGGTTCCACGAGCGATCTTTGCACAGATGTCAGCGTTTCTTCTGCTGGATCGGAGCTCTACCTGATCAGACTCTTCTCCCCACACGGCGATGAGATCCGCCACCCCCTGTGCAGACCAGGCTGGAGCGCGTTTGGGCCGTGTAGTCTCCATGATCAGCTGTGCTCAAGCTGGCATGTTCCCAATGCTGCTCAAACAGGAAATGGGAAATCAAAAATTCCCGGGGCTTTAGCAGGGGAGGGGCTGTTCCCTGTGTACCTGGCTACAGTGCAGCAGAGTTGAGAATGATCTCCAGAGCGGTCACAGATGAGCATTGTGGGACACTACCTGGAGGCCAATTCAGTCGAATTACACAACGCTGCGTCCGCACTACCTCGCAGGCAACCCACGAAAATCAAATTAAGTGCTACGCCTCTCACAGAGGTGGATTACAGAAGTCGACATTAGAGGCGACTTAGGTCAGCGTAAAGGACCTGGTAGTGGAGACACATACATTAACAGGTCAACGCAAGGTGGCTTCCTTCGACCTAACTTTTTAGTGTAGCTCAGGCCTCACTAGTGTGGGAGAGTGAGGCTGGTGCAAGCAAGGGAAGTGAAACAGGAAATCACAGGGCACTAAAAGACAGAGAAGACTCCTGTGTGTGTGCCGAAGCTGTCTAGAATCTCTCCACTGTGCTATGCCCCTTTGTTTTCAGTTTTAACCAGAGGTGAAAGTAAGCTGGTCTGGTCCGGTACGGCGTGCTGGACCGGACTGGCTTCCCCAGGCTGGCGATTTAAAGGACCCAGGGCTCCGCACAGTGGCCAGAGCCCCGGGCCCTTTAAATTGCCTCCAGAGCCCCACTGCTGGAGCCCTGGGGTAGCGGCAGCAGGGCTCCAGCGGTGATTTAAAGGGCCTGGAACTCCACTGCGGTAGCGGCAGCTGGAGCCCCGGGCCCTTTAAATCGCCCCTGAGCCCTGGGCTCCAAGCCGCCTCTGCAGCTGGTAGCTCCGGGGGTGATTTAAAGGCCCTGGGGGTCCCAGCTGCAGCCGGAGCCCCCGGGCCTTTAAATCTTGATTTAAAGGGCCCTGGTATTTAAAGGCCCCACCTCTTCCGGTTGAAGCCACGCCCCCTGCTCAGGACTCCGGCATACCGGTAAGTCCTTTAAATTACTTTCACCCCTGGTTTTAACTGATTTTTACTGACAAAATCCCGCGTTTTACAAAAAGTATTATTTTTTCCCCAATTTTCACCCTACGTTTTTATCTTTCAAATATATATAAAAAAACTTGTTTTATTAGGAAAATACAATGCATTGCATGAGATATCTGTATTACAATAACACATTAGTCTGCATATATGCAAAGCTGCCTGTTGAAGTAAGGCTATGTATTAGTCTAGAAGATACACACAATAAACAAACAGGGACACATGCAAGCTCTGAAGTGCATGCACATCTGAACATACTGATGAATCTCATGCCCACTACGTACACATTTCAAGCTGTTAGCAGACAATGGTTTAAAGATCTGACACACTAAAATGGGAAGAAAATGAAAATCTGTCCTTCCATCCACCAAAATAAACGCCAATATTTACCCAGAAAAATTAATAGTTTTTTGCACCAGTTTTCAACTGCTTTTGTTGTTGTAGTAATAAACACCGAGCCCCAGACCTGCCGCTTTCACAACACGGTGCATGAAATACTTCGCGAAGAACCCCTCCAAGCATCTCACACGCTACAGTGGATACTTCAGCAGAGCCTGAGACAGAGACCCCTGCCACGAACAGTGAGGAGGTGTGGGGGGAGACACAGTAGGGGGGGGGTACCACGAGCTATGCCACAAGCCAGGACCTGCTTGATACCCTTCTGCAGTCTAGTCAATCCCAGCAGCTGAGCACGGGGGAGCCCAATGCTGCTGAATGCATTTTTCTTTACAATGTTTAAATTTAGAGATGGTGCCTAGCCCACTCCCAAGCTAACAAGACACAGGTACAGACGATCCCCGACTTATGCAATTGTTTTGCTCCAGAAAGCCTTGCATAACTCGAATTTTGCGTAAGTCGGAAACATATACCCAACCATTACACCAAAAAAACCCCCAACCCTCCTGTTTCTAGTTTACGGAACTTTTTCCATAAGCGCGGATTTGCATAAGTCAGGTCTTGAATAACCCAGGGAGCGTCTGTATTGACTCATCCTTGTTTTACTCGTACAAGAAGTAGAGGTACAACAAATGGAGGTGGAGTTATCTGCTTTCCATTCCCCCACTGGGTTTTGGGGGGAGTGGGGAGGTCATGTGGAGCAGTTTGTTTATGTACACAGGGCCGTCCCTTGAATCCTCCTGAGAGATCTCGATGCAACTTTCATGGAGATACTCTGCAGTCCTCTCCTGAAGGTTTCTACGGGTGGCCGCCTTGTTCCTTCCTCCACAGTAGGGCACTTTCCCATGCCACTTTGCAGTGAATTCAGATGGTACCATTGCAGTAAACAGGCTCGCACCATATGGGCCTGGGCGGCTTTGAGACGCCCATAGTAATGGGCTTCTGTGCCCTGGTTATCCTCCGGAGTAAGATATAAGCTCAAATCACCATTGACTGTGCAAACAGTGTCAATGTTCATTGCCATGCAACCGAAATTCCTTCCCATCACCACCCCGCCCTGGCTCACTGTAATCACCATGGCTGGGCTAGAGAGGGATGCTATGCCATGGAACTCCAAAGCTGTCTTGTCAACAAGTATGTCTTATTAAAAGTTTTATAGGAATATGCAAAGCAAGTTTTGAAACTTGTCTTTCCCTTTCTCTTGTGACTATAAATCCAACGACACATCTGTCTGTTTTTATCATCTGATGCTGATGCTGCAGCCCTGCCGGGCGCCCCCTCCACACCTGCAGAATACCTGACCCTGAGGAGGAGAAAGAATAGGAACTCAAGATGACATGTTCAGTGAGATCCTGCAAGCTGGTGCTGCATCAGACTGCGAACAAAGGGCCTGGAGGGCCGACATGCCAGACAGCATAGAGAAGGAGACAGCAGACAAGAGAAAGGCCCAGGAAAAGGAGCGGGAGATGCACCTGAACATAATGGGTCTTCTCAGGCAGCAAACTCAAATGCTGCAGGCCCCGGCTGACCTACAAGTCCAAACATCCCAGACTTCCCACCCTTTGAAATCCTCAAAGAATTCCATGGAAACAGGTCCCTACACTCTCGAGTGTATATCATGTAGCATCCCGGGCTGCATCCTTACGCCTACCCCTCCATGCCAGGGGACAGCAAGGAAAACTATAGCTTCATATATACTGACCTATGAGAACCACGGTTTGTGTATGTGTCGCCAAAATGGACTACATTTGTGCATGAAATGGACAAAAATGTTTGCTGCCTTTCCAATTTTAAAGATCCGTTCCATTAAGTTACGTTAAAAGTTTGTATTGTGCGGCCTGCTTTTTGCACGTTGTTTTCCTGTACTGTTTTTGACACTCAACACATTTCTTTTTTTTTTAAATAAAGTGATTTTTATTAGTTCACAACACATATTGCAGAATGCCAAGCAGTGCCAAAGCACCCAGTATTTGTCAATGTACAGCACTACAGAACTCATAGGTTCAAGAAAACACCCAGTCTTATGTATAAATGTACAGCAAGCCTGGAAGTTAGAACAAAGCCAAGCAGGGGTCAAGAACCAGGGCCCTGGAACACCTAGGGGCATAGCCAGTGGTGAGCTGGAGCTGGTTCGCACCGATTTGCGCGAACCGGTTGTTAAATTTTGAAGCTGGTTTAGAACCGGTTGTTAAAGGGGTGGGCAAACTCCGGCTTGAGGGCCACATGCGGCCTGCAGGACCATCCTGCCTGAGCTCTCGGCTGGGGAGGCTCCCCTGTGAATTTTTACTCACCTGGCGGCACTCTGAGCCTTCGGCGGCACTTCGGCGGCAGGTCCTTCAGTGCCACTGAAGACCCGGAGCGACTGAAGGAACCAGTTCTTCACCTTCTGGCAGCTCATCACTGGGGATAGCTGAGAGCAGAGCAGAGCCAAAGGACAGACTCAGGGATCAGAAGCCAAATGCCAGAGCCAAAGGGTGAGCCGGAGATGTGGTTGGAAAGCGGAGCTGAGGGTTGCAGCCAGAGATCAGAAGCTGAATGACAGAGCTAATGGGTGAACCAGAAACATGGTCAGGAAGTGGAGCCAGGGTTTAGAGCCAGAAATCATAAGCCAAATGCCAGAGCCAATGGGTGAGCTGCGGCATGGTCAGGAAATGGAACTGGGGATCAAAGCCAGGGGTGTCAAGGATGGAAAAGGGCAGGAACTGAAACAGGTGCCAACAGGCTGGGTAGGAACGGGAGCAAGAGGAGGAGCATGCCCAGGCCGGACGGGAGCGGGCACAGGGAGCAGGAGCGAGCGCAGCTGCAGCATGGGACGCATTGAGCACTGTCTCTGCTGGGTCAAGCTGTAGATTAACTCTGCCCCTCCACCAATCAGGAAGTGCAGTCAATCGGGATCCTCTATAATGCCAATGAGTTGCTAGGAGACTGACCCTGCAGCCGCTGGCTCCCTGACACAATGCAGCCATCGCTCCAGTGTCCCTGCGCTGTAGGGTTGGGGCGAGCTCAGCACACAGATCCGGGAACGTTCTGCAGCCACTGCTCGTCATCTAGGGTGACCAGAGAGCAAATGTGAAAAATCAGGATGGGGGTGGGGGGTAAAAGGAGCCTATATAAGAAAAAGACCCAAAAATCGGGACTCTCCCTATAAAATCGGGACATCTGGTCACTTTATCGTCATCCCAAACTTGCATTACGCTGCGATCCCACGAGTCAGTGCTTGTTTCTCGGGCCCAGAGGTGGCGCTTCACCGTCCACAACGACTCCATGAATGCCACCAACAACCCTGAACGGCTTTTCACTACGTTCCTTAGTAAACTGCCCTGGGAGAAACCGTCGCGTCCCCCCTTTTTGTGTGGTCTGCAAATACCCGAGGATACGGCATCCTGTATTCGCAACATTCATGAGAACAGTGCTGAGCTCTGCAGGCGGCATGCTTCTGCCAGAGAAGGCAGACACTGCAAAACGCCACGTAGATTCGTGGGATTTTTTTTTAAAAAGGTGCAACAATTATGGAATATGGATGGCATTATAGGATGGAGAAAGTTGCACGCTGGCGACTTGAGTCCTAGTTCTGAGAGATCCCTGAGCAACTCATTTTTACCCCACAACACACTGCAAAATTTCCCCCAAAGGCCCGGTGCATGACACGCTGAGATGCCTACTCACAGTCCACCACACTCTGCATCGACACAACCGTTCCTGGTGAGTGCGCACAGTGTCGATGCAAGCAGCCAAGTAAGCATGGACGCACGCAATATACCAATTTCAGTGGCTGTACCCTGACACAGATAACTTGTGTTGACCAAAGTTTGTCGTGGCCAGAACAGGGAAAGAACTGAGCCCTTTCTTTTATTTGAGAAGATTATTCAGGGCAATTTCCTCTCCTCCCGCAACACTGCATCTCCCACACTCTAGACTAGGGGGATCAGGTTTGTAGGAAGAGGCTTCCCAATATCAGTGAGCTCTGTGTGGAGAAACCTTCAGAACCCCTTGGGCTCGAATTGTCACTGGGGACAATGAGGGAGGCAGATCAAAAGGACAAGAACAACGTCAATACAGAAAGAATATGTCTGTATCTAGTGTTGCCAATAATGGAATCGCTGTGGCAGCAACAGTGATGGATGCTTTGGAAATGTTCATAAATAAAATAAAATGACAATACATATTAGACTGTATATGTATTTATTATTGGGCAATACATGAGGTTAACCTATGCATCTTACAATACATGTGACATATCACTGCTTTTATCCTAGCCAAAATAAATGCTTTCTGCTATTGTAATATACCTAGATTAACCTCACATACAGCCCATTATTAATTAAAACAGCATAACCTAATACTGATCATTTATACTGTATTTGTGTTATATGGTATCTATATAATGAACAGGCTAGATAAATGCTACTGTATGACATATATATTGTTCCAACTGATAAAAGCTGCAGAATTAGAAAGGAAGAAAAAAGGTTTGATAGACACAGATGTGGGTGCTATTTGTGTATTCATGTGAATCATGATTTCTGTTCTGATGTTTACCTTAGTGGGTGAGTAGAGCACTAGAGATCATGCACAAGTGATACAGTCATGATGGGATCTGTCCATCTCTAACCCGAGAGAAGATCAATGTCATAACAGAGATCAGTCAGAATTTTTGTATAATTTTTTTTATCATAGAATCATGTAGGTCTGGAAGGGACCTTGAGAGGGCATCTAGTCCAGTCCCCTGCACTCATGGCAGGACTAAGTATTATCTAGACCATCCCGGACAGGTGTTTGTCTCTTAAAAATCTCCAATGATGGAGATTCCACAACCTTCCTAGGCAATTTATTCCAGTGCTTGACCACCCTGACAGTTAGGAAGCTTTTCCTAATGTCCAACCTAAACCACCCTTGCTGCAATTTAAGCCCATTGCTTCTTGTCCTAGCCTCAGAGGTTAAGGGAAATAATTTTTCTCCATCCTCTTTATAACAACCTTTTATGTACTTGAAAACTGTGATCACGTCCCCACTCACTCTTCTCTTCTCCAGACTAAACAAACCCAGTTTTTTCAATCTTCCCTCATAGTATTTGCTTTTCTTTTTTTTGGTCTCTGCTGCCTGATGGCATATTTCCGGTTCCAAATGAGGCGTGTGGTTGACTGGTCAGTTCATAACTCTGGTGTTCGTAACTCTGCGGTTCTACTATATGTAAAAAAACCATTTCAGACAAAAGTGTGAAATTCAAGTCAGCAGTGTCCTTTCTAGCTACTTATATGGCCCCATCATGGTAATTTCTGAGTGCACCTTTCAGTGATGTCAGTTCCCTAAATGATAAATGCCGTGGATGTTCTTTATGTGCAGGTGTGTGTGCGTGTGCACGTGTGTGTCTTAGTGCATCACATGCATGTGCGCAGATACATGCAAGTGCTTATAGCGACAGGGCTGGATTATGACATTCTGAGGCCCTAAGCGATGTCAAGTGTAAGAGGCCCCATACCATAAAAAAAAAAGTATTATTTTCACAGAAAGGACATTGAATTTATAAACATGAAAGCTTTATATTTGAATACATATACAAAGGCAAAGTTGTAAAAATAGAATAATAATCTAACTAAAACACGTCTTGCAATATGTCTGTTTACATTATAAAATAGTTTCAAATTAACATATTTTCGTCTAGGATTTCTTAATTAGTAGATATGAAAACTTTATATCTACAGCAACACAAAAGCAGTTACAGTTACGCAGACCAGCTTACTTAATGGAAGCAGTACAACCTGCAGTATGTCGGTTTCCATATCACATTAATTTTAACACTGAAATTTAAAATATTTTCTTTCATAATTTTTGGAGAGCAAAGTCACTGATGCTGTCCTCAAATGACAAGCTATGGAGTTTGTCACTTTCGATGGATAGAATGCTTAGGGCAGATAGCTTTTCTTGCAGCATTTTCGAGGCAGACATCTCTCTTCGCGTTTGCTTCTCTATCCTCGGTCTCCCCCAGGACCACTAATTAATCTCGAGTAAACACCTCAGACGCACAGAGTGACAACAAGCTATATGCATGAAAGAGAAAGAAAGAATTTACCAGAAAAAAGGCTGGTAATCTCTAGATAGGCATTGAGAAAGTGAGAAAAACTAGCCTATATTCAAGCAAATACAATGAATATTAGAGGCTTTAATAGCCAATAAATCATATATGCACATAGTTTGAAATAATTTGCTCATCAGGTACTCAGAATATTTTGATATATATGTATATCTTCCTTCACTTCCCTCAAAACTCTCTATTTATCCTTTCATCAGCACTCTCTCATATTTACTGGGAAGGCTCTGGAAATTGATGGAGGGAAGCCAACACAAATTTATCCTCCTCAAGAAAGGTCCACTAGACCCAAGTCCCTAAGACGATCACCTGCAAATTCAATCATGTGAAACCTGGATAGCCCATGAAGCAGAAAGCAGCGTGCACACTAAAATACACAATTGTACATATGTACAGATCCAAAGAAGAAAGAACACACTAACACTTAAGAAAATGAAGAAAAACAGGACCAAAGGCACTCTACAACCAAGTGTTCTGGACTGTAAACAAAAGATGGCGGCCGTCCGGCTATTACCAGCCAAGGGGAAAGCTATACATGATGTCACTCCTAGGACCAGTCCCATACGAATCCCACAAGCGTGGCAGGATGGCTTCACGACACTGCCATCTCCGACCTCACTTTTTCCCCCAATTTTATTGGCAGTGAGATTATTTATTTATTTAACTGAGTGACGAAGGCACGGTGAGAATTTTACCAGTCACAGCTGGCCAACAAAACGCTGCCTTAGGAGACTGTTAACAGACTTACTCACAGAAATACTAATTTTACAAGTGCAAATTATATTTTTTTTCTTAGCCCTGGCCTCCTGCCTGTCAGCAATGAACAATTAGTGAAGGGTAACAGTAGGGTAAGAGTATTTGTGTAGCCAGATGTGAACATTTTTGTCATATTTGAACGAAACTGTCAATATTTAGAGAGAATCTTCTTTTTCCCATATCTCCTTTATCAACCGATTTTGTGCAGCTAACAAGACACTGACAAATAAGGGTTTCCAGCTGCCAAAGCTCTCCAAGACTTCAGAAACAACTGGGCAGCTAGAAGCAGTCCCAGACTTAGAACCTCCTTGCCAAAGGGTGGGGACAGCTCTTCAAAATCGGGACCGACACGGCCATTCCTGCAAGTCTCTTTACATGCTAGAAACTACTAACTAGCATCATTTATTCCCATCTTGTCCAGCCTGAGCTTCATCCGGCTAGCTCACTCACCACCAAATCCCAGTGCTGGCCATACACTGGGACAGCAAGGAAGCTGCGTCATTGGGATAACATGGAAAGCAGGGGTAGCGTTGCAGGTCATCCACACAAATGCCAGAGCACTGCCCCAACTACCTTAGTTGCCTCACATCCATGTGGGATAGAAGGGGAGACAAAATGAGCCCTGAGACAGAACCCAACACAAGAGAACCCATGGGGCAGATGAGCAATCGTGTGTGCGCGCGATTTTGTGTGCGTGACTCTGGGTGTGTGAGTGTGTCTGCAAGTTTCTGTGTGTCTATGTTTGTGTGCCTGTCCCTTTGTGTGCTTGTGAATGTGCCTGTGTGCTTTTGTTTGTGTCTGCATGGCTTTGTGCATCTTTGTATGTGATGATCTGTGCGTATGTGAGTCTGTGTTTAACTATTGCAGGGGTAGGCAACCTAGGGCACACCTGCCAAAGGCGGCACACGAACTGATTTTCAGTGGCACTCACACTGCCAGGGTCCTGGCCACCAGTCCCGGGGGCTCTGCTGCTGGCCTGGGGTACTGGCCGCTGGCCCCCTTTCAGCTGGGGTTCCGTCCGCTCTGCCCGCTGCTGGCCACTGGTCTGGGGGGCTGTGCTGCCAGCCTGGGGTCCCAGCTGCCGGCCCAGGGCTCTGCAGCCACCCCAAGCTGTGTCTCACTGGCCCCAGCCTGGGGCAGTGAGGGGTGCACACAGGGGCAAGAAGGGGCACAGCTCAGCACCCCCACCTTAAAAATTGTTCCAACGTCACTGTGCTGGGATATTTTCAAGTCCTGATTTGCTGCTTACATCACTACCACGCCACGTGGACCAGCGCACTGCGTTGGACGTTGAGATTAGAATGTACCTGCAAGAACTGGAATCAGAATTTTCTGACAGATTTCAAGATTTCCAGCGATTTGGCCCAATGCTTTCTTTTCTAATTAAACCTGAAAAGTTCAACGAAAGTGACTTGGATTTGTCAGTATTTCAGTGGATGGGGGTTGAAGATTTCAAAATGCAGCTCATTCAGTTAAAAAGCTCAGAATTGTGGGCATCAAAGTTTGGAGATCTGCAGAGCGCATTTGAAGCTACCGAGAGAGATCATGGGGCCTCTATTCTGACCTGCTGGACGTCCCTGCCAGTGAAATTTAACTGCTTGAAGAAAATTGTGTTTGCAATGCTTTCAGCATTTGGATCCACACACCTGTGTGAGCAGATATTTTCACACATGAAATCTGTCCTCTGTCCCTTTCGGAGCTGGTTAACAACTTATCACTCAGAAACCCGTGTGCAACCTAAAGTATCCAGATACATGGCAGACACTGGAAAACTCAGCAAGGAAAAGCAAGGGCACGGATCACACTAAACTGATAAGATCTGCATTTTAATTTAATTTTAAATGAAGCTTCTTAAACGTTTTAAAAACCTTATTTACTTTACATACAACAATAGTTTAGTTATATAATATAGACTTATAGAAAGAGAGCTTTTAAAAACGTTAAAATGTATGACTGGCACGCGAAACCTTAAATTAGAGTGAATAAATGAAGACTCGGCATACCACTTCTGAAAGGTTGCCGACCCCTGAACTATTGTGACAGACCCAGACCAGTGGGGTACAGGAGTCTGGTAGAAGGCAAATATACTGGCCACGGGATGAATAGTTTTCTGTTCCCTGAGTGACCAGAGCAGGGGCTGCCCTAGAGCAATCAGGAACCTGCTAGAGCCAATTAAGATAGGCAAGCTAATTAAGACTCCTGCAGCCAATTAAAAACCTATTAGAATCAATTATGGCAGGCAGGCTAATCAGGACACCTGGTTAAAGAAGGACCTCCCAGCAGTTAGTGAGGGGGTGCGCAAGGAGCAGGGAGAAGGCGTACTGCTGGAGGACTGAAGAGTATAAGTGTGATCAGGCTTCAGGAGAAAGATCCTGCTGTGAGGATAAAGAAGGTGCTGGGGGAAGGCCTTGGGGAAGTAGCCCAGGGAGTTGTAGCTGTCACGCAGCTGATACAGGGGACACTGTAGACAACTGCTATCCACAGGGCTCTGGGCTGGAACCTGGTGTAGAGGGTGGACCCAGGTTCCCCTCATCCCCCCAACTCCTGATCGGACACAGGAGGAGTTGACCTGGTCTGTGAGAAACACTAGAAGGGAAGGTCTAACTTGGAAAGGGATCTGGCCTGTCCCCGACCCACTACCTGGGACACAGAGACTGCAGGGGTTGTTCTCCGTTTCCCCCATGCTGGCCAGTGATGAGGTTAGCTGAGTGAATGGCAGGTTTGAGCCTCTAGCAGAAGCGGCCAAACTGAGGGCTGCCATGAACCTCTGAGGAGAACAAATCCGCCAAAAAGCGCAGGACCCACCAAGGCAGAGGAGGAACTTTGTCACTCTATGTATCTATAACAGTGTGTTTGTATATATGTGAGTGTGTGTGTGTCATTTTGTACGTTCATTTGTGTTATACTTATCTTTGCTTCCAGTATCACTGATGCACTAAAGGTTTTGCTTGGCATAAACACAAGCCCCAACCTTTCTTTTCCAAATGGTGTCACTTGCTTCTGTCTATGCCACAGGAAAGCTGCTGGGAGCAGCTGAGCAGACGACACTTTCTGCCTTCATCACTCACCGGTTCTGCAACCAGGGGAGGCATTCCCCTCCCACGTGACTCTTTTGCACTGAAGACAGGTGGTGAAACATGTGAAACTAGAGCATTTGTTTAATGGAGTGTGCTGAAAATTGTATGAGACAAGCATGTCCCATTTGTGGTACACGGAGCTAAGAGGCAGCTTGCCTTTTCATCACAAAACCAGACACTGAGCAGAGCCAGAAGGATTGCAGCTAGCAGGACAAACGGTTTAACAGGTGGACCTTGTACAATGAGGATCACAAAGATTTAAGCTACTTCCTGTTGTTTCTGCATTGTGAGGTCCAAAAGAGATGGAACCAATTCCATCCCTGGTGCAACTCAACAAATCTCTCCAGTGTATTTAGCAAGGTAATGGTTACACCATTGTTCTATGCGTATTGCACCTTTAAATGTCTAAGGATTCAGCTGTCTATAAGGGCAGGAAGCTGCTTTTGTGTTCACTTTGGTACAGACTTGCACAGAGGAAAAGGGGAAGGACAGGTGTCCAAAAATATACTTTTGGATGCCACGGTAGGTGAGAACGCTGGGAGACGACTATGTCACTCACCACAGAGATCTCTGGCCCAATGGATTTGCAATCCACTCCCAGCTGGCACCTCCATTTCAGCTAATAACTGCTGTGTTCCACCCCAGAAACAGCTGCATTTCAGTGGTGGGTGGAGTGATCCATTTATATTGCATATCACTTCCCTCTCTCACGGGGGTGTAGTGAAGCTCAGCTAGTTACTGATTGCAAAATGCTGTGAGATCTTCAGACGGGCTATAGAGGAGCAAATAGATTTACTTGCAAAGAGATGTTATCAGCAAGCAATTCAAGTCAGCAACAAGTCAGCCTGTGACGCGCAGAACAACCTTAACGGAAGGTAGCAGTTATTCCACCTAGGGGAAATCCAGGGAAAGTGCCCGGAGCCCAAGTAACTGGGTTGTGGGATCATCTATATCCATATGGGGCTGAGCAATGGAACCCTCAGCCCCAGCCCACAGCAGCTGGATGGGAAAGGTAGAAGTAACAGCCACAAGCCACTATTACCCTCTGGACGGTTCACAGACCCACCCGCCATGCTTCCAGCCTGTCCCATCACACCTCCTTATCCCTCCTGTGTATAGACCGCCGCTAAGCTGTGCTCCATGATCCAGCAAGGGGCACAGAGTCCCGGTGCCTGTGCTCTCCCCAGACTGACTATTCCAGGCAGTAGAGATAGGCTCTTTCCCCGGAGTTTTGGGTCATCTGTGTCTATGGGGGTGATGCCAGCGTTTGGTCCACAATTGCGGAGGCTATAGCCAGTATTCACTACCTTCCTCTGAAGTTTCCATCAACACTTTGCTCATATAAGCGCTTTGGCACAGGAACCTTCTAACCGTTACATATATGTACTGTGCCTGGCGCAATGAATCCCCCGTCCTTGCTGCAATACAAATAAATAACAACTATAACATTAGGCAGCTTTTATGTGGGGCTCTCAAAGATGATCTGAGCTTTTCAGACTTGGACTCTGAGCTTAGAAGAACCAATAGCTTGTTTTCCATTATAAACTCTGCTGCTATAATAAATTGCAATGCTTTCGATTGCTCTAGCCCCTTCCATCCCAAAGCACTTTAAAAATTGTGATCCTGCTCCTGCAATTATATCCATTGGTGTGGACCCCTGCTGCCACTGAAATCAATGGAGCTCAGTGTGTGAACCATACTGGGTCAGACCAATGGTCCATCTAGCTCCGTATCCTGTCTTCCGACAATGGCTGGTGCCAGAGGCTTCAGAGGGAATGAACAGAACAGGCACTTATTGTGTGATCCATCCCCTGTCACCCAGTACCAGCTTCTGGCAATCAGAGGTTTAGGGACACCCAGAGCATGGGGTTGCGTCCTTGAACATCTTGGCTAATAGCCACGGATGGACCTATCCTCCATGAACTTACCTAATTCTTTCCTGAACTGAGTTATACTTCTGGCCTTCACAACATCCCTTGGCAATGAGTTCCACAGGTTGACTGTGCATTGTGTGAAGAAGTATTTCCTTATGTTTGTTTTAAACCTGCTACCTATTAATTTCATTGGGTGACCCCTGGTTCTTCTGTTATATAAAGGAGTAAATAACACGTCCTTATTCACTGTCTCCGCATCATTCATGATTTTATAGGGCTTGGCTACACTTGCGAGTTATAGTGCAATAAAGAAGCCCCGGATGCACTAGCTCACTCCCCGTCCACACTGACAAGGCATGTAAAGCGCTCTAACTCCACGGCTACAGCGCTGCTGGTACTCCACCTTGGCGAGAGGAATAACGTTTGCTGGAGCGCCGTGGTGCCAGTGTGAATGAAGTGTTGCATTACTGCCCTCTGATCAGCCTCCGGAAAGGTCCCATAATTCCCTTAAGTCAAGTGGCCACTCTTGTCATTGTTTTTGAATTGCTGCAGGAATGCGGATATGCCCTTTGAAAGCTCTGTTTCTGACAGCCAGCTGCTTATCTGCCCCGAGACAAAGCAAGCCATTAGTGTGGAATGCTGTGTGTGAGAGAGAGAGGTGGGGGGAGGGCGGTCTGCTGCTGTCTGAACTTACAAGACAGCAAGCTGACATGCTCTCAGCCCCCCAAAACCCACTCTCTCTCCCCCCACATACACACAACACACTCCCTGTCACACTCCCCTCCCCCCCACATTTGAAAAGCATGCTGCAGCCACTTGCATGCTGGGATAGCTTGCCCATAATGCACTACTCCCAATGCTGCTGCAAATGTGGCCATACCAGTGTGCTGTCAGCTGTCAGTGTGGACAGACTGCAGCGCTTTCCCTATCGTGCTCTCTGAAGGCTGGTTTAACTCAAAGCGCTCTACATCTGCAAGCATAGCCAGGCCCATAGACCTCTCTCATATCCCCCCCTTGTGGTATCCATGCTGGATGATCTAATTACAGGGTTGGGACTTAAATCCATACAATGCCAGTAAAATGCAGCCACTGCTGGGGTGGAAGGCTGTGACTGGCACACAGCACACTGCACAAAAGGGAGGGGAAGGGGGGAAAGGGGAAATTTTGGACAGGTACAACAATGCAAACCACTACCCTTATAAAAGTCTCAGGGAAAGCTGGAGGTCCTATTTCTTCTGCATAGACCTTAATTTGTAAGACTTCAACTGTGCATTTTAACACATTCCTTTTTCCAGACTGCCAAGAGAAGTAATACTTTTGAAATTGTTTCATCATCATATTCAGACATGTCACATACATATTGATATTTGTACATCTATCATCCAGATATACGTACAGCTATTTGTTGTTGTTGCTATCTACTAAGTAACTACATATCAGTTTGGCACTATATATAATGGAAGAAAGAATTCCTTTCTGGGAGATCCACCGGTCAGAACACTTGTCTGCCACTCCTGCCTCAGTCAATCCAGTTTGTTACAGAAGAATCCTTGCAAGAATACTCTGTAGAAAACACAGATTTGCTCATTGGTAGCAGCTACAGGTTTTACATTGCATGGATTATTTCCACCCTTTAACTCCTATAAGCAACATGGAGCCAAATTCATCACGGGGTTTAACTCCATTGACTTCAGTGGGGTTACACCAGGGCTAAATTCATCCCAGGCATGTGTGTGCAACTCTATGCAACGATTCTGGAAATTTTCCAGCTGTTGATCAGCATAAATGGATGATGGCAAAGGGGTGATTTTTAATGTGCTTCTTTTACACCTGTTTATAACTTGCTAATGCAGGAGTACACGGTTAACAGAGTTCAGCGTCTGATAAAATCCAAACCAATTTAACTGTCTAGGCTAGCTACTCACCTGTTCTATCTGCTCAATGCATTATCTATTCGCACACCCACCTAACCTGCCCTTCTCCCCCAAACTCCGCGTTTCCTACTCGCTGCTACAGTTGCATTTTTCCTCGGGTGATCTTGAAATCCGCCGCCGAAGTCGCAGCAGCGGGACAAGGGGAATGCAAAGCTGCGGGGGAAGGCAGAAAACCAGCCCATGTGACGGCTGCAGCCGGAGGGTGGAGGGAAGGGGTCATGGTCTCCCTGGGAACCCCGCGGCAGTTTGTGCTTCGTGCGGGCGGATCTGTCCGTCCGTCCGCCCAGCTCTCCCCCGCTGCGAGCGAAGCGGGTTGCGCCCCTCGCAGACGGCCCCAGCTCGGGCTGTCTCCCCGGCCGGGGAGCGGACATCAGCCCTGCGGCAAAACGGACAGCTCCGTCTCGGCCTCCCCCGCGCCCGGGAGACTGCAGCCTCCCAGCCCCGCGATATAAGGCCTGGGCGCGCCCCGCCTACCCCCGAGCCCGCAGCATGAGCTCGGATCCCGGCTACCGGGCCTCCTCCTACCGCAAGCTCTTCGGGGAGCCCCCTCGGCTGCCCGCCTCGCTCCCCGCCAGCGGCCGGGGCCCCTCGCTGCCCCGCAGCCATCGCCCCCCGCCGGGCGCCTCCCGCCGGGCCGAGGCGTGGGTGGACCTGCACGGGCTGGGCCGCGGCGGCGGGGAGCAGGAGCGGCCGGCCGGGGAGGTGCAGCGCCTGAGGGCGCGCTGCGACAAGGAGACGCGGAGCCGGGCCGAGGCGGAGCCGCGCGCCCAGGCGCAGCAGCGGGAGGCGGACGGGGCGGCGCGGGCCCGCCTGGGGCTGGAGCAGAAGGTGGAGGCGCTGCGGGAGGAGCTCGCCCTCCTGCGCCGGGCGCACGGGGAGGAGCGGGCCGAGCTGGCGGAGCCGGACCTGGCCCAGCCGGACCTGAGCGCGGCGCTGCGGGAGATCCGCGCCCAGTACGAGTCGCTGGCGGCCAGGAACCTGCAGGCGGCCGAGGAGTGGAACCGCGCCAAGTTCGCCACCCTCAAGGAGCAGGCGGCGCGCAGCAGCCAGGCCGCCCGGGCCAGCCGCGGGGAGATCCACGAGTGCCGCCGCCAGCTGCAGGCCCGCACGCTGGACTGGGAGAGTCTGCGCGGCGCCAACGAGTCCCTGGAGCGGCAGATCCAGGAGATGGAGGAGAGGCACGGGGCCGAGGTGGGCGGGTTGCAGGTGAGGGAGCGCCGGGCACCTCCGCCCCGTGCAGCGCCGGGCACCTCCGCCCCGTGCAGCGCCCTTGTTCCCGGGGTGGCGTTGAGTGTCTCTCGCCTGCGCACGGGTAGGTACCCCTGGCCACCACTAGCCAGCCCCAACTGGCCGTACCTCTCCTTTGCAAGTCCTGCCCAATGGACTGACTCCGCTGGACTGGTCCGAGAAGTCCGGGTCTCAGGGATATCAGCAGGGGCTGGGGAAGTCTGGGGATTTTTCTAGTTGACTGGGAAGGCAGCGACAGCGGAGCATTATGTCAAACCAACCCGTGCATGAGCCGCTGGAAATCAGGGAAGGACCCCCCCCCCCCCACACACACACCTGGGAGAGCGGGGGGGTTAAAGGATTTCATGGGGTCCCAGAAGATGAAGAACTGCGTGGGGTTGTTTGGGAGTTTGACCACTGGCTTCAGTGGAGCCCGGAGGTCACATACTGTGTTGGACTGGGAGTGGGGCGCAGACGTGCAGAGAAAGCTAGTGGTGCAAATGCATAAATAGGTGCACACAGGCATAGCCGTGATTTCCCTGTAGCCCCAGGATGTCTGTGCAAAGGGATCAGTCTTCAGGTCTTCTGCGTTCCCACCCTCAAGATCGGCGTGTGTCTGCGCTGCACGGGCTGCAGGTTTCACCTGCGTGGGTGTTGGAGCAATGGGTAGACAGGGCTGGAAAAAACTTTGTCTCTATCCAAGGTCCTGAATTTGGCATTGACCTTCATCAGACTTCAGCGGATCCTCATTAAAAAGCCTTTTAATTCATGTTTAATGAATTAAGAGAATTTCTTCCCAAACGAGCCTTTAAAGACAGTTTTGTTAATTTTAATGGAAGCTGAACTCTCGAATTGCCTTTTCTTTTTCTTGATGGGTAATTTCTAGAAACCATCGGAACTGTGTTTGGTCCATAACAGTTTGTTTTTCGCAGGAGTGGGTGGGTGAGATTCTGTGGCCTGCCTTGTGCAGGAGGTCGGACTAGATGGTCATAATGGTCCCTTCTGACCTTCGTATCTATGACCTGCGTCCCAGCTGCCTTGCCCTGTTTTCAAGGGCACTTGTAAGGTGTAAATTGCAGCGGTTAGAACTCTTCCCAGCTCTATTAGGAGAATCATTCCTTAAGGCCTGCCCCAAAGACCACTGAAGTCAATGGAAAGACACCCTCTGATTTCAATGCGCTTTGGATTAGACCCTCAATCTCTTTTGTATGGTTTGGGAAAGATGCTCATTTAAATCCCTCTGACTCTCAACCAAATACAATACTAGAATTTTTCCTGGTTTTACTACGGGGAAGCCCTGGTGATGATAAAAGAAATTAAGGTTGCAACATCTTGTTAACCTAACTGGTCAGCCTTAGCTAAATTGTACAGCTTCTTTCTGAATGAATTACTGTGCATGATATTTAACGGATACTATTTCATATTTATATTGCAGTGCGGCCCCCACGCATTTTCAAGGCCATACTGTGCTAAGAGCTGTATAAACTCATCATACCTGCTCTAAACTGCTTGCAATCTAAGTAACTAGTTGGTGTTATTCTTCTTCCATTAATAATATGGAAATATTTTGATGTCCTGTGATAGTGCATGCAGGTGGACTCAAAGGGATTCCATATTAGTAACCCTCTTAAATATTGTAGCCTTGATGCCATGTGAACAGAAATTGCAAGAACAACCAATATGTAGGAAGAAATGCTACAACCAGATTAAACTCTGGGATAGTTGAAATTGATCTAATTATGGAAAATCAACTTTTAAATGTATGATTCTTGTATTTTAGTTAAGTGGGGGTGGTAATTAGTGGCATCTCTTGCATCCTTTATAGGATAGAGATTAAATCAGTAGTGTCCTATAGAAATTTATATATTTTAGTAGAAAATTAGATTCTTTCCATAGTTTGGGGTATTTTAAATCATCCTATCGATTTCTGTAGCAGGGATACATTCTATCTATGAAATTCTATAGGACTGCTTAAAAAGATATAGAAAGAGTCCCACTTTCTATTCAATTTTATAGGACTTTTCCATAAGAGAAGACCTACTGATAGATGCTCATAATGTTGCCAGCTTCACATGTTCTATAGCAATATTTCTTGTTGCAGCCTTCCACATAAGTCTCCAGACTTTACTGCTTTTTGCTCTGAAATACCTTCCCCATACTAGCTGGCATGGGTCTTGGGCCAAATGTAGCCCACAGTTCTACAATAATAGAATACCAGTTCTACATTGGTGCCCTCATATTCAACATATAGGTGTGATCCATGAAGACTACAAATCCCAGCATGCAGTGCTCCATCTTCTTCTGTTTGGGTGAAATTGAGTTTTTAAGCATTTCCTCTTCTTACAGTCCATGGGGACTAAAATTAAAGAGAGACCTGAATAAGGGGCCCATTTAAGCAAAATGTAACTGATCCACTTAAGTGGATGATATAGTCATTAATTTGACCCCAAGAGGTGCTGAGCACCCAGCCCTCACATTGATTTTTAGTGGGCATCACAGGTGCGCCCTGTAGCCCAGGCCCTTAGGTAATGCAAGAAAACCTTTTTACATTGTCAGAGCAAGTGGTATGAAAAGCAGCCTCATCTCACCTGTGCAGTGTTAAATCCAAATCTGGGGCAAATAGGCCAGGACATACATTTCCTTGCAGCACCATCCAGGATTTCCACACGATTGATGCCCCCCTGCTAGTGTCTGAATGGTGACTGTTGCAACCCAGGCTTGACACAAGCTGCTCCCTGCTCACACAGGATCACAGAGAAGGGAATGACGAAGAGGCTGGAATTTATACATGGGTTCAGAAACAATGTGTGTTAGCAGGCAAACATGGGTGCTAAAGAGGGGCGTGTAGGTAGGGCAGAGAGGCAGAGCTCTGTATCTGAAATACTCATCCGTCAATATGCCTGATATTTATCATACATCTTACCCAACCCTGTCCCAGAGCAATAGGGGAGAGGAATATAGCCAAGTTGTACATAGGAGTGGTTTTGTACTGAGGGGTGCTCAAATGAGGTGACAGAGAATTAGAGGAAAGGAAAAGAGCAGTGTTTTATCTGAGAGTGGCGTTATTATCCAACAAAACCATTGTTAATTTAGGGGATCAATAGCCCAGCATCGCTGTACCAATGAGGATATTATTTATAATTACTTGTGTTGTGACTCCATCTGGGAGCCGCTCTCACAGACCAAGTCCCTGCTGTGGTAGGTGCTGTACAAACACTGAACAAAAAGATGTTATAAATCAGGGCTATTATAATGGGAGTTTATATTACACAGGGCACTAATTTTCTCCCAGAATGCCCTCTGCATCTCAGTGTGTGCCCTGATGATCTCCCCATTCTTTCTTCATTTGTAACTCCCGTTCTGCATCCTTGAGTTTCTGCCCCAGGGTCACTGTCCTTGTGACTTAATCAGAATCCATCAATGATGTTTGTTAAAGAGGGTCACAGGCGCAAAGCAAGGCATTGCTTCCAAATTCGAGGCAGAGGGGGATGTATGAGAACTCAGGGACTAGATTGATGGAGGCAGTGTAAAAGACATTGCATCTCTAGAGTAACTCTACTGAAGTCAATGGATTTACCCGAGGTTGACATGGGTGCAGCCGAAACCAGGATTTGGCATGCCAGCGACTTGTTTAGCTCCATTCATTTTGCTGCTGGTGGCCATCTTTGCCTTCTGTATTTAGTAGGTTACACAAGACCAAAAGTAGGACAGGGAGGAGGGAGTGGCGGAATGAAATACCAACGAGTCTCGTCCACTGTAGGCACAGAACTGCACCTAGTCATTAAGGGCTGACTTGGGAAGAAACAGAGAGGGAGAGAATTTTCTTCGCTGGCCAATGCAGAACAGCCGGCTTCCCACACAGGTCTAAGTTATACACCTTTCATGTGCATTCTAACTACATATACATCCAAAAAACTAAAAGCCTGAATCAGATGGTGCCTATGGGCACATCTGACCCAACAAAGACATTCCCAGATAATTATTTGGGTTGGGAGGAACCTCTTGTGGGCCATCTATTGCCGTGTCTTCATGGTATCAGCTTTGATTTTATGATGGTGAAACAATCTCTGCTTGATTGCCTAGCCTTTCTCAGACAACGGCAATTCCACAGCCTCTCTAAGCCGTTTACTCCATTGTTATATAATTTCCCCCTAATATTCAACCTATATTTTCCCTGCTGCCTGCTCCATCTTGTTTTCATAGAATATCAAGGCTGGAAGGGACTCAGGAGGTCATCTAGTCCAACCCCCTGCTCAAAGCAGGACCAATCCCCAGTTTTTGCCCCAGATCCCCTAGATGGCCCCCTCAAGGATTGAACTCACAACCCTGGGTTTAGCAGGCCAATGCTCAAACCAATGAGCTATCCCTCCCACCAGTAGTCAGTTTTGTCACTGACTAATGAGATCATTGTCCTCTTTGCGAACAACCCTGGCTGTATTTATGGGAAAAGCAACCATGTGAAAATCCCTTAATTTTATGACAGCAAAAAGAAAACTCCTGTCACTCTGACCCATTGCACAATGGGCACCTTAATTTATTAGGAAAATCTACTGCATGCCTTAAATTACCTATGGGCTGCTCCTGGTCAAGTCAAGGAGCGTTTGCCATTGACCTCACTGGGAACAGAAGAGAACGTTAAGATTTGTGACAAATTTCCTCAATGATTTTGATGGGGCTTCGTCTTGCAGAACTTGCACGTGTTTGTATGTGCATCCTTGAACACCAGTGTTAAACAGGTGATCAGTGCCTTACAGGTGTTTTAGCCATATTTTCAAATGACACAAATAAAGCAAGGCTGCTGTTAGCACAGTTAAACCTTAATGGCCTAGACCAGAGGTGGGCAAACTGTGGCCTGTGGGCCACATCCAGCCCGCGGGACCATCCTGCCCGGCCCTTGAGTTCCCGGCTGGGGAGGCTCGCCCCTGGCCCCTCCCCTACTGCCCCCCTCTCCCCCGTAGCCAGGCTGCCGCGCGGCAGCACCCTGGGTAGCGGGGCTGTGTGCTCCTGCACGGCAGCATGGCAGCGTGTCTGGCTCCAGCCAGGCAGCGCAGCTACCAGACATGCTGCTCTGAGCAGCATGATAAGGGGGCCGGGGGGTTGGATAATAGGCAGGGGTCCTGGGGGCCAGTCAGGGGACAGGGAGCAGGGGGCAGTTGGATGGGGTGGAGATTCTGGGGGGGACGGTCAGGGGAAGCGGAACAGGGGGGGGGGGGTGTTGGATAAGCGTGGGAGTCCTGGGGGCCTGTCGGGGGCCGGGCAGTCAGGGAGCAGGGGGGGTTGGATGGGGGTGCGGTCCCAGGAGGGGGCGGTCAGGGGACAAGGAGTAGGGGTGGTTGGATGGGTCGGGGGTTCTGAAGGGGGCAGGAAGTGGGAGGGGGTGGGGGCTAGGCTGTTTGGGGAGGCACAGCCTTCCCTACCTGGCCTTCCATACTGTTTTGCAACCCCAATGTGGCCATCGGGCCAAAAAGTTTGCCCACCCCTGTCCTAAACCCTGACATATGCCTGACACACCCAACCCTTGTGAAAAGTGAATTAATTCAATGTTGATAAATGCAAAGTAATGCACATCGGAAAGCATAATCCCAACTATATATGTACAATGATGAGGTCTAAATTAGCTGTTACCACTCAAGAAAGAGATCTTGGAGTCCTTGTGGATAGTTCTCTGAAAACATCCACTCAAAGTGCAGCCGCAGTCAAAAAAGTGAACCGAATGCTGGGAATAATTAAGAAAGGGATAGTAGGACAGAATATATCATATTGCCTCTATATAAATCCATGGTACGCCCACACCTTGAATACTGTGTGCAGATGTAGTCGCCCCATTTCAAGAAAGATATATTGGAATTGGAAAAGGTTCAGAAAAGGGCAACAAAAATGATTAGGGGTATGGAAGGGCTTCCGTATGAGGAGAGATTAATAAGACTGGGACTTTTCAGCTTGGAAAAGAGATGGGTAAGGGGAGATATGGTTGAGGTCTATAAAATCATGACTGATGTAGAGAAAGTAGATAAGGAAGTGTTGTTTGCTATTACTTATAACACAAGAACTAGTGGTTACCAAATGAAATTAAAAGGCAGCAGGTTTAAAACAAATAAAAGGAAGTATTTCTTCACACAATGCACAGTCAACCTGTGGAACTCCTTGCCAGAGGATGTCGTGAAGGCCAAGACCATAACAGGGTTCCAAAAAGAACTAGATAAATTCATGGAGGATAGGTCCATCAATGGCTATTAGGCAGGATGGACAGGAATGGTGTCCCTAGCTCTGTTTGCCAGAAGCTGGGAATGAGCAACAGGGGATGGATCACTTGATGATAACCTGTTCTGTTCATTCCCTCTGGGGCACCTGGCACTGGCCACTGTTGGAAGACAGGATACTGGGTTAGATGGATCCTTGGTCTGACCTAGTATGGCCGTTCTTATAGCATGGAGCCAGGTCCTCAGCTGGCGTAAAGGAGCATAGCTCCATTGATGTAAATGAAATTATATTGACCTGCACTGTCTGAGGATCTGGCTTTGTGTGTGGGAATTATGCATTTTAGAGTGGGTGGGTCAAAATCAGAGATAGCATGAGCGAGTGCAAGTCCATTGAATTCAACATGAGTCTTTTAGGAACTCAGTAGAGTGGCAGCAGCTTACGCGGTCTGAATTTGGCCCTGTGTCTTCAGTATAGTTGTGCATGCACCAGGTCTGTAGTATTTTGTTTTAATATGAACTGGGATTGTTCAAGAAAATTGGAAATTTGCAGCTTCAGGCACCATCCCTTTAAGTTACTTTACAAATATTTACAATATTTTAAAAGACAAATAGGCTTTGCGACTTGACAGCTTATTACCCAGCATGCACTTTCCACTTTACGTCTACACTTTCAGCATTAATTTGTGAAGCAGGGAAAAAAATAAAGATGAGGTCACCTGGGCCCGGAAGGTGTAGATGGTATTAAGGAGAGGCGGAGTATGTCTGTGTAGGAGCTGTCTCTTCCATTACCACCATCTTCTCTTGTCACTCCTTGGGGAACTGCTGTGTCTTCAACTAAGCTCTGAGGAGCCTTTCAATGCTTCCCATTGATGACCTCCTGTCCCAGCCACCGTTCTTCCAGGAGAGAGCTGCACTAAACTCCTTTGGAACCTGGAGATGTTGCTCATCCGCTAACCTCAGCTGGTGATCAATGTGGGTTCCTCCCTCTGAAGGCGTTGGGAGTCCTGCCTATGAAACGCTCCTAGCTAGTTCGAGGAATCTACCATGCCACCATTTTGCTGCTGCTGTAGGACACTGGTTCGTGCTACAGCGTGGAACAAATTTGTAGCTGTGATTGAGTGGTTAACATTTCTATGTGCAAAAAAAGTGGGGTCTCCTCATGGTCATGCCTAAAAGCCCAGCTAAACCCTTAGCCACAAGAGAGGGAGGGCATCTCTCGCACAATCCTAAGCTTTCCTTTAGGGGCTGGGCTCCCGCTGTACATAATCCTTGCCTTGCATCGGAACAATTAAGACCAACCCGATTCCACAACCCCCTGCTTTGCTTAATCAATCTCTAAGGGCCAAATCCAAGGAGGTGCTGAGCACCCATCTCCCGCCACTGGCAGATGGTGCTCAGCAGCTTTCGGAAGTGGGTCCTCAGTGAGTTATTTCTCTCAACTCTGGGCTCCTCTGTGTCTAATTGGACACATTTGTCTAATTGTCCCATTAACAAACATCCAAGAAATTAAATAAAGCAATTGGAAAAAATGAAAGAGGCAGGTCAAACAGCAGCTGTGGCCTTGTTTTCCTGCCGCAGTTATCTTAATTGGAATTTCCCCTTGCTGCGCTCTTGTCCAGGAATCTGCTGGGATGGATGAGTTGGCAATTGTATTTTCCCCTTTCTCTATAATGAAATGAACATAAAGCATTCAGCTAAGGACTTTGCTTTTGAAACACAGCTCCTTATCTCCCTGGGCTTGCTTGATTGCAGGACAGCATCAGTCAGCTGGAGAATGACTTGAGGAACACCAAGAGCGAAATGGCTCGTCATCTGAGGGAGTATCAAGACTTGCTCAGTGTTAAAATGGCTCTGGATATAGAGATTGCTGCATACAGGTAACACCTCACGCTATTTATTTGACCTGCCCTCTTCCATAGCACCTTACCTGGCACAAAACCATAGATCTAAAAAAGCACTTGGTTTTGTTTTCATTGTTGAGGGTAAATGGAGGGCACATGCAGTGGATATGGGGGTACTCATCGCACACTGGGTACAGCCAGCCGATGCCAACGTACCTCAGTCCTGACCTGCGTTACTCCCTGATAGGCCAGTCTGGGCTCCCCGCCATAGGTCTGCCAATGCCCCTCAATCCAGGCCCAAAGTCCCCTCCTGCTCTTCTAGTCCCCCACCCCCACAGCCGGTGTTGTTGTTCACATTAAAGCAATGCAAGCCTGTGTTTCACATCTACATTATTTTGACTGAAAAAGATTCCAGATCTGAACAACAGTAACACCAGAGCCTGCTGTTCCCAGCAGCTCGCTCTGTGTCCCTGCAGTCTGGGGTCCCCCCTTCTGATATGGAGGGTGACCCCATTTGACATCTGCAACCCTCACCCACTATCCTTTCCAAACACCAGTTACTCCATGCATATACCCCCCCCTTCAGCTCCGCCAATGCGCTTCACCCCTTAGCCCCTCAAATTAGTCTGTCTGTGGTGTTTAGTCTTGTCCCAGGCTTGGAGATGAGCCCAGAGATTGATTGACCAAACTCCTGCACGTGACATAGATGGTTGGACTAGATGATGGGGGTTGGACTAGACGACCTCCTGAGGTCCCTTCCAACCCTGATATTCTATGGCATAGGAATAGCCCCCCCCCCCGTAACGTCTCCTGGGAGGCTGAGTCCCCATTTTTCTCCTCTTGGGATGAGCTTTCTCATCTCCGTGATCTTCAGTCTGTCAGGAGGGCTCCCCTTCCCCCAGAATCTCTCCCCTCTTCCCCTGCTGTGATACTGAGAGAGTCTTTGAAGTCAAGGTTTGAGCCCCTTGCATTAACCTTCTAGCCCTGGAGTAGTGTTGATCATTAGCACAGTGACAAAGGGGATGTTCAAGTCCCACCCCTGGGTCCCAGTCTCAGCCCCGCTGGTGCTGTATCCCTTGCGTGTTCCAGCCCTATCCACTATGGGGGTTTGCTTCCCTGGGCAAGCAAGGTCATTTTTTGGCTCCTCTCCCTCGACAAATGGTATTTCCAAGTTCTTCTGAAACTGCAGCTACATCCTGCCTTCGCGTCCAGCCCAGGTCAGGAGTGACTGAAAGCTGTGCCTGGTTGACAACCATTTGGTAGCCTACTTGAAAAGGTGCTCAGCTGCCATGGTGATGGGCCTGGTATAAGAACCTACCTTAAACAGACTACACCACACACCACTGCTGATGCTGGTCCATTACTGCGTGTCCCAGCATTCCAATCCTGACCTGCAGAAACCTTTATTATCCACACTTGGCCTCTCGATTCAGCCATGTCAGTGCTTCTCAGGTCCAGTACTGGTACCAAACACAGCTCTCTTGACGTACCTCAGTCCTGACCTGGCCTAGTCCCTCACCCTCCACAACTGTGCCAATGGCTGTTAATCTTGGCCTTCAACACTCCTTGCTATCCCAGATCTTGGGCCTCTCTTGAGTAGAACATAGCCTTCGTACCAGATTGTTGAGTGGCTTTGTGATGTACATGTCTGGCGTCATGGCCAGATCCACACTCCTGTGTGAGCGAGGGCAGTACCTGCATTCAAGTGCAGCAACTCCGTGCCAGCCCCCCACCCTAAGCACAGCTGATATTGAAATTCTAATTCTTTCCCCCTCCACAAAGTTCTCCCTATTCCCCTATAAATTGGTGTGTGTGGGGGGGGGGGGGGGGCGGGCGGAGAGGAGAAGCAGTCTCAACTGCCCCTATGCAGTTGGCTCTAGACTGCCATGCTGCTGGAACGATTGCCCTGTTGATCATGCAGCTGGGCCTGAGAGAGGTTCTGTTGTGTCCGATTTAAAACTGGGCAAACCTGGGAAGGTTCAAGAGGTTTGAACACTCGTGACATGCAGGTGCTTAACCAAAAGATGGCTGAGAGGAGATATGATTGCTCTCTATACATATATCAGAGGGATAAATACCACGGAGGGAGAGGAGTTATTTAAACTCAGTACCAATGTGGACACAAGAACAAATGGATATAAACTGGCCATCAGGAAGTTTAGACTTGAAATTAGATGAAGGTTTTAACCATCCGAGGAGTGAAGTTCTGGAACAGCCTTCCAAGGGGAGCAGTGGGGGCAAAAGACATATCTGGCTTCAAGACTAGGCTTGATAAGTTTACGGAAGGGATGTTATGATTGGATAGCCTAATTTTGGCAATTAATTGATCTTTGACTACTAGCGGTAGATATGCCCAATGGCCTGTGATGGGATGCTAGATGGGGTGGGATCTGAGTTACTACAGAGAATTCTTTCCTGGGTGTCTGGCTGGTGAATCTTGCCCATATGCTCAGGGTTCAGCTGATCACCATATTTGGGGTCGGGAAGGAATTTTTCTCCAGGGCAGATTGGCAGAGGCCCTGGGTTTTTTTTGCCTTCCTCTGCAGCGTGGGGCACAGGTCATTTGCTGGAGGATTCTCTGCACTTTGAAGTCTTTAAACCATGATTTGAGGACTTCAGTAGCTCAGACATAGGCTAGGGGTTTGTTACAGGAGTGGGTGGGTGAGATTCTGTGGCCTGCGTGGTGCAGGAGGTCAGACTAGACGATCATAATAGTCCCTTCTGACCTTATAGTCTATGATTCTGTGTGTATGTTTTTCCCACGGACATCAGAAAGAGACCTCTTGAGACAGCGAAACTGGGTGGGATTCAACGTGTTGCTTCTAATGGCTAAAGCCCTCCACTGTGGGTCCTGACTCTCACAGAGACTCCCTATAAATGACCCTGCAAGTCAAGATCAGTCAGAACACTTGAACAATCCCCCCCACATTTGAACATGGAGGTGCTGGAAGGGAGTGTTTCTCAGCAGGGAGCCTTTGGCTCTGGAAACTTGCTTCCCCTGCAAAGCTGCTTGTTGTCCTTCTAGCATGCCTCCTCTGGCCTGTCTTGAGCTGGTGAGAGTGGTGCGTAAATGTCATTTGTGCACTAGGGTGTTCATTTGATTATTATTATTTTTTTATATTATGTTCAAACATAAAAGAACTGTGCCCAGAAATCACAGATGGAGGCATATTTTATATATCGGTCACATGAGAACCTGCTTTCAACTCTTTCCTGCCTTGTTCTGGTCCTGGTTAGAGCCCACAAAGACACAGAAAAAATAACAAAGGGGAAAAAAAATTAACTGAGCTGTTTTAAACCTCAAAAAGGTTTGGGTTGAGTTTCAGGTGTAGATGTGGAGTGCTTCTTATTTTCATCCAGATATTGCCTGAATCAGAATTCTGGGTCAGATACTCTCAGACTTTGCTGGTGTTTAAAATCTGAACCTGCCCTAGATCACATTTTGCAAATATCCACGCCACCCCCCCCCCATCTTTATAATGAGCCAATAAAAATAAGAGAGATCCAAGCACATCCAAATATATGGAATGTTCCAAAACTGGGTCCAAACTCTGCAGCCCATCTCAGTTTATATCCAAACTGGTTTGTCCATCTTTAACCTGAGCCACAGAGGTGGTAACCTTCTCCAACTACCCTCTCCTTCTGTGGTGTGTTTGCAGGAAGCTGCTGGAAGGTGAAGAGACACCTTTTACCACTGGAAGCATCAGCATTTCGGCTCTGAATCCGCATTCTAACCCCGGTTATTCTTTCCAGCCCAGAGTCTTCAATTTACCTGTGGCCACTGTCTCAAAAATATATCCTACTCGTTTTTTTAAGAAAGAAGAGAAAGAGGAGGCTTCTAAAGTGTCCTCTAAAGTATCATCTGGTCAGATGGGGGAGACCTTTGCTGAAATGATTGAGGAGACTGTAATGTCTACTAAGAAAACTGAGCAATCAAACCTGAAGGAAGGAAACATTACAAACCAAAAAATGTAACCTTTGAAAGGAATAGAATTAGCATTTAAGGGGGAACAAAATACACTAGACCTTTCAATTGTCTACACCTGAATTAATGCACTTGTCACCCAGTATAAATGTCCCAGCGCTTCAGCATCATTAGAAACAGTGCATCCCACACCGTAGCCAGGAGCAATTAAACGACAGAGGGATCTCAAAGCTTAGGCTGAAATTGGAGAGGATGGCAACCTGGGTAACTACATCTGCTGGGGTCATCACGATTAGCTAAACCAAATCACACAATAAGGAACTCCTCACTCCAAAGACGACACAATCTACCCACATTTGTGGCTGCTCCTGATGTATGTTTTACACATGTTAAGGCTATTTCCAGTTACAAACTATACTAGGAGAAGGCTGAATTTGGTCTATTCTTCCCCTTTAAAGCAGTTTCAGGTTTGGATAGACAGTTTCTTTAGCACCCTGCTCTGCAGTTAGCTCGATGCATGTTGGTCATTTCTGTGATTGCATAGTGACTTCTTGTGTCCATATCACCTCATTCCATCTGGTAGCCAACTGGTTAAGAAAAAGACATTGATTCGAATTGACGGTGCCAACTAGTCACAGGGTTAAAAAATTGTTTTTATATATATATAGTTTCTTAATTATGGGCCTTGATCTATTTTAAAAATCAGCAGAATACAAAACAAACAAAAACCAAACCCCCAACAACCCCAAATTCTTGACCTGTAGCCTGTCACTTTAACTCTAGAAGCACAGAACATACTGAGCTATGAGACAGCCTGACTTCTGCACGAGCATTAAACTCTAAGGTGCATACATTTCTGCCAATTGACTGGTTCTCTAGTTTGGTGGCATTAGTCTGTCCATATTCTCATGAGAAGAGGTTTATCAATAGCACATGTAAGTTAGGAGAGTTTCCTTTGTGTATTTAAAATGTGTACACATGACTGCACAATAAAATCACAAGTGGATCTCAATGGCTCTTGCAGTGCATTTCTGATGACATGTTGGAAGATGCGTACTTTTTGTCCTCAGTATTCAGACTCAGAAGCAACACAGCCGCACAAACACTCCACTTCTGCTTGATAAATAGACAACAACTGGTGCGGTGAGGTAATATGATTAAAATAATTCCAGCTTCCACCACACTTTTTCAGACAAACCGTCATGGAGTCACAGGTGACCATAACAGAGAGATTCTAGTCACTGGAAGGACGGATTCATACCCAATGTTTTTCCAAAGGAAGGGATTCTGGCAGGGTAGCATTTCACCTTCCATTTCAATCTGCCAAACTTTGTTAGTGTGTGTGTCTCCAGTCTACCTGTTCCAATGTGTGCCAAGTTCAATATAGGATTTATTATTGTAGGTTTTTCCAATGCCTTAAAATCGCCAGCGATCGCTTTTGCAAGAGCTGAAGACTGTGTGTTTGTTGTGTGTTTGCCAAAGCACTGTGCCATGATGAGGTTATGATCACACAAGACCTTGGTGTCAGTGTTGCCAGGATAAGCTCCTGGAAATAGAACATTGTTTGCTCGCACTTTTCCTCTTCTACTGTAAGGCACAAGTTAATAAAAAAAATTGTGACATGAATCCCACCACTCTCTTGTATCCTCTTTCAGGCTGTCTTGATTTGAGAACTCACCATCTTCTCTGTTCCTGGGTCAGTTTCTTCTGTCACACCAGTGCAGCCCTGTCTTCAAAGCGTAGGAGAGCATGATTTAGTATAATGCATAAATCTGTTATTTGGGATGCACTAGAATGGAAATGAGAGGGCAGGGTCCTCAGCTGGCATGAGTTGTCATAGCTCAGTTGAGTCCATGAAGCTGTAATAATTTGCACCAGCTAAGGATCTGGCACTATTATCTAATAATTTGGCTATTGCTGTTTTTATAGCTAGGTTAGCCCTGGTGAAAGGTGCCAAAGATAGCCTGGAACACTGAAGCCTGGTGTTTTTATCCATACAGCGGCTTTAGTATAAGCAAACAAACATACCTTACACTGTTTCCCATCCAGCGTACTTCCACCCTGGCTTAGAGGGGCCATCTACAGAGCAAGAGAAGAGCTCAGTGTACATGGACCATTCAAGACTTGGGCTTTCTTCGAGACTGTCCATTGTGATGGTGATTTTTGTGGTACAGACACGTGCTAGAAGCTGGACCAAGACCAGCAATTTATGTCATACAGGCCACTCAACAGCTGGTAATGACTTTTTGGTCATTAACAACCGGGGACCACATTAATCAATCATTTAAATACCACTGACCCAATTCTGCTGTGGGTCCCATCAGAGCAATTCCAGGAATTCCACTGAAATCAAAGGAGTTAATCTGGGTTTTACTCTGGTGTAACTGAAAGCAGAATGTGGGTATACTGTTGCTGGTTTCAGTTTATGGATTATTATGGGCTGCAATGTTTCAGTCTAAGGAACAAGAATGTTTAATGAGTTGGGTTTTCCCTTGTTGACATAAGGTGATAAATTCATCCCTGCTCTAATTCCAGGGATGCATTTCATCCAGCTGGTATTAGCAAAACCAGGCTGATCAGTTTCACTATCGGGTTGTCATGCCCTCCCCTGTAGCTTTTGGGTCTGAGTTGATGACGCTGGATGGAAAAGTATAAATTTCAACAAGTAAAAGTCTGAACATAAGAATGGCCATACTGGGTTAGACCAAAGGTCCATCTAGCCCAGTATCCTGCCTTCCAACAGTGGCCAATGCCAGGTGTCCCAGAGGGAATGAACTGAACAGGTAATCACCAAATGATCCAACCCTGGCCGCCCACTCCCAGCCTCTGGCAAACAGAGGCTAGGGACACCATCCCTGCCCATCTTGGCCTATAGCCATTGATGGACCTGTGCTCCATGAATTTATCTAGTTCTTTTTTGAACCCTGTTATAGTCTTGGCCTTCACAACATCTGGTTTCATTTAGCCTTAAAAATTGCACAAACTTGTCCCTATTTGGTTTTGTAAAACCCTTTTCCTTCTAATGAAGCCAAAAGGGTTCGACCAGTAGACACTGCCTACATTGCAATCCCTGCTTTTGATTTAATTTATAAAGAGGCCGTTCCTACACTGGTCAGGCCTGATGGGGGACGAGCCCAAGCTGCAAAGTCCAGATATGAATTTCGTACACCACAAAGTTCGGGAGTCTCTGGCTATGGGGTCTTACCTATGCCCACTTTAAAAAAAAAAAAAAAGGCATAATTTGCAAACAAAACAATTAGCTCCGGTTCTGATTTCAAACCACACGCCAAAGTTCTGAACAGCTGGGCTGTAGCTAGGGTTTTCATTCAGACTCCTATCTAAACTTAGCCTCAGTTTAAAGAGAGCATGATACTCTGGCTAGGATGCTCTCCAGATTCAATAGAATAATAATTATATAATAATAATAATTCTGTATATATTAATTCATTATATATCATTAATAATTCTATATAATGAAAATAATAACTCTACTGATTTTTTAAAAAAAGTGCAGAGAGCTGGGCGTGGAAGTGAGGTCAGACTTTCCCCGTTGGCTGTACAGTAGAAATTCACTGACGAACCACAGCTGGGCTAATGCCACTGACAGTGCTGATAAAACAAACAATGACCACAACTATCTTAGGGAGCTGTAGGCCCAGATTTTTTAAAGGTACTTAGATGGGTGCTGCACCTGATTTAGGAGCCTAACTCTCATTTCCAAAAGTGATTTTAGCACTTCGGAGCAAAATCCCATTTACAGCTAATGGGATTTAGGCTCCTATGTGCCTAAATCACTTTTGAAAATAAGATTTGGGCTCCTAAAGCAGGTACTGCAACACCAAAATACCTTTAAAAATCTTGGCCTACAGCTCCAGGATGAAGATTATGGTCAGCAGCTCTGCTCCTATGGTACAGCAGAAGTCTCTACAATGAGGATAAAGCTCGTCTGTGCAGGAGAAAGAACTTTCTCAAGGGCCAGTCCCAGACTGTGGAATGAACTTCCCCAGGAACTAGGAACCTGTGCAAATCTCACTATCTTCTGCTCCAAGTGCAAGGCATATTTTTTCAGCCCGCCTTCTCCGACATAAAACAGCAGCCTAGCCGCTCTCTTACGTCTACACTGCAAAAAACCACTCACGGCTGGCCTGTGTCATTTGACTCAGGCTTGGGGCTGCAGGGCTATAAAATTGCCGTGTAGACCCACCCCTTTTGCAGAACTCCAAATGTCTACCACCACAATTTTTAGCCCTGTAGCTCGACCCCATGAGCCTGAGTCGGCGGACACAGGCCAGCCCAGGGTGTTTTATTGCAGTGTAGACATACACTGATTCATCAGGTCTCCCTCCCCCTCTAGCCCCAGGTGTCTCTCTTAAACCTAATTGGCGTCAGCTGGCCAGTCGCCGATGCCCTGGCCCTGCTCCATCCTAAAGGGACCAGCCACCCTGGGACGGTCTGATTCATGTAGCCTCATCAAAGAATAACCCCTGATTTTCTCTACATTATATCTACTCAATTCCAGTGCCGTAACTGGTGCCTTTTGCCAATACCATAAAGTCAGACTGTGCATTGTAAAAGGCGGCAAATTTCAGAAGCAATTTAGTAGAAAACCTGTTGCAAACTGGGGAGAGGAAAATCAGAGCAGATCCGTAGCAGAACATCCCTCACAAGCAAACTCAAAAAAAAGACACCTTCAAATCACAGTGAACGCAATAAATAAACTGCAAGGATCTTAACGAATTAGTGGCGCTCCCCAACAAAGGAATGGGATAGTCTTTGCAAATAAACTGCGTTAGTAGGACCTATCCTTGTCAATTAACACAGAGCTAGCAAACCTTTAAAGAATCATACAGTGTATTTGTTTGCACATGTATTACCTGTCTGGAGCTCAGGCATGCCCCGTGAGATCAAGGTGATAGAGCAAACTGTAAACCTTATTGTAAATCTAGGGGAAATGACCTCTCCAAGGACACAGGTTAGGAGATCTCCTAGCCTAGGATATCCTCCTATGACACACATAACTTTGATAGTCTGGGAGGAGCCCACGTCCCCCTGTTTGCACATTCAGAATGGCTGCTCACAGATGAGCGTGATATAAGGGGAAACAGAGGGATTTCTCTCTCCCTCCCGTTTCTGCTACAGTGTTCCTTTATCTTCTGCCCTTTCTTCCCTCGTCATGTCACGTCAGGATTTTCTGCTCCACCACCCCTAGCAACTCCTAGTCCCGGAGACAGGCTGTGACGATGCCACTGCAGGCTTTTCTGCAGTGAATCGGTGCCAGCAACAACTTGGCTCACTGTCTCAGCCTTGCTATTTCAGCAGAGTGCTTTGGTCAGCTGAATCGCATGGGCCATTTGGAGTCCATTAGCCACCACAAGACATAGCCACAGATCACTGCGGGGGTCACGCAGAGCAGCCCTGCTTGTCTAATACTGGGTGTGTATTTTATCATTGCGGTGGAGGGAGTTTAGCTAGGGAGTGGGACCAGAGAGTCCAGAACATACAGGTGGTGAGTATTTCAGAAACATCGGGTAGACAAACCTTTAGCAAACTGGAGAAGGGAAAGTCAGAGCAGATCCACAGAGCATGGGAACTGAATGGACAGAATGAGCAGAAGCAAAGAACCATGTTTAAATCTCAGTGAATGTCCAAAACAAAGCCAGAAGGAGAAAACAAGGGAAGGAGACAGTGAAGCTCTACAGATGCTCCATGGGTGCCCAAAGCAATCCCTGGGCCTGGCGTTCCCTTGCTTCGCGGTGCTGTTATTTTACAGCAGTGAGAGAAGCAAGTTCCCTTTTAACCAGGGACCAGTCTGCTGTTGCAGCAGCTGCCCTGTGCTTTGAGTACAGGTTACTGGGCTGGCGATTCCCGTCAGCTGAGCAGCGGTTGATGTCTGACACAGCCCCACTGGTAGCATGACAAGCAGAATGAGATGCCCTGGCCAAAGGAATAACTATCACAGAGCCTCATGCAAGAGCTTGCCCTAGCAATGACTTTGTTGTATCCTTAACTCACATTTACCAGATCTTGCTTCCAGCTCCTGTCTTTATTCCTCCTGCCCTGGGTCCCCCTTCTCCAACCCCACCCTTCTTTCTCCCACCTCCTCCAAATTCCCCCTTCCTGCCTCTGTTTTCCTGATCCTGCTTCTTTTCTGACTACTTTTTCTTCCAGATTATCCCTCTCCTCATCTTTCGCTTTTTTCTGTGCCTTCCATTCTTCTTTTCTCTCTCTTTTCCTTTTCTCTGTGTACAGGCAGTCCTCGACTTTACGACATTCCAGTTACGACCAACGGCACTTACGATGCTTCTACATTGACACCGATTCGACTTACGCCTATAGGTTTTGATTTGCTCTAGTTATATGTATATTCTCGGTACAGGAAATGCCTCTGGACTAGGCTACCCAGAATCCTGTACAGGAAGTTGGGTGTCTGTGTTTGGAGAGTGAAAACAGAGCCTGCTGCATCACCAGTAGCAAAACTCAGCCTTTGTATTTTCTTAATTAAAAAAGTAAAAAGGCCTCCATGCGTGCAGAATAGCGCAACACCTTATGGAGTCCTGCTCTTCTCAGCATGGCTGGTGACCACCCAGGTCTCCAACGGAACCACGTGGTTCTTGCTTCCAGCGTTGCTGCCACCATTACCACATAGGGAACAAATATTTAATAATAATGGGCTCTTGAATCTAGCCGAGAAAGGCCTAACATAATCCAATGGCTGGAAATTCAGACTGGAAATAAGGTGTCCCTTTTTTAACGGCAAGGGTAATTAACCATTGAAACAGTTTACCCAGGGTCGTGGTGGATTCTCCATTGCTGGCAATTTTTAAATCAAGAGGGGATGTTTTTCTAGGAGAGATGCTCTGGGCATTATTTTGGGGAAGTTCTCTGGCCTGTGCTATACAGGAGCTCAGACTGGATGATCACAGTGGTCCCTTCTGGCCTTGGAATCTAGGAATTGATGAGCCTCTTCCGTCCCCTGGGTGCTGTGAAATCAGTGGAACCCTGCCACCACTAACTGGCTGATCGTTGTGTAAATGAAGCAAGTGGAGTCCCACAGCCATGAAATGGGGCAGCCCAGATGTATGCTGTGCACCAGCCAGTATCACCTTCCAAAGGGAAAGCGACTTGCAAAGAAATAACCACCCAGACGTGCAGTGCGAGCTGGTGGCCTCGGGGTGAGGCAAACACGCAGACGTGTCTCAGGAAATGGGCAGCTTTTTGCTGCTTCTGTTTCTAACCTTGCTGCTGGTGCTGCTGTAACTACCTTTTCTTCCAGAGGGGTGAGTTGCTGCAGAGGTATAAATCTTTAAACATCTGCAGTGTGACTCACTCCTTTCCTACTGCAGTCTTGGCAATGAACCTAATCAAAACATGGGACCACAGAGGAGGACTTATTACCCAGCTCCCGCCTACACCCCTGGCCGAGTAGCCTTCTGAAGGAGAGTGGCCGGGAAACAAAAGCAGCCATGCTGCAGAAGATGAGTGTGCAAAGAGAGGCTGGGGCAGCTGACGCCACCACGAATGTGATGCAAACTGAATGATGAGTAGGTCCGTCGATCTGTAATCGTTAGCTTCAGCCGCTGACATTTCCAAATGGGGAGTGTAAAGTAATGAACACTTCCGTGGTGGTGTTAGATGAACAGCATCCAGCGCTGCTTCAGATCAGTTCTAAGGAACGTGAAGCCGGACAATGCTGGTGACAGCTTGTGATGCATCAGCCAGATTTCCTGGGGGGCGAGATGTCTCACCGTGGCTTCTTTACACACCCTGGGGTTTTCCAGGCTATTCACTCTGATCTTATCCAACCAGATCAAAATGGTGAGCGGAAGCTACACAGAGTCACCTGTGTAACGAGTTCTGCCAGGGCAATTAACATGGGTCAGGGGGACTAAAAGTGACCCTTAATGTTTGAACTCATTCCAGCCTTGCCGAAATCCACGTACGGCGACTCATGCCTAAGCAGTTAGGATGTAAAAGCGCCCACTGACTTTAGGACTGTCTCCACTGGTAAATATCTGCCGCCCTACAGGAAATTGTTTAAAAAACATAGGCATTGCCCTAATTCAGCTTGAAGGCCAGGTGCCTTTCCAGCTGCTGCCTCTGTCCAGCCCTGGGGCTTCCACTCACTTCTCCCTTGCTGGAGAAGCCATGGAGGGATGCAGCCACCCCAGCGGACACAGCAGCTGCAGAGAAACTGGCAGTGCTGTGAACACGCCCACCTACTGGACTGGGCTGATCTCTCACTGGTGCGGTTCATGCTGAGCCATTATTATACAACAAGGGAGCCAGCAGCACACACCAGTCCTTCCTTCCTTCCTTCCTCCCTTCCCTGGAAGAGATGCAGCAGCCATTTGGAGGAGTGAAATCTAACTTCTGGGTGGAAATCCAGAGTGTCACCATTGAGGTCCCTCTGGGTTTACACTAGCATAACTGAGCTTGGAATTTGGCTCTTAGGCTATTGTTGGCTGTGCGCAGTATCTACTAGGCCAGTCGGCATGGCTGGACATCCTTCTGGTTGCATGTATTGCTGAGTCAGAACCAGGGGCCTACATCAGAGAGGTGTACAGTCACACAGTTTTGTAAGAGCCCACATGTATTGTAACACCAGCTGAGAACATAAATCACTGCCAGGGCTGTTCACGCATTAACCTTTAGCTCAGTTCCTAGAAACAGTTGTTGTCAAATCCAGAAGAAACGTCTCCTAAGGGCGGGGGGATGAGGCTGGTAAGTAAACTGCTAGCCTTGGCTGGCTGCTGCCCCATCTCTGGTTTCAGAGTAACAGCCGTGTTAGTCTGTAATCGCAAAAAGAAAAGGAGTACTAGTGGCACCTTAGAAACTAACCAATTTATTTGAGCATGAGCTTTCGTGAGCTACAGCTCACTTCATCGGATGCATACTGTGGAAAGTGTAGAAGATTTGGATTTGGATTTGTGCTGGAAATGGCCCAACTTGATTATCATATAAATTGTAAGGAGAGTGATCACTTTAGATAAGCTATTACCAGCAGGAGAGTGGGGTGGGGGGAGAGAAAACCTTTTGTAGTGGTAAACACCCATTTTTGCATGCTGTGTGTGTATAAAAAGATCTTCTACACTTTCCACAGTATGCATCCGATGAAGTGAGCTGTAGCTCACGAAAGCTTATGCTCAAATAAATTGGTTAGTCTCTAAGGTGCCACAAGTCCTCCTTTTCTTTTTGCCCCATCTCTGTGCTCTGGAGCAGAGCAGTGAGGGATAGAGCCAAAATATTGCAATAGTGCCAGCCCAGGCAGAAATCAGGAAATATTAGAAATCTCCAGAGAAGCCTGTGCTAAGAACTAATTCTAAATTAAATCTGGTTTCCCAAACAAAACGCTCCCTTTCCCCCTCCTTTCTCCTTTGTTCTATTAAAATGAAGGTAATTCCTCTAGATTTTCATCGTTCAGGTAAAAATCCAGGTTTCATTTACTAGAATTCAAAGAACCAACTAAGCAGGAAGCCGGAGACAGGTTTCTATTTGGGATTGAAGTACAGGGTCCAGCAATTTAAATTCAAGGGATGGGTGAAAAGCAGTGACTGGGAAGATTTTACAGTTCAAAATATCTCAGATTAGCTCCGCAACAATGTTTCCTTTTGCTCCCTTTGTGTCTGGCTTTGAGTAATTGTATTTTATTATTGTTTCACAAATGGTGACTACTTTTAAATAGTGCTACGTACTCTGTAGCACATGGCCGGTTTGTGAAGCTGACACACAGCAAGGAGGAGAGACGCACTCAGAGGCCGAGGAAAGGGAGCAAGGTTTTGTAAAAGGACCTCTCAGTGCAACAAAATGAAGCCTCCTCACAGGACTGCAGACCGGGAACCGGCTGCTTTAGTCAACTGCATCACAGGAGTTAGCAGGGAGACTGACTAAACAGGAAGTAAGGGAAGCGTGGAGCCTAGCTCCATCCCATGATACTTAGGATAACCCAGTCAACTCTACCATTTACTACAAAGGGAATTTTAGATGAGATTTGAAAGGAGATGGTCCATTGGCAAGTTGGAGAGATGGCTGAAGGCTCTCCCATGAGCTGCAAAGCAAAGGCTCCTGTGCCAACAGGGTGAGATGATGTCAGTGGCAGAAAGGAAAGGGCTGCCTGGATAAGCAGAGGGAACAAGGATGGGGAGAGAGAGAGAGAGAGAGAGAAAGAGACGGAGACAAGAACAAATCTATGGAGGGATGGAAGAACAAGGAGGGGGCATTTCAGACAGGATCCTGAAATGAAGCAGGAGCCCGTGGAGTAGTTTAAGAAAGGGGGTTACATAGTCATTCTTTACATTGCAGTAGTGCCTGGGAGCCTCAGCCAGAGACCAGGACTAGGTACTGCGCTAGGTGCTGTACAAACACTGGACAAAGAGACCTGCCCAAGAGAACTTACAGTAATGCTTGTTTGTACGTACAAGACTGAGAAACTCAGCCTGCGAATGCCAAGCAGAGATGCTGTTTCCAGTCCTGGGTTCACTCATATGGTCGGCGATTACATTTTCCTTCCCCATAGGAGGATGAGGGCAGTGAAGGTGTCAAGTGTGGGAAAGCTCCCGTTACTGCCAGCAGCTGCTGCTGGCTCTGCTCCAGGACACAGGATTCCGGTTTCCAGCGCTGCTGCTTCTGCTGTCACCACAGGTGCCAAAGCACAAAGGGAAAAAGAAAAAGAAAAAAAAAAAAGTTAAAACAGAAACATCCCCGGTCCCCACTGTCATGCACAGAACTTGCCCTTCTCTAATCCAGCCCAGGTCAGAAGCGACCAAACAATGCCAACATCAGAAGGCCTCTCAACAGCAATGTTAGCTGGTGATCTCAGCCCAGTTCCTAGACGACAGACATAAACAGATGGAGCCAGCATAAAGTGATTCTTCTCATTTACTTTCCTGGGAGCTAGGCTGGGCTCTTAACTGGTCATCTCAGCAGAGAGGCCTTAAGAACCTGTTTCCCTGAATGTTTTCCTGGCTTGATAGCCTTAGAAAACAGGTACCCCTGAGGCCCTAAACGTCTAGGGTCATACTCATCCCTAGCGTAACGCCATGGGAGATGGGATGAAGCTGGCTGAGAATGTATGAGAATTAAAATCAGCTGGGAGGTGGCAGCGAGGTTCCGATTTCATCCCCAACAAGGAGCATTTCTTGTTCAGAACAGACACAGAAAATTAGGGGTTCTGCAGGAGACTTCGTTTCAAGTTTTAGCTACAATGGATGAAAACTTTGTTTCTTAAACTTCAGAGTAAGGAACGTACAGAATGTGCTGGGCACTAAACAAAGAGAAATGTATAAAGCCATCACCGTACGTGCGCACAGACAGCAGAAGGATAGCTGGGTTCTGGCTGTGGCCCCAGTGCGGACCCTGGAATCCCTTCCCACACTGGCTTGCTCAGTTCAGCTGAAAGAGAAGGTGGTCAGTGAGTGAAAGTTCAAAAAAGAAACCCCCTTATTCCTTTGCCAACAATACAAAGGTCTCCATTCCCAGAACCTGGAAGGGCCCTGGCAGTCTACAGAAGGGAATCGGTAGTCCCATTTAGTGCAAAACATCCTCCAGCAACTAAAATTTAAACCAACAAGCACTCTCTGACTGGTCCCGTCCAGCTCTTTGTCCAGACCCAGCTGTGAAGACATTAAGATGAAAGGTTCTTCACTATGCTAGTGACCTGAACAGACAGTCTCAGAGGCAGCATCCAAACTTTTCAGGGATGGGTGCCCAGATCAAGTGCTTATTATGAGCAAGGTTTGTGCTAACGTGCCACCATTATGAAGAGCTCTGTCCTGCAACAGACCCACTGGAGGCCATGAAATTGCATGCATGAGTAGGGGTTTCAGGACTCGGCCTTAAGTGCTCATACTAGGGCATCCCATTTGTCATATTTTGAAGAAAGAAGTCACGTGTGGCAGCCCAGATATTAGCACGTTATTTATCTAGCTGCTCTCCCTGCAGAGGGCTCAACAACAAGCACACAGAAGTCACAAGGAAATGCCAAGGAAATGCAGCTGCCACTGAGGTGGAACATGGCAGCTGCTTTAAAGGTGCCTCGCAACCACACACAACTGTTGCGGGCCGCAAGGTGCAGCACACAGTACCCAGCTGAAACTGCAGAGGGCGTTTGAGGGGGCAGAATGCGGTCGCTCAGTCTGTAAACTGGCCAGGACCGGGCCTGTAGCCAAGCCAAAGGGAGAGTTTGTGGGATGCTGAGAGACGCACTAAGAAAAAGGACAGTTTAGGGGGTACCCTGAAGAACTGTGAAATACCAGGTGCAAATTTACTGCATTTTAGAGGATTCTCAAAACACAAAGATTACATCAAAAAAAAAGAAACTGGCCCTGGGCCTTGGTATTTATGAGGGAATCTGTACTAGGATGACTTGCCAGGGTGGCAAGTTAGGGTCTGTTAAAATACTACTAGGGGGCAAAGCCACTCAGAAGTACCCAAGTACAGTAGCTCAGGACATGTGTCTGGGAAGGGGAATCCTTCTTCCAAGCTGTGGAGTAACTAAGGAGCTGCTCTGCAGACACTGCTGCAGCCCTCTTACTATTTGTATTATAGTAGCACTTAGTGATCAGAGTCCCATTGTGCTAGGTGCTGTACAAATGCCCTTCCAGCTTAGCTTTGAAGCAGAGGGAAAGAGGTTGATAAGCACCCTTTAGTAGCTGGTCTCTGGAGAAGCCATCAGACCACTGGAAGAGACAACCTTGTTTAGTGGACTGAACACGGGGCTGGCTCCTGAATTCTTATACTGACTTTGCCTCTGGTTACCTGTCATAAGATTGGCCATACTGGGTCAGACCAAAGGTCCATCTAGCCCAGTATCCTGTCTTCTGACAGTGGCCAATGCCAGGTGCCCCAGAGGGAATGAACAGAACAGGGAATCATCAAGTGATCCATCCCGTCGCCCATTCCCAGCTTCTGGCAAACAGAGGCTAGAGACACCATCCCTGCCCATCCTGGCTAATTGCCATTGATGGACCTATCCTCCATGAACTTATCTAGTTCTTTTTTGAACCCTGTTATAGTCTTGGCCTTCACAACATCCTCTGGCAAGGAGTTCCACAGGTTGACTGTGTGTTGTGTGAAAAAATACTTCCTTTTGTTTGTTTTAAACCTGCTGCCTATTAATTTCATTTGGTGACCCCTAGTTCTTGTGTTACGAGCTTCCAAATAACTTGTTTTCATCTAAGTCTACCAAAAAATTTCCACCCTTCACATTTAGAGAAATACATTAGTGTCCAACCAGCAGTGACCTACCAAAACCAAAGCCCAACTACCATCGCCATTAGAACTAATAAAAAAGCAGTAAAGATAATATCATTCCATCCAGCATGGAAAGGCCAGCAAGCACTCTGCAGATAATCAATACTGCATTTCATTTGGAAATGGGTTATCATAAATCTCTAAAGGCAATCAAATGCAAACTACAGCAGTCTAGCGATAAAACACATATCTATGGCAACCTGGTAAAACCACCAGAAAACCGAAGATTTCTTGACCATTTAGGCAGGGTATTCACTCAAACAATAGGGGTCTTCCTTAGAAGACAAAAGGTCAGAAACTAGTGTTAACATCAGCTTGCTTCTCGTTGAACTGAACTGGTTCCCTGGTCATGAATGGTTATAAACAAGGAGATAGAAAAGCAGATGAAAAAGCACCTCTGTTGAGAACTTGCTGGTTTGCAACAGACTGTGTCTGCCTCTCAGCAGGGATCCAACACAGAGGAATGAGTAAGCTTAAAACCATGCATAAAGCAGACGACTGATATACCGTACACTATATATACTGAAGAGTGAACGTGCAATATGTATGACATTTCAGTGCACCTCAATTTTAAAAAAGAAAATACATAAAAGCTTCCTGCTCTAGTGATTGTGGGCTACCTCTCAGCTGACAGGTTAATCGATGCTGAATGTGGATGGATGAGATGCAGATTTCACAAGAATCTGAACGAAGATAGAAATAGAGGCCGGGGGTTGGGGGGTGTAATCTCAAAATGCTGTGCTGGCCATTAACATGTGTTAACTTAAATCATTTTGCAGGGGGCGAGGTGTCAAGAGATTACTGAAATACACATTTTGTTCGGCTAGATTGTTCCCATCCTGTCTGGATGAAGGGACTCTCAGCTGCCCATTTCACACACTTCTGTGCTTTTCTCCTCATAGCTCTGGATCTGTATGAAGCAGACAGCAGCGGGGATGAATCACGTGGAATTGCTAACACCACTGCTGATCAAAGATTGTGAGGTGGCTGTTTAGTAGCCCTGTTTTCTTTTTTAAAATGCTGCATTTTGAACTCACATAGCTGCGACTCTACCAGCTCATGTCAGGAGAAGCACTTGAAATCCCTTCACGCTACGCTACAAGTCATGTTTAGACAGGATTTATTAGTCACATTATTGACATGCAGGAAACCAGAAAAAACAGCAATTGTTCTGTCAAATAAGACAGTAATGGGCTTAGCTGTGGGAGCTATACCGCTCCCTGACTCCTTTCCCCTCCCTTCAAGAGTGATAAGTTGGCACATCTCCCAGGAGGACACAGAAACCATCCCAAAGAGGGCCTGCTGCTTCAGATCTTCCATCAACAGGGCCAAAAGTGATTGGAAGAAAGCCAAAGACTTCGGAGAGCAATGAAGAGGAGCCACAGGGGCAGCTGCGGGGGAGTGAAAGGAGGCTGAGCCATCTTAAAAACAAACAGAACCAAGTGTAGCTTTCATGCGGGAAACTGAACAGCCCACAGATCAGCCTGGCACTAACCAGACATCACCCCACTCTGTGTCAAAGTGCCAACAGAACCCGATTAGGGGCTGCAGGAGCTTGACAAAAGATGAACAGTGATCTCCTACATCAGTGCACTGAATGCATGTTGCACGGCAGGGCAGCCGAATGGTTCGTTTTCAGGCCTCCTTGGCCAGAAGAAGGGTCTGACTCTGACTCAGTGTTGTGCTTTATGGAGGCAGCGAAGGGAGAGAAGGGGAAGAAGGGAGAGAGGGGAAAATGGGAAGTGGCGGAATCACAGAGGCCATGCCACATGCATCCCAATAGCAGTAGTAGCAGCAAAAATACACCCAAGCTGCATGGTTTAAAATAAATCCTCTTCCATTGCATGTTAACATGGCGGCTGCCACATGGTGATGGGTTTACCCCAAACTTTCTTCAAGGATATGGCAAAAACTGGGTGTAAAGACAACAACCTGCCACGGATCCTCTGCTGTGGTTACTGGTCCATGTGCACAGTACCAACCAGACAGGTCAAATGGGATCAGCCAAATTGTGATCAAAGTGAATTTCTTTTGAAAGAGAGACCGACTTCTGTATCAGAAATGGTAGCAGGTTTCTTTGTGGGGAAGGCAGCTCTTAACGATAACACTGTGATTTTGAGGCTATACAAGAATCAGCACTGTAGGCACAAATAGTCTATTATAAAGATGAACATTCTGGAATGACCATGATTTAAATGAGTCAAGGCTTTTATATGGCCGTTCGTCTTTTAAAATAAGCCCTTCTGTAGGCACGTAACACAAGCTCGGACGAAGCAAGAGTTCACAGCATAACACATGACTAAATTGTTAACAGTTATTTCTTTAAAATACTATATAAAGAAAAAAATTAAGTAAGTGGTAATGAAACAGGAAGCAGCCATATTGACGGCTTGATGATATGTATCAAGCCAGGAAGATCAGAGCTGAAGCCAGAGACATGGCCATACTGCATCTGATAAGAAATGTATTACATGGATTAAATGGAGCAAGCACGGAGTCTGACAAGAAGTGCATTACAACATGCATGCACACAGTGAAAAAATCGCTTGTCTAAAAATGAAATCTCCTACAGCTTCCTGTGTCTGTGGCAATAGATTCTTGTCTTAAAAGGTTATCAGCCTCTGGTTTTTGATGGATTCCTCATTAAAAAGGCAGCCCCCAGAGATTTTACAGTTTCAAAATTCATAACATTTCAAAGTCCTCATTGATATCAGGCATTTTAAAATACCACTTTCTAATTTCCTCATTTAAACTTGTGGATTCCGATTAAGTAAAAATGTCTAGTAGTAATCTCATTAATCTCACTGGCTACTACTTTAGGGTAAAGTGGAGAAGAGTAGTCTTGCAATAAATATTTCTTATAACATAAGAATTTCAAGTAGGCGAAAATAAAACTTTATTTAACTCTTACAAGATATAATCTCTTATCAACACAATGCACAAAGTGTTTACAAAATAATCCCTTTTTCTGCTCCATTTTCAGCACTACTTTTATACAAATCTTGAAAATACGTCAGAAATCTTGACTACACTTTTTTTTTTTGTTACAGTTTTAGAAGCATCACAAGAAGTGACTTTAGGTAAACAAGATTTTTCTTAAAGTGTCATCTTCACGGGCAAAACAAACATTGGTTTTAAAGACTTACGGGTCAGATTTTTAAAGGGTAGTTAGACACCTAACTCCTATTAAAATCAATGGGAGTTAGGAACTGAGCTACCTTGAAATCTGGCCTTTAAGTCCTAGTATGCAATGAAACCCTACTCATGCACACCTCTGTTTTTTATATCTGTGGAAGAAATCATCCCATAACAAACAGAACAGAATATTGAAATATTAAGTGATCATGAACTACAGTTATGTTAAAATGAAAAACTACCTAATAGTCTTTGTGCAGCTGTAGAAGCAGCGGTAGTAACAGATGTTCATTCCATTGCCCTGCACCCAGCAGCAGCCTCAAACATGGGCTCCCCCTTAATGCATTCAAAGGTCATTACAACATGGTACTTTGAAGAGAACGTGAGAGTCTCCATTTTTGCTGGGGTTGTAGGGAGAGGTGTTAAAAATGAAAGGCTTGATTCTGCTGCCAGGCAAGACAGCTAATTTACTTCAATGGGAGCAGGCTGAAAGTCTAATTATTTCACATATATGACAGATGGAGGGAAGGTGTCCTCTGTGCACAGAATAATGTACTCTGTGCACAGAATAATCTATTGGTCCATCCATGCTGAGAGCCGTACCATGAGCTATCTGGTTACACAGTAGTTAACATGAGTCTAGCTACTACCAGTTCTGGACCTAGTGCAGATGAAATGTGTTTCCTTGACGAGAAATGATGTCTTAATGCTGTTTCCAATAGAACTAGGAAAGTCAATACTTAACCCATGTGAAGTTGATTACCTATTTTGGCCTAAAGACAAGTTGGAAAATCTCCCCCCTCCCACCATTTCTAAATCAAGTCAGCTGCTGTTGACATTCTTTTTAGGCAAATGATTATATTGCCTCCCCCCAAAAAGGGACACCACCCACTGAAGATCATCCCTGAGAGCACCATTCCAGCCACATACTTCAGAAGTAGGTAAGGTCTTATGGAGATAAGAAGTTAGGGACCTGCCCAAGATTAAGATTAGTGGAGGAGAAAGCAAATTAACCCTGTGAGATCCTGTGGATTTAAGAAGGATTTAAAAATAAAATTCAGCAACTCTGAGTGTTCTGCTTTCCCTGAGCTAGCTACAGTTTAAGGAGCGTCATCTGTAATATAGAGCTTTGCAGTGTTTACAACTGTACTTACAGAGGCTGCATTTTTTACACCAGCAAAGTCAAATGCTAAGTTATAAGTGTACAGCAGTTAGTGGCGGTTTCATTTATTTCCTGTGACAGGAAGCAAGGAAGGATGGCCTTCTTTGGTGAGACACAGCATTGAAGAAGCTTCGTGTTTTGGATCCTTTCACCTTCTGATAGTCTAGCAATCTTTAAGTTATTGTTAGCGGAGATACCACAAGGCCATAGTGCAGTACAAGCAAACCATCCTAGAGGGAAAAGGAAAACGTATCATTATGACAGTAAGAAATCAGCTAACAGAGAGGAAGTTTTACAGCAAGAGACAGAGCCACTGTTTGCCAGAATCTTAGCTCCATCTGCCAAAGGTCCATTTCCTTCGGTCTCCTGAAGATCATATAAAGATATTTTTGTACCTCCCTGTATCCCGACAATAAGCTTGAATTGTGAAAAGCCTAGGCAATGGAGTGCTACCCCCCTAAGTGGGGAAATCTAACCAAAAGATTTAAAAATCTGTTTCTTCAAGTACAAATTATTTTTCTTTTATTTTAAAACCATCCTGAAGTTGTCCTGACGTGTAAATGGTGCCATTATACAAGCCAAATGGTCTCTGCTCAACCACCACCACCAAAATAACCAACTGAGAAGCAGCTGAAGAAACCCTGCCCTTTAACACAACCTACCAAAAGTGAGCAAGACACTGAAGTATTACATAGAAAACAGGGCAGTATGACTAGGATGGTCTGAGCATGGGACTTTGGAGCAGATCTTGAGTTCTAATCCTAGTTCTGACAAACTTTGTCTGTGGCCTTCAGCAAGTCACTTCACCCTTCTGCTTTAGTTTCCTCATGTCAAAGGTGATGATTACCTACCAGGTTGGAGTGTGTGTTAACGTTCACAAAACACACCAAAGATGAAGAGTGCTATAAGTATGTATTATTTTAATTCAATTTCTAGAAGTTGCCCATTCAAAGTTCTGGATAAGTCGACAACAATAAAAAAATAAAAATCTCACATTCTTCCCAAGTGCGGCTTGATATTTACTTTCCCATGTAAAATACTCCACACTCTAGAAGAGTGGTGTAGAAGTCTAACACTGAACACCCTCCTCTGCCCCAGACTGCAGCAATATATCTGGTAATGGCCCACTGATTCTGTTGCTATTTTGGATGTATACATTTCATTAACACTTTCACATACACGCAAGTTACATTTCACGCTGACGCTAGGCCTGCATATTGTTATCGCTCTCACACAAGCGAGCGAAAGCAGCTTTTCGAACACACTACATTAATATAGAATGAGACATGGCAGTTTAGTAGAGCAGCTCCACAGTCTCTTCCTACATGACTCCTGCAATGTGTGATTGAAAAGGAGGCAAATGTCTTTAGTGAAATTAACCACTGGACTGTAAACCATAATTGTTTATATCCCCAGACTATATATTTTGTATGATTCCATCTCAGCAATACATACTGCATGTCCTTCGACACAGGACTTGTGTCTGCGATAATCTACCAGGGATGTGGAAGGGACCGTGAAGAAACAGTTTCCCCTCCCACGAAACCACTTAACAGCTCCCACCCCTCAAAAAATTGCTTTTATGTTTTCTTCTTATATAAAAGCAGACTGCGGGACTTACTTGATCTTGAAGAGAAAACCAAACCAAAGCCACTTTACACTGTCTTTTTCACTTCCCTGGATACTTATCACAGCCTTGTGTCAAAGAACATGCAGGAAAAAGGGGGGGTTAGCCATGGGGATGCTCACCATTCTGTGCTGGAGAGCTCTGGGAGGCTTTTTTGCTTCCCTTAGGCAGAATGCCTCTTACTACCGCTCCTGAGCCAGAGCAACTTTGCTTCTCCCCTGGCTCTGAGCTGTGCCTACCAGGCATGAGCTAGTCCTAGATGCATTTATTTAGAAGTAACACCAAGTGCTCTGCTAAGGGCTTGTCTACACTTACATTTTATTGCGCTCTAACTTGCTGGCTCAGGGGTGTGAAAAATCACCCCCCTGAGTGCCGCAAGTCTGAGTGCTTTAAAGCGCTAGCGTGGACAGGCTCCCAATGCTGGGAGTGGCACTCCCAGTGCTCTGAGCTAATCCCCTCATGGAGGTGGATTACCAGGAGGGCTGGGAGAGCTCTCTCCCAGCGCTAGCGTGCGACCACACTCGCACTTCAAAGCGCTGTTGCGGGAGCGTTCCGGCGACAGCGCTTTGAAGTTTCCAGTGTCGCCAGGCCCTAAGTGTGCAACATGTTAAAGCCTGACTGAACTATAAGTGACAAACGAATCTATTCTGTTACGAAATCATGGTCCCCGGACACCCACCCTGAGCCTGCTCCCAGTAAGTTAATGGCAAAACTCCCCTAAAACTTCCCTGGTGCAAGATTGGGGCCTTCACTTCTGATAAGAGACACGTGAACATTCCGCCAACAGCACGGTCAGTTACAGGGTTTAAAAATTTCCACAGCTGGTGCTCGAAAGATATCCTCAGTCCAGGGCTCACCCCTTTGAAACCGCTTCCTCTGGTGGCTGTTTAGCTGTTTGACTTATGCAGCGTTAGACCTGTTTGGACAGGCTTTGATTAGCTTTTATGATAGGAGACAGGGTTTTGATTGTTGTTGTCATGCTAGGGGTTCTACTATGTTCTGCTGTAACTGATTATGCTAATGAAAAGGTGCCAGAGGGGCAGATAAATTAACCTGTGATCTTGATTAATTATGTGCTGAAGTAATAAACCAAGGGATACACACCACCTGTGTGCGAGGCAGTGTACCAGCCTGTAACATCCTTTATTTAAACAGCAGTAATAATAAAACCTACCTCTTAGGACTTTTCATCAGTAGATCTCAATGTGCTTTACAAAGGATGTCAGTATTGTTATTCCCATTTTACAGATGTAAGCCGGGTCTGAATGAATGCTTCCCTGACGGCTAGCTGGGAGGGGGAGAGACTTGGGTTGTTTATGTAAATACAGCTTGCTCCTGCTCTGCTTAGATATCCAGCACCTCGAGCAGTGTCAAAATAATCAGTTTTGGCTGGTGTTGGGTACAAATCACTTTAGTACTGAATGCAGAGGTAGTGAAATGCTGTTATAAAAATGTTGTAATTATTTTGGGAATACAGGGAAGCAGCACTGTGTGTAACCTGTCCAGGGGCGGTGAGTTATATGGGCCTGTGGTGCCCAGGCTCCAGCAATATTCAGGGCCCAGGGGTCTGGCTCCATCAATATTTGGGGCTGGGTCTCTCCCCCGGCCCCACCAAGTGTCCCCCGGCCCCCACTTGCTGCCCCCGTGCACCTCCCCGGGCCCTGGAGCGTCCCTGTCTCAAGCCAGTGGCTGCCCCCTGCAGCTCTGCTGGTTCCCGGCATCAACTGCCGTCGCAGGGTCCTAGTGCCCCCCACCCACAAGTGCCAGGGCAAGCTGACCCTCACCCTGCCCTTCCGCCTTGGACCCTTCCCTTTTCCGGAGGGACCCTCCACCAGGTTCCCCCTGCTTGCAGTCACTGCTCCTGCCCCACGCTGGGCGAGGGGCAACCCCATCCCCCACCCCAGGGAGGCTACAGTGAGGGGCAGCAGCAGGGGAAGAGGCGTACACGTGATGGCAGCCCCCCAGCCCGGCACCAACTACAGGGGAGGCGAGGGGGCTTCCTGGACCTGAGAGGGGCCCTAGGAACACATGCAGTGACAGTGGTGCGAAGTGAGTGGGCTGCTGGGGGAAAAAGGAGGGTCCCTCCCCCGGAGCTTGCTGCTGCCGGCGGGGAGAGGGCTGGGGTGAGTCCTCCTCTCTGGCCCCAGCCCCAGGGCAGCGTGCCTGCACCCCAAACTCCTCATCCCCTGCCCCACCCCAGAGCCCACACCCCCAGCCAGAGCCCTCACCCCCACCCCAACCCTCTGCCCTAGCCCTGAGCCCCTCCCACACTCCAAACCCCTCATCCCCCCTCGAGCCCTAACCCTCTGCCCCAGCCCTGAGCCCCCTCCTGCATCATGAACCCCTCATTGCCGCCCCACACCACAGCCCTCACCCCTGCACCCCAAGCCTCTGCCTGAGCCCCTCTCACACTTCAAACCCCTCATCACCAGCCCCATCCCAGAGCCCTCACATATTTACATTATTTTAAAAAATATATATCGCCTTACAAGGCAGGTGGGGGGCGAGGGGGCAGGACTTGGACCTGAGTGGGCACCATCAAAAATTGTACAAACCTGCCGCCCTTGAACCTGTCCCAAATGCGGGGGGGGGGGGGGGGGGGGGTCACCTTCAGCTGAAAGCACATCGTTAAGCCAGGGGCTCGAATGCCAGAGCTCTGTGAAAGTAAGAGGGGTGGGGATAGGAATCCCCAGCTAGGAGGCTGCACACCCTCATCAAGAGTCCTCCCTAGATGGGTTTAACCTGTTCCTCACCACTGTTTGAAGAATAGAGATAAATAGGTATCAGGAGCCTCTCTGTTATGTTAAATGCCCAATCAGAGCTGAAATCAGTGGTGGTAGGACTGTGTTTCTTCCCTGCCTACTAAGAGATAAAAATCGCTGAGAGCCGAAATCACTTGAGCTGGGGCAGTGTCTCTGCCCAGCCTGCAAAGAGCGGACAATCACTAGGAGACTGATGTGCAGAGGTCAGAGCAGAGAGGCAGGTGTCAGCAGAAGGCAACTGACAGTCAGCTGGTGAACAAGTGGGTGGTGCGGCGGAGAGGTGTGATGAGCGGCCAGCAGGGCGGCTGGCAGAGAGACGCAGCGAGCAGGCGGCCAGCAGGGCGGCTGGCAGAGAGACGCAGCGAGCAGGCGGCCAGCAGGGCGGCTGGCAGAGAGACGCAGCGAGCAGGCGGCCAGCAGGGCGGCTGGCAGAGAGCTCAGATGAGCGGCCAGCAGGGCGGCTGGCGGAGAGCTCAGATGAGCAGCCAGCAGGGCGGCTGGCGGAGAGACGCAGCGAGCAGGCGGCCAGCAGGGCGGCTGGCGGAGAGACGCAGCGAGCAGGCGGCCAGCAGGGCGGCTGGCGGAGAGACGCAGCGAGCAGGCGGCCAGCAGGGCGGCTGGCAGAGAGACGCAGCGAGCAGGCGGCCAGCAGGGCGGCTGGCGGAGAGCTCAGATGAGCGGCCAGCAGGGCGGCTGGCGGAGAGCTCAGATGAGCGGCCAGCAGGGCGGCTGGCGGAGAGCTCAGATGAGCAGCCAGCAGGGCGGCTGGCGGAGAGACGCAGCGAGCAGGCGGCCAGCAGGGCGGCTGGCGGAGAGACGCAGCGAGCAGGCGGCCAGCAGGGCGGCTGGCGGAGAGACGCAGCGAGCAGGCGGCCAGCAGGGCGGCTGGCAGAGAGACGCAGCGAGCAGGCGGCCAGCAGGGCGGCTGGCGGAGAGCTCAGATGAGCGGCCAGCAGGGCGGCTGGCGGAGAGCTCAGATGAGCGGCCAGCAGGGCGGCTGGCGGAGAGCTCAGATGAGCGGCCAGCAGGGCGGCTGGCGGAGAGGCATGGCGAGAGTGGTGAGCAGGCGACTGGTGGAAGCAGTGAGCAGGAGCGGCCAGCAGGACAGCTGGCAGAGAGGGGCAGCGAGCAAGTGCCTGAGCAGTGGCGTGAGTAAAGTAGCTCTTTGCCCCACCCAAGGGGGAGGTGAACTCTGCAGATGCGTCTCTGAACTCTGGGTCTGCACTGATCAAGGACAGCAACTGCGAGTGGGGTGCAGAGAAGGGTCGGGCACGTGAAAGGGACTTTTGGGTTGCTGGACTTATGAACCTGAGGGGAAAAGGACACTGCCCAACCTACTTGGGGGTGGGTTTTTTACTCATGGTTTATGTTTATGAACTCTGTTTGCCGTGTTTTCCCATTAACACCCAGTTACTTCCCTCCTTTTATTCAAAGTTTCTTTTCTACATTCGGACTCTGTGCTTGCGAGTGGGGAAGTATTGCTTCTCAGAGATGCCCAGGTGTGGTGTGTAAATTTCCCAGTTTATTGGGTCGGGGCTCAAGCCATTTCTGTGTTGTATCAATGGAAAGGAACCCCTAGATGTTGTACTCAGCCCTGGTTGCTGCTGGTTCCACCTGGCAGAAGGGTTACACACTGTGATACAGCATGGCCAGAGGGCAGCAGTGTTAGGATATAGATATTCAGGCCTGTCTGCAAAGGCCTGTACTTTAAGAATTTAGGAGTAGAGTGTTAGAAGGGAGCCTTATTCCCTGTAGAGGGAAGAAAGTTTGCTATAAATTAATTAAAGCACCTGAAGCCAGTCACATGATAAAACCCCCCTGCTTCAATCGGACAAGAGGAGGAGTTGAAGCAGAGTGGATTGGTGCTGGAGCAGAGAGCAGTTTGGAGGGAAGCAGAGGAGAGTTTGGAGAAGTGCTGCGGTGGGCTAAGACAACCAAGACCCTAGGTAAAGGGACACCTGGTTTGTGCAGAGGGAGGGCAGGAAGCCCCACAAGCTGAAGGGCAGGAGAGGGAAGTAGCTCAGGGGAAGGAACCGCTAGTTCTAGTGGTTTACCGCTATCCCTAGGGCCCCTAGGTTGGGCCCCAGAGTAGAGGGCGGGCCTGGATCCCTCCCTCTCCACTCCCCTCCTCTAGGGCATGAGTGGGGCAGTTAATACGCCAGTTCAGGGGCAAGGAACAGTACCCTGAACCCCGACCCAAGAAGAGAAAGCGTGAGACCCATCGTAGTAGTGCTGGCAATTTGCCACAACAGATATTATGGTATTTTACAGTAGTAGTACAAAATACCCCCACACTGTTTGGGGAGAATATTACTGTATTTTTTGTTTTAAGGACTAGTGCTTGCTCCATGTAATGGATGCTACCAAGAACATAAGAATAGCCATACTGGGTCAGGCCAATGGTACATATAGCCCAGTATCCTGTCTTCAATGGTGGTTGGTGCCAGACGCTTCAGATGGAATTAACAGAACATGGCACTTTATCAAGTGATCCATCCCCTGTTGGCCAGTCCCAGATTCTGGCAGTCAGAGTTTAGGGACACCCAGAGCATGGGGTGCTTGCATCCCTGGCTATCCTCGCTAAAAGCCATTGATAAATTACATTCACGTTCTATTAATCTGCCAAAGAAGCAACATGTTAGTCTGAAACCCAGCTGTCCACTTTCAAGTTTTACAAGGTGTGTAACTGGTTTGTTAAAAGCAATCTAAATATATTTTCTTATTATTAATATATTTTCCTACTAGGTTACACTTAATATTCCAAAATGCAGCATTCCAAGATTGTTGGGAAACTGACTATTCAGTTACTGAAAGCAATGAAAAGCCTGGTGTCTTGCATTTGTAGGAGTTATCAAGTTTATAATGAGAATGATCCCAGTCACTAGTACAAGTTGTTGCATGAAGAGAAAAAGCAAACAAACAGAGTCTTGAGCACTTACTGCAGCTATTGAAAAGGAGCAGCCAGGGGAGAGAAAAAAAATCAAGCCTGGAGTTGTTTTATGCTACGTTGCTAGAATTAGCTATGTTGGAGAAACTTTTAGTGAGGGCACTGCAACGAAGGCTTTTGGTGATGACAAGATTATGAGGAATTTTGAAATTGCGTAACTGTCTCAGATGGTAGCAAGATTAGTTGCAGACATGAAGGAATGTGCACATGAAAAATATGATTCAGAAGTGCAGCTATTTGTTCTCTAGCCCTAGAAGAGAGCAGTGATAATACTGAATTAAGTTGTGAACTGCTCCTAGTCATTCAGAAGACTACACGTTACACATGGAGCTACTGAAGATATTCTCTTTGCACAGAACTATCACAGGTGTGGTTGTTTATGACAAAATGAATATGGTGGTTTTGATAAACATTTCTGCATCATAATGGATGGAGCTAGGGGCATTGGTGGCTCCAAGGGTGGATTGGTGGGACTCTTAGGAGAGGATGGTACATCTCCTAAAACTCTGTATAAAAATCATCCACAATCCTTGCATGGAAAGTCCCTGAAATATGACCATGAAAGGAAAGCAGCAGTGAAAGTTATTAATCAAGTTGTGGTAGCAGCCAATCTCTTGCATGTAAAATTTCAGGCCTTTTTGGGAAAAAACAGATGTCTAATTTGCTTAGCCAGCAAAGTGAAAATTTGCTTAGCCAGCAAAGTTTGGAATAGAGAAGTGCTAGAAAATGTTTTGCAAGGTACGATGGTGTTAAAAAAGGGAAATCCAGTTGTTTCTGAAAAGGTGATGCTACAGAGCTTAAAGAGCTGCTGCCAGATTGCAGGGTATGTCTGTGAACTGGCTTTGTTGACAGATCTTTCCAATCGGCTTAAAAAGGAAGCAGCAGCACCTGTCTGAATTGTTTGGTCATCTTAATGGATCTGCAACAAAATAAATCTATACTTAGGATGCAAAATCTGGTGCTGATCTCCAAATGAAGTGCCTAAGAAACCTCAAGACTTCTTTCTTTTCTCGTCCACCAATGTTGCAGGGTTTTCTAGAAGACTTCCTCAATTAATGTATTGATTCTGCAGTCACAGGATGCATCTCTAGTCAACAATCCTCCTGGAGCAGTGACTGGACCATCCATGGCTATTAGCAAAGATAGTCAGGGATGCAACCCTATGATCTGGGTGTCCCTAGGCCTCTGACTGCCAGATGCTGGGACTGAATGACAGAGGATGGATCACTTGACAATTGCCCTGTTCTGTTCATTCCCTTTGAAACATCTGGCATTGGCCACTGTCAGAAAACAGGATACTGGGCTAGGTGGGTCACTGGTTTGACCCAGCATGGCGATTCTTATGGACATCATCCAGCAGCATATCAACCAGGCAGATCCATACATGACAAAAAATGAAACCAATGCAATTTCCCTGAAAGTCCCCTCTCAAGAATGCTTTCTAAAGATTAAAAACTTTGGCTTAAGGAGGAGGTTTTCCAGGAAACTGGGCTAGGTAACACTTTGAGCGTTTTCTCTGAATTCTTCTGTCAGGGGCCACAGGAAGACGGCTGGGATTTGTTCTGCTCGTGGCAGAAATTGGGGTGCAGCCCACAAACCCAACAGATCTTGGGGATCTGTTGGGGGTCCAGGGCTATCCATATGGATATCCAGTGCCTTTGCACTAACCATTGGTCTCCTGCAGTTCCCTGATTCTCTGGGAGAGGAGCTGCACTGCCAGGGCCTCCTCAGAACTAGCACCCACCCCTAGACTTCCATTTTAAAGGGGGTTCCCCAACATACCAGCGATTTCCCAGGAAAGTTAAACTTATATGTGTGACTGCTCAGAATTAAACTTGCTGCTGGACACTTAACTTTTGCATTTCTTGCCTTATTTTTATTTTTGCTAGACAAGTGTAATATTTCTTCAACACAGTTTTCTACAGGAGATGTGTATTCAGTTCAGAGTAGACCTTAAACACCCTTTTCAGAATTTTGGGTTTAGATTAAGGCACAGTTTACAACAGAATGCAGTTGTGCACCAATATCCTGCACTACATTGGATACACGATATTTCACTGCTGCATCTCTAAAACTATTTGTTATTACACACCAATCACTTAGTGCAAATACTCAGAAATATTTCCAAAGCACAAAAGAGCTTTTTTCTTGGTATAGTATACACAATAAGATGTGGTGCGTAGGCTAGCATCAACAGGGTAAGAAATGGGTCCCCAGCTCTGCCTCTGAAGGCTGTGTCACTCTGAACACTTGTCAAACTCAGCTCTATAAATCTGTGACCTTAGAGATAGCTACTAATCCTATAAAACACCCGGCGCCCCTTGACACTGAATGGTGGCCATTGCCAGTTAGACTAATTGTGCTCCATATATGGGACTTTGTAACAACCCAGCAGCAGTATAGTCAGTAAGTTATCAACAAGACAGCTGGCTGTATATTTTCTCTCCCCCCTTAGGAGCTGTAGCATACGTATCAGGCACACTGCTGGCATTTATTACACTTCATCTTTTGCTATGGGGTTTTATATGCAAATTGTCTCCCCCATGCAATCACAAGGCTAGTCGTGTTTGGGCTGCTTCTGTCTTTTGATACCTTGCCAAGTTACAGATTCCCAGGGGTGGGGGTGAGGAATGAAATACTAATGGAGAACGGTTTGGTTTAATTCATTGTGGTTATTGCACAAAAAGGAAACAAAGCTCATAACCAGAACTCCGTGAACCATCAAAAACTCAAAACACATGGCGTCCAGCTCAGTTACAAGTACAATAAACAAAGCTGTACTGGCTAATGTATCTTGTCTAAACGCAACCTGACGGGATCTCATAACAGCATGAAATAGTGATTTCTCAATGAGCAGAATACCAATGGGTGAAAGCGTTTCTAGCAGACACTGCTGTTTAGTTAAACAGAGCACCCTTTCAGAACTCATATTTTACAACACAGGCTAGCCACCACCCTTACCTGCATAGCACTGTCTCCTATAGCTCGGCGGATTTCCCTCAGCGTCTGGTAGTGTTCTAGCAGGTGATCACCACATATTATGTCCACCTGTGAACAAATATAACAGAGTCAAAAGGGCATTCTCTCTCTTGCCTAGGGAAGACTATCTGTGTTTTTAGAACTTACTCATCAATGTTGTATCAGAGCACCTGAGACTCAGAACTTACATTAACAAAGTGAATCTAGTGCTGGCGAGAGCTGTTCAATTAACAGCCCTGGAGACGAACGTCCTTTCAGCTTTTTTTCATCAAATAGACATGGCATGAGCAGCAGCAAGGCAAGTCTCCTTATACTGCCCTGACAACTGGCCTCAGTTCTAACCTCCAGGGGCCATTTCTAGAAGGTAGTTTATTGTCTGCATCCCATTCACTACTTGACTCCCCTGGTGAAAACGGCATGAAAGGGGCTTTTTACTGGCAGCTGTGATACGGACTTACTGGGAACTCTACCGATAGCCATGACTCATTTCACATAGGCCACTGGTACTAAAAACAAGGGGCCAGTAACATTTCATTCCCAGAATCCTCCAACAGCTCCAGAAAAGTAAGCCCTCTGGGGCAAGAACTGTCTTTTTGTTCTGCATTTGTACAGCACCTAGCACAATGAGGTTCTGGTCCACGACTGGGCTCCTATGTGCTATGGTAACACAAATAATAAAGGAGTCAATTCTCCGTGCCAGAGGCAGCAGAGGAAATACTATACCCCACCCCCACCCAACATGGACAAAACGTGTTAACGTTTCTGCTTCCTAGGACAGTGTTCCTTTTTGGAAGAAACGGTTGAAGCAGACAGGATGTGTGAGGGGTAGTTCACGGCATGCTGCTCTCAGCAAGCACATTACACAATCCCTACTCCAAAAATGATGAATTCTTTAGTAATGCAAGTGAATGAAGGACACACTCAGCAATTCCAGGCAGCAACCTCTACTGCAGCAGAGCTAAGCCCGTGACATTGTCAGTGTCAGGGTGTTCACTTCTTTTAAGCAACTTTCCAAAAAGCAGCCCCTTGGAAAATACCATGTATGGGGGGTGGCCCAGGAAGAGGGTCTTTTAAACTGAGTCATTTTGAACAGCTTGCCTTATTTTCACAATTCAATTGAATTTATTTTTTCACAAAACGACTACATATTTATCAGGTGATACAAGGGCATACTTTAAACTGGGACATTAACATTTCAGGTAAAAGGAACAAGGACACGACATTCCCCCACAGGCAGCAAGTTTTAGACATAGGAATGAGTGGGGGAATCTCCCCTATAAATTAGCTGCCTGGATTTCATAGCGTGGTCAATTGACAAAGGCTGGGCAAAGAGAGATGCTCTGTAGCTTTCTCAGTGTGAGCTTAGTCACATCAATGATCTCAGAGGGTACTGTAATATCATTATATCTACTCTTGTACGCACATATAGCTCCTGCAGCAGGACAAAACTAAGGTGTTTTTGTGCTTTAACTATGTAACTGGTCTGGATTTTTGTTTCATACTTGCTGGGTTATTTTTCTTTTTAAGTCCGCATCAGTGATCAAAGATCAAGAACTAAACCAAAGACAAAGAATTGTGCCCCTCTCTAACGGGCTGAGCATGGCTCTGGGATCCAGGAACTCATGAGTTTTGGGCCCTGCATGCCCCAGGTCCAATAGCAAATGGATGGCCAAGTGTCTTAACCTCTTTAGGTGCCACCATTCCCTCATCTCTAAAATTGGGATAATTACAAATACTTTGCTCAACTTACAAGGGGTTGAGAGTTTTAAGTAGAGGTTGTAAAGTACTTTGAACTTGTAAACCACTAAGTATTACTTCTGCTTTTAATGCCTAGAAGGAACCCAGTGGGCAAAAATTAATCTGGACATTAAAATAATCTTGATAAATTATTGATTCTGATACTAATCTAGGATTTTTTTTAAAATTACCCACATCTCATTGAGACGTTAAAGAGATCAAACACAGACTCCAAATAATCACTTATTTTTCTATTTATAGTCTGTTTCTGCACAATTATTCCTCCTCCTTTCCCAAATTAACTACTGAATAGCATACTATTAGTCCAGAAGAGAGGCAAACCTATTCTTTGCCATTTTTTCTTGTGACGTGCACTGGTAACTGCTCTTGGATTACTGCCCTAAATTCTAACTCTCTTTTTTAAACTGGGTAAGGCATTGAGAGCCCAATCCTGCTCTCACTAAAGTCAACGGGAATCTTGCCATGGCTTTCAATAGAAGCAGATCAAGACCTAAAGCAGGACTAGCTGCATCTTCATAGAATCATAGAATATCAGGGTTGGAAGGGACCTCAGGAGGTCATCTAGTCCAACCCCCTGCTCAAAGCAGGACCAATCCCCAACTAAATCTTAACTGGGGTGGAGGGGAGAAACCCACATAAGTAGATAGTTGAAAATGTTGGCTTTTATATAATAGAAAAATACAACAATTTGTTCCCTTAAAGGACATAAATTGACATGATGGTAATTCTTGGCAATTTTAAAATAACTGAAAATGACCATTTGTTTGGAAATACCACACCATCTAGGAACACCCTGATGTTGACCCTGCTGCTGCAGATTCAGATGATAATCACTGATGAATCAGTGGCTTTTAATTAATTATTGCAAAGCAGTTTTCACATACACCTCCTTGGAGTGCTCTGAATACCAAATGCCTCATTCCACCATTTCAGCATGAGGCCCCAAAGTTCTCCCTGCTAATTGTTGCCCCAGTATTCATTCCACTTGTGCAAGAATAAAAGGTACAGAAGTGCAGAATGGAAAAAAGCCAACACAATTTACTCCCAAAATCTTGTTCCATAAGCGTGTGCAGTATAGGTGCAAATCTACTGTAACCTGGTGTCCCACAGAAGTCTTTGTGCCATAAGGAAATTAATATATTATAGATGTAAAAAAGAGCTACCATTAACACAAGTGCTATAAATCTGCTTCAGACTTGACTAACTGGTAAAATTGGAGCCAATTAGTACTAAGCTACTGAGAAAGCAGTGACTTTAATTAGTTTGACCTTTTGATGAAAAGGAAAGATTGAGGTGTTACTGCTGAATAACCTTAATAATCACTCACGCTAAAGCAGAGTTAACAAAACTAGCCTATTATACCATTTATTTTCATTAGATGGCATATTTGTTGCATGCAAAAGCTACTTTTTCGAAAGTCACAATGACTGACAAATACAAACTAATGCCTATTGTTTAAGATGAAGACAAATAATTTGAGAGATTATTATATCACGCCCCAAAATTGATGTTGTCATACCAGGGATGAATTTGGTCCAATTAGTGTTAGAACTCAACTGAGTGGTTCTGTGTAAGTACAGTTATCCAGGAGTTAAGATGAAAGCAAAATAAAAAGCACCAGAGGTTTAGCTTTTGATGTGTGGATGGCTAGGAGGTGTGGATTTGATAGCAAGATCAGGGCAATAGTGATATGTGGATTTGATTATTCAAATAATTGACTAAAAGCCTTCCATTTCCTTTCAACTGTTGTCGTTATGATCTTACTATGCACCTGATAAAACCATCTCTGGGACTAAGGCTGGCATAATTACAGAGAGACTGCATCAGCAGATACACCGTATGTGCACAGACTTCCAATTACTCCCCAAAGGGACCTATGTACATGCATGCTTTCAGAAAAACATATCTGATTATGGAACATTTCTACCCCATAAACCACATCTGCACACTCAAAGCAGCTGAGCTGCTGGTTTCCTCTTTGGTATCAGGGGATTTGTTCCATCACCTTTGTCAAGAATGGATAATGCTGCCATTGGATGATCCCACTGGAAATAGCATATAACAGTAACTACTTGTAAAATAACGAGGGGCTCAGGTTCCCACTCCATTGTTAGGAAAAGCAAAATTACACACACCTATATTTGATACCAAGACAATTTACCTTAGATAAATACCTAAGATAACTCAATGCTTTACATATTCAGCCTAATCTAGAAACAAAGTCTCTGAAAAGTAGTATGGTTGGAATTGCCAGTATACATTAAAGCCTCTGAGAAAATTATTCAAACTTCCGTGGAAAAACAAGCTCCAATTAGATAAAGCTGAATATTCAAGAGGCACCTCGTGATTAGAAATGTATGTGTGCTGACAGACAAAACTAGCCATTTCCCAAGGCACTAAGGTCAAAACAAAGCATCAATAAAAGTTGAACGGGCTGAGGGATAAAAATAAAGTCTTAACCTTTCAGATGACTAGGGAATTTGAACTAAAATCCATAAGCAAACTTAAATACAAAAGCTTAGCAAATAATCTGAAATCCTCCCTCAGAGACTCCAGGTGGGATTTTTTACTCAAAATTGCCCTTTAGATTTCTGTCTGTTTCTTCACACGTCCTAAAAAGGTGCTTTATCATTTGAACAATTCCATTAACCTCAAGTCCCCCCAGTCAGATAGGATGTCATTGGATGAAGGTCAAAGATAGCAAATAATCCGCCAATGCACAAATCTGGTCAAACAGCCTCAAGGTTAGTCAGCTATTTGGGAGATTGGAAATGGAATACAGAACCTTTCACCTCTTGGTTGTTGGTTCAAAGATGACCCAGGTGGGTAATATCCAAAAGTACTTACCATCTAATAACCATTTAGCAGCTTACTTGAGAGGAGTTGCACATTAGGTACTGAATTTGGTCACAACATTCACCACAACTGAATGTTTGTTTTAATTTCATTCACTCGTCAGAGTCCCTCGCAGCCCTCCTGATTTCTATCTTTCATTTCACCTACCATAGTTTGTGCTGCTTTCTGTTGGCTTCATGTGGGCTGCATTTCCATTTTCTAAAGGATACGTGTTTGACTCAAACAACTGCTTGAGCCTTACCATTTAACTATATTGGCTTCCCTTTTTGTTTAGGGGTATAGCCATTTTCAGTGGCTGTACTATAGAATGCTTCGTAACGTCTATGCTGAGTTAAGGATTTTTTATTTCCTCACTTCTGATTTGAAGGTCTTTGATTGTCTTCCTCATTGTTTATTTTTATTATTAATTCCCCCTTTCTAAAGTCTAGTATGACAGTTGGCTGCATAAAACATTGAGTCTCTGGTTTCCTTACAGGCGAACAGAATGTACGCATCCCTCTTGCTCCTGATCGCAGGATGGGGAAGTTGTTTACTCAGCTGCATTACTAAAGGTGGATGACCAAGGATAGAATCTAGTTTCACAGAGTATCTTTCACACTTAGGCACACATGCACACACAATTTTAGCACTGTCTGAGAATGGGTCACAAAATCAGCTCCCTGTAACGCCATGCTTCAAATGATGTTGAACTCTGTTGTCCTCTCCGTGTGAACAGGGCCAACCCAGTTCAACTCATATTTCAAGAGAGTTTGGCCATTCTAACTCATTTCAGACCATTATAATGAGTGCTGAGCACACTTCATTAGAAATAAGCGTTCATCTCTACTGACCCACCACAGTTGAAGTGGGAAGCTGTGTTTGATACCTGTTCTCAGACAACGAGGTGACACAACCCTAGATATCCCAAAGCAATCAGTTAATGCTACAGCAGCAGGCATACAGACAAACAAACAAGTGTTAGGCACTCAAATAGCTCACACAGCTATCAGACTCTGTGGCACGCCATACAAAGATGTTTTTTGTCAGCCCTTTCAAGTGCTTTAGTTATTGCACAGTGGCTGTAGGAGTCCCGTTGATAAACAGTTAGCTAACACTCCATACAGAAATCAGCGTATTCACTAGGGAAATTCAACTAACTCTGGGGCATCTATTTTACAACGGATAACACGGTTAGAACACAGTTTGGGAGACAGGAAGTGGAAAAATAACATATTAAACTCTACAAGAAGAATTTTAGATTGGCAGAATTAGAAGCAAGTCTGTAAAACAGCATCGGCCTGATTTTCAAAGTTGAGCACCTGCATCTTCCATTGGAGTTGTGGGTGCCCAGAACTTAAGACTATTAGGATCCAAATATGATGCCCCCCCCCCCCCCTTTTTTTTTTAAAAAAAAGCACCATCCATGTCTGAATTGAATGTTGGCTTCTCTCTAACTTCACATCTAAGAAAAATGTTATTTACTTAGGATTCCCAACAGCACTATCTACAATGGGAAGCTACATACATTCTTACTGAGAGGAAACCAGTAAATGTAACTAGGTTGTTTCTACAGGATGATTAATTTATATCCAATTTGCACTGTCAGCATGAGACAGCAAGCAGCATGAATAAAGACTCAATGCTGGGAAAAACAAACAGTCACGCTTTATTGCCTTAAAAAAGGGAAAAAATAGGTATATGAGACAAACAAACAGAACTCTAAGACCATAACTTTATTTCTGCTATTTGCCTATTCTCATCAGCAGCAGCTGGATTTTCCAGTTACCTGTCAGCAGCTGGATGGATCATTTATGCATTATGTAACTCCCACGGCCTTCTCAGCTGAACAGTAGTTGGAATCATTTCCTAAAAGTTGCATGGGGTTTTAGCTGTGTGAGTCTCATTGATTTCAATGAGAACCGGGCGTTTAAATCCCTGTGCACAACATTTGAGTGTTCCTCTATTTTACACACGCACACACACCTTTTTATTCCACCCCACCCCTCCAAAATCTCCATCTTCCCCCACCACCCTCTAATCTTCTTGAACCTCCTTCAACATTCAGTTCAGCCTTATTGTGTTCACCTAAATGCAACTCCTGCCTATATCTCTGCTCTCATATCCTCCCACGCTCCCTTCTACTTCCCTCTGTGCCTTTTGTTTGCAATGCCGTTGGGCTTTTATTGAACGTACTCCACCTACTGTCAAGCCCCATGTACAATTAAAGTGATATACAGGGAATATTATCAGAAAATTTAAAAAAAGCTGCCACTGAGTGGGGACAGTTAAATCTTGCATGATCCCCTGGTACACACACTGAATCTCAGCTTTTAGGAGTTTGCTTACTGGATTAGATGAATACTATGGCTCTGCCTCTGGCCTTTAACGGTATGTCTACATCAGTGGTCTCCAAACTTTTTACACCCAAGATCACTTTTTGAATTTAAGGGCAACCAGGATATACCCTGCCCCTTCCCTGAGGCCCCGCCTCTTCTCCAAAGCCCCGCCCCACTCACTCCATGCCCCCCTCTCTCCATCACTTGCTCTCCCCCACCCTCACTCACTTTCACTGGGCTGGGGCAGGGGTTTGGGCGGGGGTGTGGGCTCTGGGCTGGGGCTGAGGGGTTCGCAGCATGGGAGGAGGCTCTGGGCTGAGCCTGGGGCAGGGGGTTGGGATGCAGGAGGGGGTGAGGGGTGCAAGCTCTGGGAGGGTATTTGGATGCAGGAGGGGGCTCCGGGCTGGGGCAGAGTGTTGGGGTACAGAAGGGAGTGCTGGCTTTGGGAGGGGGGTCAGGGCTGCGGCAGGGGATTAGGGTGCAGGGGGGCTACGGGGTGCTGGCTCTGAGAGGGGGCTCAGGGCTGGGGCAGGGGGTTGGGATGCAGAAGGGGGTATGGGGTGTTGCTGGCTCTGGGAGGGGGCTGAGGGCTGGGGCAGGGCTTGGGATGCAGGAGGATTTTTGGATGCAGGAGTGGGTATGGGGTGCTAGCTCTGGGAGGGGGTCAGGGCTGGGGTACAGCCTCCTGCCAGGCGACACTTAGTTGGCACCACAGCGAAGCTAAGGCAGGCTCCCTGCCTGCTGGGGCCCCACACCACTCCCGGAAGGGGCCTACATGCCCCTGCAGCCCCTGGAGGGCTGGGAGCGGGGACACATGGCTCTGTGAGCTGCCCCTGTCTGCAGGCACCACCCCCAAAGCTCCCATTGGCCACAGTTCCCCGTCCCGGCCAATGGGAGCTCTGGGGGTGGTGCTTGCAGGCAGAAGCAGTGCGGGTGACCCCTGCCCTCCCGCCCCCACCCTGGCTGTGCTGGCCGCTTCTGGGAGCAGCATGGGGCCACAAAAGGCAGGGAGCCTGCCTTTAGCAGCAGGCAGCCCTGCTGTACCGCCGTGGCCGGAGATCACAATCGACTGGGAGAGTCCCCAGGTTTGGTGACCACTGGTCTACACTGTATCTGACAGCAAGCCTCTCAGCCTGGGTTGACAGATTTGCATTAGTTGGGCTTGCACTAGCATGCTAACAAACAGCTCTATTGACATCGCTTTGATGTTGCGCAGGCTTGACAACCCAAGCTCCGAGCCGCAACATCTACAAAGCTATTTTAGCATGCTAGCGAGAGCCCCGCTAACAAAAGACTGTCGACCCAGGCTAGGAGGCTCACTTCCAGATGCAGTGTAGACATACCCTACGTGCCAGCCTTGTTTGCTGGACACGTACTGCAATGATCAGGGTGAACCAGCAGCCATGGAATACATCACTCACTTGAAATATTAAGAAAAAAAGTCTTGACCCTAAGGTGGGCTGAATGCCTCTCTTGTAACCTACCTGACAAGCTGGGTCAAGATCCATTTTTCTTCGCAGGAATTTTTCCACGTGTCCGATGGTTGCTTCTCCTGAAACTCGCACAAACTTCTTTTCCAATGGCTGCAGAAAGAGCAGACGGTAAGCAACTTAAAAATGCTGAGTGCTCCCACCCATGGTTCTCTGCAGAGGATTCCTCCAGCCCAAGCCTAACCCCTGCTCAGAGGCCCCACACACTACAGCTGAAGATAGCTGAATTAGACTCAGACCTTAAGGCCAGAAGAGATAGTCATGATCACGTAGTCTGACCTCCTGCACATCGCAGGCCACAGAACCTCACCCATCCACGCCATTAACAAACCCCTAACCTCTGACTGAGTTCCTCTCTGTCCTGTTTCTAGATCACTTTGGGATGAAAGGCACTATATACAGAATAATAAACAGGAGCAGGATTGGACCCTGGTAATCTATCTAAATCTATGGCAAAAACCTGCACTGACGTCAACAAGAGCAGGACGGAGTTCCAAGTTTGCGTGCCAATTTTAACTACCAGGCAGCACAGATGCTGTACATAATTTACTACAGCACAGACACTAAACTGCTCTCATGCAGTATGGTAAATACCTATTTTCATCTGTGAGCAAAGGAGTTGCCTGCCACAGGCACAAACAGAAGTTTTATAAAATGGGGGTCAGGCCTATGAGCTCAGGCCACACTTCAGAGCTACACTAAGAAAATAAAACCCTCTGGTATTTCCCAGCTCACACAGCGTAATTTTCTTTTTTTCTTTTAGCCTCTTATAAGTGATGTTTCAGTTCTGCTGGGGCTAGATTAGCACTATCCGAATCCCAGAATCATTTTCAACTCAATGTGTCACCGTGGTGAATACAATGGCTAGACTGGATGGGAGGCTTTTACTGTCATTTCCAAGTATTTCCATGGTGAGGACTGTAACATGACGTTTATTATGCCATTCTTGAAGATTTTTTTTAAAAGGATTTTTTTCACAGATAAAATGCTAAACAGCTGCCTGATGATTTGGGTGGATACAAAGAAGACGCACAAAGACAGAACAGGCTGCAGCACTCAACGTGATAGATGGAGTTCCCTTTGTCCTAATTAATTGGATTTTTTACATTAAATTATGGACGGCTGTGATTTACTAGCCAAGCCATATTGCAAATACAAAGAGTACAATGAACACGAAAGGCCAAACTACTCTGATTTAAGTCACAGACACAAATATTTATTCCACCTGTAATAATATAGCTATCATGTTCAAAGAACAATGCATAGAAGTCAGAAACAGAGTCAGAACTACTTTGCTGACCCTACTGTAGCTTTGTGTACAGCACGAATCAGAGCATTGTTTATAGAACACACAAAACACATTAAAAAAAAAAGTCCCCTGCCCAGTGGATCTCACAATCTAATTCAGATACACAGGAGAATTATGCAGAAGGAAGGTGATCAGGGGACAATGCTGATAGGGAATCCAGGTAGAGAGGTTTCACAAGAAACGGGTCTGAAGGAGGGATTTGAACTTGGAGATTTAGCTTGGCTGGAAGAAGCAGAAAAGCATGAAGCCAAGAGTGAGAAAGGAGGTAGTGTGGGGAGAGAAATAAGAGCATAAGGGGGAAAAAAAGAGGAGGAAATGAAAGCAGAGAAGTAAATGGGGGCTTATTAATGACATAGCAAGGAAGTGGAAAGTGATGTAGAATAACAGCCAGTAAAGGCATTCAAGGGAGTTAAAGGTGATTCTTTGAGATCATTCAGGGCCCAGTTCTGCCACCTTCATCCATGTTAGTATCAGTCTGTTAACAGTCCAATTGGAACCAATGGGACTACTTGTGGAATACAGTACATGGTGAATAAAAGCTGGCAGAACCTGGAACTCAGTGTTTGTAGAAGACTTCTGAGTTAAAGCTGAGTTTCAGTCAGACTGTTACTGGAAGCCTGTATTTATGGCTTAAAAAGGGGTTGGATCAGCTTACAAAAAAAATCAATTTCCTTACCTATGTCACAAACCCTGTCTTAGATTATTAAAATAGAAAGTGTTTTAAAAAACAAAACCTATTTCTGTCTATGCAATTTATTTTTGCAGTTTCTCTCAGTTCAGACAAGTTCTCATGGGCCACTACAATGGTTCGGTTGCAAACACTGCAGGAGAATATTTGTAACTAGACTTTCTACTGGAATTTAAAAAAACAACCATCATCTTATGGAAACCTGTCAATTGCATTCAGGTGTTGTAAGATACTGTTTTATGAAGCCTAACCTTTAGGTCAAATTTGATTTGACTCCTAATTCTCCCCCCCACCCACCAATTTCAGCACTAAAGAAATACAAACTCTACTGTCCCCAAAGGGAAAAATCATGACACTGACATACCATGTGGCTCTGAAACTACACATCAGGAGGCTGAGTGACAGATGTAGCTGAGGTTTGCATAATCTCTGAATATCTAAGTAATGTTGTTGATATGTATTAATAATATAAAATGCATTTAACTCTAGTGGGTGTTAATCTGTATTCAGTGCCTACATCTGAGCAGCTTCCTCTGAAGCCATTATATGAACTAAGAGGTGCCATCTGCATAGCTTAGAAACATAGTATGAAAATGAAGGAAAACTCCTTGTGGAAGGCGGTCGCTGTGCATACACATCAGCCTCAGTAAATGTTTTTTATTTCCCTCTAATGTTTTAGACTTTTTATTGCCCCTTACAAATGTTTTTATTACTGGGAACAAATATGCATCTGATATGGACATTTTTCAGTACTGGAGATTTTTTCCTGTGCCAGTAAAATGGCTGAATTGCTTTAAACTCAATTTGTAAGCTAACGTTACATCTACCGTGAAACCATGTACACCTCTTCAAATCCAGAAAGCTGAGCAAAGAATTGATGGGGAAATGGGATCAATCCAAGGCAAAGAGAATGAGGGTGAAACAGAGGTAAGGGGCAGAAACAAAGAAACAATGCAGGAGACAAAAAAGGAGGAGAAAAACCACCGGAGGGGCAGACAACAATGTAGAGAAAGCAACTTGGCTGGAGATATTTTCAGGAAGGCAGCCTCCCCTCTGCAGATTACTTTCTCATTCACAAAATCTACATTCACAATTCAGTTGTAGGCTCAGCTAAGCCCTTTGGGACAGGGACAATCTCACTTCAGTGTCGGTAGAGTGCCCAGTACAGTGGGGCCCTGTTCTCAGTTGGCTATTAAGCTCTACAATAATGATTAATAAATCATAACAAAGGTGAGTAGTTGCACCCGAGCTGCACCTTTTCAGATTTGTGCCTGCAGTCTGGACAGGTATCAACCCAGCTAAAAATAAAGATGAGGCAAAGGAGAAAGGATGGGAAAGAATTAAGACAAATTATATGTAATATGTTAGTAAAATGCTGTTTGCTCCCATTCTTAAATATTAAGGTTGCATATCTCCATGCTAAACGTACCCATGTTTAGTTTCTCTTTTACAATCTGCTACTCTGTGCTGTTCCATAGCCTTTTATTCCTAATATCCTGCTGTCATAAAAGATAAAATGTAATATGTGACTACATAATTTAAAGTTCTATCTATTGCTTGGCTTGAATAGAGCCTGTTTCCAAGGTATTTATTCACATACTGAAATGATACACTTTGCACATCCTTAATTACAGCCTGTCAAATTATGGAGAAGGCAGCAAGAGATGGGCAGTTTCACACTGTGAGACAACGCTGATTTGGCACAGTAGGAACAAGTTTTAGTTGACTCTACATTACAATACCGCGGAGCTGTATTTCTTTTCCAGTTCAGTAACCACTATTCAGAGAAGAGATGAATGTCTTTACAGAGAGATCAAGATGAGAGTGAACTAGCAACTGACCAGGGAAGTCTATTTAGCTGCCTAGCAAATAGGCACAAGTATTTCTTTGTGCCTTCCATCTTCCTCCTGCGGTTATACATTAGAACTCAAGACTACTACCTCTTGGTTGATAAGTACACAAACACACATTATAAACTACATCTTCCAGAACAAATCAGAGATTTAAAAACAAAAACAAAACAAAACAAACTGCAACACTTTGGGCACGACTACTCCCTTGGGCAGAATTCCAAATAAAGGTACAATAAGGGCACTCATCCCCCAGAGACAGAGCCTGAAGCAACAAGCGAGACTAGTCAGTTTTATTATGTTCCGTTCTCCCATACTAAAATATTATTTTCCTGCCTTTGTAGTCTCTCTTCTTGCCACACCCTGTGACATTATGCATTATGATGGATTTTAAAGTACAATGTAGCCCAATATCACTTTATACTCCGCTGGGTAAACTCCAGATTGTGTGTCCAGGTGTACTTCTAGTGCAAAGCAAACCCGGATGAGCTAAATTAAATTTGATTAAAGTTATACAAATTTCCCAAGTGAAATGTATAGGAAAATAAATTCAAGTCACATCCACACCTTAAAATTCCCTGCGCCTTCATTAGCTCTGAAAGACAAGAGAAAAGTTAACATAATCAATAATATCTCTAAGCGACATGGCTATTAGCAACCTCAAGTTACTATAATCAATAAGCCACAATCATACCACACAGTTTTGGTGCACTAAATACCCTTAAAAAAAAATAAACCAAAAACCCAAGGTATTTCCTTTTAATTGAATTCATAATAATAAATGAAATACAAATAGATTGCATTTATATAGTTGTTCCTTTTTCTCCTCTATTGCATTCCTGTAAAATAAACCCTTTATGGCTTTTTCATATTTAAATCTGCCACTCGGAAGTGAAAACAAAACAAATAAGCCAGAATAACACACTCAAATCTCATATATAGTGTAAACTATCAGATATAACATTAACTTTCTTAGGAGTGGTCTGGAACAAAATATAGCATGGATAACTAGAAAAATAAAAATGTCTTCCAAAGGTTACACACGTTGCTGTCTAGGTATTTATACTGTGCTTATTACTGGTATCTAAGCTGCTAATAGACAGTGCTCAATAATACTGACAGAGCATCTCACACCATTGTAGAAATCCCTGGGGCTAAACATAGACCTTTCAGAGTACATTACTCCTAGGGGAATTCTGCGCCAAAAAATAAAAAATGCAGTGCCCAAATATTAAAAATTCTGTGCACAATATTTTAAAATTCTGCATATTTTATTTGTCAAAATAACACAATATAACCATGCCAGTTTCATTTATTATGGTAATTTATTTCAAAATACCTGTCAGCAAGTATGTCTGTAACAATACAGACAAAAAAAAATTCAGGATTTTTTTTTGACAAATATATTCCTTACTAGGGCACATTAATACAGAACTTTGAGTAATAATTCATTTAAACTACAATACAGAAACATATTTCCTACATCCCTCAAAAGCAGTGCAAAGGCTTGAGGGAGTCAAGGGTAACAGAGGAGCTGAGGGAGAGGGAAGTAATTGCTGTAAAGGAGCCTGGCAGTGAACCTAGGTGTGGGCGGGAGAAGTATGGAACAGTTGTTTTTGGTGCGGGAGGGATTGTTAGGGAGTTGGGGAACCTCCCCCATGCAGACCCTGGCAGAACCCTAGTCTCTCCCATTCAGTCAGGCACATCCGCCCCTGTCCCCATGTGTTCCTTCTGCATCCACTCCACCCCCCGTCCCCATGTGGCCCTGCAACCCCCCCACCCATTCAGCCCCTGGCTCAATGGAGTTACCCCACTAGCTCCTGACTCATGCCCCAGTCTGTCCCCCCACTAGCCCTTCTGAACCCCAATTTGCGACACCCCCCCCAGAAGCCCCGTATGCCCCTCTCTGTCCGTCCTGTGCCTCCTCATCTAGCCCCACTGTGAGAAATGCAGCCTTCGCTGCTGGTTGGCTGCCCTCTCCTCTGGTGCCACAGCAGCCCCTGGTGGGCAAAAGGTGTAGCTCCTGCGCCTCTCCAGAAGAATCTATATTCTGCAGAGAAAAAAATCTGCAGGGGACATTAATTCTGCACCTGCGCAGTGGCGCAGAATTCCCCAGGAGTAGTACATATATGTTGATTAGTGCAGACACTATCTAGGAAAGAAGGAGAATACCAAATGCTTCAGATGAAAGCAAAAAGGAATTGGCCAACCCCCTCTCCCCCAACAAAAAAAAATAGAGAGCCAAATTTGCAGCTAGTGTAAATCAAGAGCTACACTGGCTTCAATGGAGATACACTGGTTAACACACCAGTTGGTCATCTGGTCCAGAGACTATGCCTGAAAAACAGCACAATACTGTACATTTTAAGGTGGTGAGGGTGGGGCAGAGAAGAATTCCAGCTAACAGTTCAACACAGGAAAAACAAGCTAACAGAGTTTTACCTACTACAAAGTCTCTAAAAAGGATGGCTTTCAGCATGAACAATGCCCACTTCTTCAGGTCTCATTATTTGTGTGTCAACTAACGATGTGTGTGAGAAATAATGCAGCACTTAGTTTGTATTGGAAGAAGCAGAATCAAGCACTGCCCATTTAATGTTTATTGACTATAATTGCTACGGACCACATACACGTAACAGAGAAAAATGTCTTTGCAATGCCTACATGGACCAAGTGTTAGCGTGAAGCTTTAGATTGCTATATTTAGATATCACCATCTCCAGTATGTGCCTACCATGAGATAGAGAGTTGCATAAAACCAGCATTACAATCAGCTACTGAAATGTATTTTAAAAGATTAGCTGCCTTTTCCTAGGTGTAGGGACAGAATCACGCAGGCTAGAATTTTATCTTTCAGAATGCCTCATTTTATTCTTTATCTGTATGTGTGTCTGAGATTGGACAGGAGAGTATGGTCAGAAAAATTTTAAAAGGGACTGAAGAATAATGTTATCAGAAGGGGAAATAAAAAAAAGATAGTGATAAGCATTTCCGTTCCAGGAGTGGCTCTCTCTGATCCATTTCCAGTGCTGCAGAAAATATTTAACCATTTCATGAGCACATGATACAAGTAATTTGGGAGCAAATTTTTAATGTAAAAAAACTCCGGCTGGTTGACCCAACCCTTTTAAAGTTTTCTTTAGTTGCTGAGACTTCATAATCTCGCCTTCCATTTCCTGGGCAAGTTATTTCTGATTTTAAGTTTTGAAGAGGAAAGCAGAGCATTTTTTACAACATCTGCAATTCTTAAACATCTGCCTAAGAGCAAAGGTTAAAAAAATATGACAGTCACCTAAAAAATAAAAGCCCCTTGTTACTGCTGTTACTTTTCTTACTGGCTCCTTAGATTACTGCACCCAAAAGAATGTTTTTGTTGTGGCTGTTTTAGTTTAGGTCTTCACTCTTTTTACTTTTACTTACTTGCTATTTACTTACTTTTTGTACTTCACTCAGTATAGTCAATGAAACCAAACTAGTCAGTTTCACATTGTGTACTGAACTTTTGCATAAAACTGTAATGTTTGAGTAGCAAACACTTAAAGGGAAGCTTCAAAATCAAACCAGCGGAAAAACAAATTCAATCAAGCCACACACACACACACACAACCTAGATTTGGGATCTAAATTGCCTGACAAAAGTCCTTTTGTACTGATAAAAGAAAAATGCATCTGCTGAGAATCAAAGAAAAAATTAATGGCATAATCTTAAACAAGGGCTAATTTAAATAGATTTACTTTTCTCAAATCAACCCAAACTGCAAATTATTTTATAGTTAAGGACAGTGTCAAGAAGCTGTCTATATAGTCATTAACCATTACTAATGTTCTCAAAAGCATATCTTCCCTTCAAAAAAACTGTAGCATTGATGTGTTGCCTTTAAAGGACATTTTGTGCTAAAACAATATTTCAGTTTTTAAGAAGTTGCAACTTACCAATTACGTATTTATATATCCAGAAAGGTGAAGATTTGTCAACGTACTAGCTGAGCTGCAAAGAATGTAAATGTACCCATTTGTCACTTTACGCTCTGTGCAGGTTGTCTTTGCCACCTTGTGGTGTAATACAGCAATGTTTTCTACCAAGCTTAGGTCCCAATCTTGCAATGGAATGGGCCTGAAGTCAATGGGAACCTGCATGGACTGTGCTAGTGGAACGTATATTGTTATATCACACTGATTATGGTAGAGAAGCACATTAAAATATGAGTTAAAGGAACATTATTAAGTTTGCAAAGTCAATCACTTAAAAGCTAGGAGAGGCCAGAATCTAAGGGGCCACAAGTGCTCCTTGATCTTTTTGAATAGATAATGTGGCTCCAAGCTTTATTTACTACAAAATATTCAGACCTTGCTCTGCACACAGAATTTATAATTTCCTCATGGACTTTTCTATGGTGCTCATCATGATGGGATCCAAGTGCTTCACAAACATTAATTTATTTTCAGAACGCTCCTGTGAGATGAAGAGTCATTATCCCCATTTTACAGATGGGGAACTGAGGCACAGAGATTAAGATCAAATGTACCCACAAATTTTGGGTGCCCAATTTGAGACACCCAAGACTTGATTGAATACTATAGCACTTCAGATGTTCAAAACACAGCTCCCATTGTGACTGCTCAGCACTTCCGAAAATCAGACTCCTGGGTCTTGAGTCAGGGATCCAGAAAAAAGGAACAAATAATTAGTGACCACCTGTGAACTGTTTTTAAGTGACTTGTGCAGACTCACAGAGAAAGTCTTTGTCAGAGACAGGGATAGAATCCAATTTACCAGGCCAGTATTCAACTGCCTTAGCCAGGATGCCATCCTGTCTCTTCCTGAAATCTCGTCTCATTCACCACATACCTTTCAACTTCTGCAACAAATGAGGCAGGGGTCCTACAGATGTGCTTAATTCACTACATACCCTTAATTCATTCCTAGAGCATGGTCTACCCTGTGTGTGGAATGATGCAGGGGTCCTGTGGAAATATTATGTGATTACATAATTAAATGCAAAATGCAGGGGAACGGGGTGCGTGGGAGGGGGCAAATTAAGATTACACAGGCATTTCTGGCATTTCCTAACTTTTCAGTGCTTGACTTTGCAACTGTAATAATGTCCTTTTATTGTAGTTTTGTGAGTGCAATTTCCTAGACTTAAAATTAAATAAAAGAAATCCCATCATACTGACACTCACATGGTTCATCAGCAGGGTTGGAACCTTTGGAATGACTGCACAATCCTCAGCCACTTGAGCTAATGGAGTACCAGACAGCAGTAGTAAATTGTCATTCTCTACATGGGCCAGCACTAGAGGAGAATGGGACAGTTTGCTGGATAGTTGTTGGCTAGTACAGCTTGTAAAAGTGAAGCTGAAAAGGGTAACTGTGATTTGCTGGAAGAAGCTCAGAGTAGTGAGAAGAGCAGCAGTTTGTCTGTGGGGAGTGGCAATGTGCCTGGTCAGGAGATTTGGGATGAGCCAAGGCAGCCTTGTGAGCTGATGGCTTTGTCTAGTCAGCAGTTTGGGAAGGCGAGGATAGTGGTTTTGCTGGATATTTGCTGACAGCAAGAGAGAGGTGGTGGTGATGGTGCTGGGGGACGGAATCATGCTCTAAGGGGGATGGAGTCATCTATCTGCTGCCCAGACTGGGAAACTCAAGAAGTGTGTTGCTTGCCTGGAGCTAGAATTCAGGATGTGACGGAGTGTCTGCTGAGACTGATCAAGCCCTCGGACCGCTACCCCTTCATACTTCTCCACGTGGGCACTAATGATACTGCCAAGAATGACCTTGAACGGGTCACTGCAGTCTACGTGGCTCTGGGAAGAAGGATAAAGGAGTTTGAGGCACAAGTCATGTTCTCCTCCATCCTCCCTGTTGAAGGAAAAGGCCCAGGTAGGGACGATCCAATTGTGGAGGTAAATGCATGGTTACGCAGGTGGTGTCAGAGAGAGGGCTTTGGATTCTTCGACCATGGGATGTTGTTCCAGGAACGAGGATTGCTAGGAAGAGATGGGATCCACCTAACGAAGAGAGGGAAGAGCATTTCACTGGCAGGCTTGCTAACTTAGTGAGGAGGACTTTAAACTAGGTTCGCTGGGGATGGAGACCTAAGCCCTGAGGTAAGTGGGATACTGGGAGGAAACACAAGGGTATGGATTAGATGAATGGACTATAAGGTGGATAGAAAGCTGGCCAGATTGTTGGGCTAAACGGGTAGTGATCAACGGCCCGATATCTAGTTGGCAACTGGTATCAAGCGGAGTGCAGCAGGGGTCAGTCCTGGGGCCGGTTTTGTTCAACATCTTCATTAATGATCTGGATGATGGGATGGATTGCATTGAACCCTCAGCAAGTTTGTGGATGACACTAAGCTGAGGGGACAGGTAGATATGCTGGAGGGTAGGAATAGGGTCCAGAGTGACCTAGACAAATTGGAGGATTGGGCCAAAAGAAATCTGATGAGGTTCAATGAGGAGAAGTCCAGAGTCCTGTACTTCGGATGGAAGAATCCCATGCACTGCTACAGGCTGGGGACTGACTGGCTAAGAGCAGTTCTGCAGAAAGGACCTGGGGATTACAGTGGATGAGAAGCTGGATATGAGTCAAAAGTGTGCCCTTGTTGCCAAGAAGGCTAACAGCATATTGGGCTGCATTAGTAGGAGTGTTGCCAGCAGATCGAGGGAAGTGATAACTCCCCTCTATTCGGCACTGGTGAGGCCACATCTAGAGTATTGTGTCCAGTTTTGGGCCATCCACTACAGAAAGGATGTGGGATAAATTGGAGAGAGTCCAGCAGAGGGCAACGAAAATGATTAGGGGGCTGGGGCACATGGTTTATGAGGAGAGGCTGAGGGAACTGGTCTTATTTAGTCTGCAAAAAAGAAAAGTGCAGGGGTATTTGAAGCAGCCTTCAACTACCTGAAGGGGGGTTCCAAAGAAGATGGAGCTAGGCTGTTCTCAGTGGTGGCAGATGACAGAACAAGGAGCAATGGTCTCAAGTTGCAGCGGGGGAGGTCTAGGTTTGGATATTAGGAAAAATTATTTCACTAGGAGGATGGAGAAGCACTGGAATGGGTTACCTAGGGAGGTGGTGGAATCTGCATCCTTAGAGGTTTTTAAGGCCCGGCTTGACAAAGCCCTGGCTGGGATGATGTAGTTGAGGTTGGTCCTGCTTTGAGCAGCGGGTTGGACTAGATCACCTCCTGAGGTCTCTTCCAACCCTAATCTTCTATGATTCAATGGTGAAACTCAGGAATCTTTGGTTCCATTCCAGACTCTGGAAGGGAGTGTCAAGTGGGCACAAACACTTCTGCCCATTCCCCCCCCCAAGCTTTACCCCTTCCATCTTGTTCCCTCTGACCTGTCCCTACCTCAGTGCTGTCTCTTTCCCACATCTGGCTCCTTGACCCAATCTTCACTCTTTAAGTTTCTCATCTCAGTTCCAATCTCCTTGCTCAGCCAATCCTCCTTCTGGGCTTGCTGTCCGAGTCCCAGTCACTTCCCCTCCCCTCAGACAGTCCCACTCTCCTTGCCCAGCCAGTCCCAGTTCTTCCCTCCTGGCTCCTTGTGTGAGACCTGGTTCTCCCTCCCCAACCACTGGCTCCCAGTCTCCCTCCTTGGTCTCCTAATCCAATTTTAGTAGCATCCCCCTGCCTTCCTGGCTCCTTGTCCCGGTGTCCTCTGTCCCTGGTTATCTATCCCAGTCTCTTTGGCCAACCAGTCCCAGTTATCCCCCTTCACTTCCAGCTTCTTGTCAGATCTGTCTCCTGCCTTCACCTGATCCTTAGTCCCAGTCTTCATGCCCAACTAGTCCTATTCTCCCCCATCTAGTCATTAGATCACAGTGTTCTACCCCCTGCCTGCCAACTGGCTCCCAGTCCCCACCTGTTCTCCTCTCTAGCTCCCATTCGTAGCATCCCATCCCTGACATCCAGTCCCAATCGTCTTGCCCATATATTCCCAGCCTCCCCACCCAGATCCCAGTACCAGCCTCTCTTTCTAGCAAGTTGGAAGAAGGTATAAAAAGAGAGACCGTGAAACATCAATTGGCCTCTCTCCCCTCCCCCCCAACTCAATACCGGGAAGAATGTCTGGAGGACAAAAGACTTTGAACTGAGGGAGTTTGGTCCCAGGCTGGAAGAGTGCCCAGTCTGTACACTGAGGAACTGTAACCTGATTGTAACATCTGTCAGGGTGAGAAAAGCTGTTCGATTCAACTCTTGCTTAGACTAAAAGTTTAGGATTTAGAATGCGTGTTTACTTTTAATTTTCTTACGGTAACTATCTCTGACCTTTCTGCCTACCATGTATAATCACTTAAAACCCATTTTTCTGTAGTTAATAAACTTATTTTTATGTTTTAGCCTTACCAGTGAGTTTGTCTAAAGTGCTTGGGAAATCTCAGCTTAGGTAACAAAGGCTGGTGCATATCCACTGTCCTACGAAGAAGTGAAGAACTAAGTAATGAACTTACACTGGTCAGGCTTCAGACCCGTGTAAGACGATACAGTCTATGATTCTATGAGTTCAGATGTACAAGGCTGGGGAGAACCAGCTGGAGCCTCTATACTGATAGTTCATGAGTGGCTGGGAGATCATTCATGTAACACAGTTGGCTGTGTCCCTGCATGTGTATGGCTGTGTAAGTGTAGTGCCTATCAGAGGTTTGTAGCTTGACATCTGCATCAAAGTGCAAGAAGAACCCAGGCTGGTGGAACGGAGGGTTCAGCAGTCCCACAGTCCAGGTTGCACCCCAAGGACCCCGTCACCACCAGACAGATACTTTTAAAAAAACCCTCCCATTACAGTTATTCCAAAATCTAAGTGTGGTGCTCACATTTCACACACACTTTCTTACAGTTTTACACCTGCTGCAGGTCTTTGTTTGACTCACCCAATGAACTCCAAAAGCAGTGAGACGTCAAGTTCTGGTGGGATTCGAAACACTGACCCCAAGACTTTCCGAGGTCTTCCTCTACTCACAGGGACTGGCTGTGGGACAGCTAAAGAAATCAAAGTGATGAAAAAATGTATCAGCTGTTGAAGTTCACTGTATGTGATATACAAGCCAAACAATGCGGCATAAATAACCACACAGCTCAGCTATGACTTTCATTAATTCAAATACATGTTTAGTCTGAGTGCCAATAATGGTATTTTCCTACCATACAGCATACCGTCTTTCTGAACAGTGGTTTATGTCACAATGGGCCATGAAAGTCATTTACACAAGTATCTTTCAACTTCTAACGGTATCTTTAAATATCTTATATAATAATTTAATTATCTTATCATTTAAGTTATTTCTTACCTTAATTACACTTAATGAGACAAAAATGCACACCACACATACATCTTTCCTGGTTCTAGATAAAATATGCACTGTGCAATGGGACAGGCTGAAATCCAGCAACAATTTAGATTATTTGTTGAGTGCCAACAATGTGCTTGTTGCTGCACAGCACACAACAAATGAAGACAGCCCCTACCTCAAAGAGTATAAAACCTGGAAAACACACAGAGGTGGCATTGACTGGGAAATCCTGAAGCACAGAAGATAATGTCTGTTTGTTCAGATGTTTTCAGTTATGTTTATTCTCATGGGAATTACCTTAGTGGATCAGACCAATGATCTGTCTTGTCCAATATCCTATCTCCAACAATGGCCAGAACCAGTTACTTAAAGGAAGAAACCTTGTAGTGGGCAATTATAGAATATCATGCCCACAAAAAAGTTTCCTCCTAAACCCTGGTAGCTGGAGGTTGGCTTATGCCTCAGAACAGAGGATTTCTCTCTCTTTCAAAGCTCTTTAGTATTTACTATAACAACTCTTGGATATCCTTGTTATTCATATTGCCATTATGAAAATCGACTATTTATTTCTCCCATGCTTTCTTTCTCTTAACCAGTGTCTGAGAGAGAACAGCACTTTGTGTCTCATATCATGACTAATTATTTTCTTTCTTTCTTTCCCTCGTGAGGGACACTTTGTCAAAGGCCTTTTGCAAATCCAAATAAATTATGCCTACCAGTTCTTACACATACTATTTTATTGAAATAGTCAAAGAATTCCAATACATTAGTGAGGGACAATTTTCTTTTGAAGAAGCTGTATTGGATAGATCCTACCATATCATGATCATCTAGGTGTTCTATACATCTGTTTTAAAATCTTCGCAAGATCAATAAAGTATCAGAAAAGATACTTTGCACTTTTACCCTTTCTTTTCATTAGATGGGTCTCTGATAAGTTCATTGAGCTTCATAATACCCTAGAAAGGTAGAGAAGCACTATAATCTTCATTTTATGTACAGAGAAACAAGCAGAGAAAGCTAAAAGGACTTGACTGATAAATGACTGAAGATTATTCAAGTGAGTAGCAATTAGTATGTCACAGATAAAATACTGTGCATTTCTGAACTGTGTAGTACTGGAATTTATTGTTGCATTTTCACACTGTAAGACCATCCCTAGTTTTTATTAAATACCTAAAAGGTCATGACATATCTTTTACATGCATGCACAAAACCAAAACAATTCAAAATAAACCTCAATAACTTGAAACAGAGTTCAGATCATTGTGGCATTTCTTCCAACAGTGAACCACTATTTCAAAAAGAAAGACTACTATTACGAAATATTTAAAATTTTATCTTTTTGTAATACTGTACTTATTCCCCCAAAGTAAAGTAATAATAAACTCACCAGGTTTGGGTACTTCTAGACCTCTTTCTTTATAGAAATCATGCATCTGCTTTTTCTCTCCTGAAAAAATACAAAATACATTGTAAACTGGGCTTTGTTACCTATGGCAAATACAATACCTGGCTGTCTAGTTTCCAAGAGCTGCTTAAGGAATTTACTGGAACAATTCCAATTAGCATTAATAGGGGCTTCCCAGGCATCTGTGAGACAGCAGCCCCCTTAGTGTTTCATATTAGAGACAAATTATATTAGATTATGTGCAATAATTTAGTACTGTAAGTCTATTAACGAATATAACCAGGACTTGGAAAATTGCAACAGAATATATTGTTTTTGTACCAAATGCTGTATACTATTCCTTAGCTTAATCATACCTGAGAAACAGTTACTTTGCTCCAACAGCTTTGAAAAGTTTGTGGACTTTTATTATTGTAGATATACAAAAAGAGCTCATGTTTTAATGGTGCTTCAAGCTGATGTAGATGATCATCCATGATGCATACTAGCGTTCAAAGCATTCCAGGGAGATAACCCAGATGGCAAATGGTCATATGCATTTAATCAGACAATGCTTGAAAATTATTATATTATCACCACATCATCACCTTTCTTGGCGTTTAGCTAAGATTGTTCAACTGAATTCCTTATCAAGGCATTCACTGAACAGCCAATAAATCACGAGAGCCCTGCGCGGATACAAATTTATATCCGTGGAACTGCAGGGCTGTACCGGGAACCGCAGTGGCAAAATGAGCAGCATGACAGGCCGCTGCTCCCAGGAGCCAGCACCCTGCGCCAACAGCTCCTCCGGCGTGGCTGTACCACTCGCAGCCATGCCCCCAGCCCTGCCCACTGGGACAGACATCAAGCTCGCCAACAGTTGCCCCTGGTTGCGCTTATGTTTTCAAGCAGCTCGCATGCTCCGAGAGAAGAGTCCCTTCCATGCAGTGGTCTGCATCTCCTGTCCAGGGCAGGGGCAGAGCTGGACTGCGAGCAGTACAACCATGCTGGACGAGCTGCCCGCGCGAGCGATGGCTGCTGGGAGCGGTAGCCCCACGTGTTGCTCCTTTCGCTGCTGTGATTCCCGGTAGAGCCCTGCAGCTCCGCAGATACTGATTTAAATCTGCGGATATATATTGATATCCACGCAGGACTCTATAAATCACCAACTAATCCGCCATTCATATCCACACATTCCTTACCACCCCCAAACATCGTAACAACCAAATACACTCACAGACTCTTCAGCTATAACCAACCAAAATACACACATCCAATTCCTCACAACAGCATTCAGTTGAATGGGGGAAAACAAAGCTGGGCAGGTGGTATGAGGTGAGAAGGGGGTTAAGGTTGGTCTACACTACAGAGTTAGGTTGACATAAGGCAGCTTACATTGACCTAATTATGTCAGTGTCTACACTACAATGCTGTTTAAGTGGTCCGCTACACTGACATAATAACTCCACCTTCACAAGAGGCATAGAGCTTATGTCGATGTAGTTAGGGCAGTGCAGTGTCTGTGTAGACACTGCATTATTTACATTAGCTGCTGGCTGTCAGCCCCAAGGGGGCAGACAGCTGGAGCCTTGCCTGCCCCACCCAGTGCTGAAAGCCCAGGGAACAGGCTCACAGCTGTGAGCCTTTCCCATAACGGCACTGACAGCCCAGAGCCTTGCTGCCACTTCCTGGTGAGGGATTTGGTGGTGGGGACTGCCACTCAAGCTCAAGCGCTCTCCCCCCGTCCCATATCCCTCACCAGGAGGTAGCAGCAGGGCTCCCAGCTGTCAGCCCTGGCAGCAGGGCTCACACCCGACGCTCTTCCCCTCCCGCAACAGGACTGACAGCTCCCGCTGTGAGCTGCAGGGGGTGCAATTTCACTGTAGGAAGCCTACCAGGAGTGAAATTGACATTCTTGTCAGTTTCACAGCTGCTATTATTTCACATTTCCTCTCTGGCTCCAGCTGTCAGCCTTGGGGGCTCCAGCTGACAGCCCCAGGGTAGGGGCAGGGAGCTCCAGCTCTGAGCTCCCTGTGGGCTGACAATTGGAGCCAAAATGTGAAATAATAGCAGCTGTGAAACTGACAAGAATGTCAATTTCACTCCTGGTAGGCTCCCTGCTGTGAAGTTGAGCCCACTGCAGGCTCACAGCTGGGGCTGTCAGCAAGGGGGTGGGAGGCAGACTCAGAGCTGTGAATCTGGCACCCGGAAGCTCAGCTGTTGGGCGGAGGGGGGCCCAGCTGTGAGCCTGGCACCTGCCTAGCAGCTGGGGAGACCAGCTGTGATCCCCGTGCTTATAGCTGAAGCTGTCAGCCCCAGGGCTGCGAGGCTCCAGCTGTCAGTATTCCACAAAGCCCCACTTCAGTTGCTGGACATGCACTGCTGACAGAAGGCGGAAGTGTGGACATGAACCACCGCTTTAATTACTGTGGTGGCTGTACATCGACTTAACTCCAGTTGATTTAATTTTGTAGAGTAGATAATCCCCCAGTGTGACAGATATTGCAACCACATGTAGTATCTTTGGAGAGTACTGTAACAACATTATGAAGGTTCTGCATAACATTGTGGGCTAGGGACTGTATTCTACTCCATGGAGAAAGTTACTGCAACTCGTCCAGAAACTAAGAACAGCAGGGGGTGATGACTGCCATCTTTGGGACAGTAAAGAGCCCCAGAGAAATACCACGCCAGAGTGCATGTGTTAGATATACTGGTTCAGACCACCTTCAAGGGATGCAGAGAAAGGGCAGCTTGAACTGACTGAGGGGCCTTTCTTTTGATTCAACAAATTAACATGACCTTTTGTCCAAAGAGGGACCCAATCCTGTTAAAGGGTTGGAACTCTGACCTACCAGACTCCCACAGGGGGGAGAGTAGCAACTTCTGGTACATTTAGTATGTGTTTAGACCTTATCGTATGTTTTCTCAGTATGCTTTTGTCCATAAATAAATACATTCTGTTTTAAGAGAGCTGTTTGGCTACTGGTAACTCGAGTACACACTGGTCCTTGACCTTGGAGAGAAGGCAAAGACCAGGGTCTGGACTCCTAGTCAGACCTGCTGGGATAAACACAATGAAGTGCAATGTGGGTTGCCAGCCTAAGTGCCTGGTGAGAAGGATGTTAGTCCCTAACCAGAGAGAGGTGACAGCTAGAGCCCTGAAACTTAAAGAGTATACCACACAGGAGGTCAGTGGTACAGCTACTCCAAAATCATGACACCTGTTTCTATATGACTAAACAGCACCTGAAGTACTTCCCACTTCAATGATGCTTTGTGCACTCAGGAACCTCAGCCACTCTCCTTACTCACACCCCAGCTCATTCCCCATGCTCCCTGGCTCTATAGGATCAAGGATAGTGGGGAGGGGGCATGGAGCAGATCTGGTAAGTCAGGAAAGGAGGCTTCACAGCATTAGAAAATTGAAGTAACTTACAGAACCAGGCTGTTTCAGGAGCTACTCAAGGTGGAACTAAATGAGATTATGATGAATTAGGGGAATTAGTTTGTTATATTTAAAAATATGCAGGTGTGTGCATGATGTCTGGAGTTTGTGGCAACTGTGGTTCTTTAGATATAGGGAGCAAAACAAAAACAAACACAAAATCCACACACCAGTTACGGTGCAGTCCAAATTTCAAAGAGGGGGCATTTTAAAATTTGTCCTCTGCCAATGTTAATAAACCTGTGAGGAAAAAGATATTATGGAACATTCAATTGTCCCCTGGAGAGTTAGTGTGCAAAGTTTTGTGTGGAAGGCCTGGAAATTAAATGCAATTACTTAAAACTGGTACACACAGATTTTACAAATCTCAATACAAGCTTAACTATGGAGTCATAGAATCATAGATATCAGGGTTGGAAGAGACCTCAGGAGGTCATCTAGTCCAACCCCCTGCTCAAAGCAGGACCAACACCAACTAAATCATCCCAGCTAGGGCTTTGTCAAGCCGGGCCTTAAAAAACTCTAAAGATGGAGATTCCGCCATCTCCCTAGGTAACCCATTCCAGTGCTTCACCACCCTCCTAGTCATTATTGATACCACCATAGTGACTACAGTGGGTGACCCACATCATGTCAGAGGACAGAAGTTTCATTGTGTTCATGGACTGTGTGTAATAGCGTCTTAGCAGCCTGACAAACACCAATCTGTGTGGCTAGTAGGATTTATGGACAATGCAAAACTAGTTTTTAAGAAAAACATTTAAGTTTGACCATTTTAAGGAGCTGCAATGCAGAAATACGATGAAGTGAGTTGTAGCTCACGAAAGCTTATGCTCAAATAAATTTGTTAGTCTCTAAGGTGCCACAAGTACTCCTTTTCTTTTTGCTAATACAAACTAACACGGCTGCTACTCTGAAACCTGAATTAAAGTGGCTACCAGCTTGTCAGTTCAAGTCCTTCCTATTTATTATGACACCAGGATGGTAATGGAGTGAAAATAGACTTACTGTCCTCCAGATTGACAACTAATTTATACACTATGTCTTGTAACTGACGATCCAACCTAACAAGAAGAAAAAAAAGAAGGGGAATGATCCTTAGTTAGGCAGGACACATTCGCACAATAACATGGACATCTTTTGGGTGTAATATAAAAACACTTAGATTAATCATAACATTTTTGTAGAGGAGCTAAATATACTGCTGAACACAGTACACACCAACAAGAAAATGACAAAGCACCGAACTCTTCCTGTCTGTGTTCAGCTCCTGGCTATAGCACCTCAGGAAAATAAACCACTTGAGCTGAAAATGCATCTTCAGAGAAGGAAGAAGAAATCTGCAGTATATATTCAAAGCTATTGTCAAGTACCTTAGGCTCGCAATATAGGTTTTCTTAAAGTTATACAAAACCAAATGGAAGATTAAGCTGGGAACCCCGGCCAATAGGAGCTTCGGGAGAGGTACCTGGAGGAGCGGCCAAGGCAACACACAGACCCCTGTGCCCCCACTCCCCCAGGTCCCGGCCGCTTCCTGGTGCGGCGCAGGGGCAGGGCAGAGCAGGCAGGGAGGGAGCCTCCTCTGTCCCTGGTGCGCGCCAGGCTGGAGCTGCTCTAGGTAAATGCTGGGGGGGGGGGGAGCCCCGTGGAGCTGGTGGGCTGCAGAAAATAACCTCGTGGGCCGCGTGTTTGAGACCCCTGCTCTAAACACACACAAAAATCTAAATATTACAGGTAAATATAAATGTTTTAAACCTGTGTTTCTTTAACATTAAAATAATAAACTAAAATAACATCAATAATTGAGATACTCTTATTACCTGATATTATAAAGAGGTTGTGTCTGATGTACAACAATGTTGCATTTTGGGCATCTGTTACTGTAGTAAAAATGTCTTACTATGCAGCTTTTACAGACTGTACAGAAAAAAAATTGAAAAGCCCATTATATTGTAGCAAATGTTTACTGAAGATAATACAGGAAGTAATTAGCTTGAGACAGTGCTCAGACAAGAGCAAGTATATGAAAATAAATTAAGCAAAAAATTAAATTGACTTAATTAATTTATGTAAACATTTCACATGTTGGCAACATTAACATTAGAGTGAATTTAAACTCAGCATCAGTTTAGTGTGAATTTTTAACCCTAACCCTAAATTCCTTCTAAGCTGCATGGCCGCACAGCTGCCTATTAAGCTCCACGCAGGGGCTCAGAGCTGCGGCAGGGAGAGGGGCCTGTCCCCCAGCACGGACCTGTCGCAGCTGGGAGAGGCGCCTGTCTCCCAGCACGGACCTGCCGTGGCTGGGGGAGAGGCACCCCTCCCCCGGCCCCAACATGTACCTGCCCCAGACTTGCTACAGCCGGCGGAGAGGCGCTCCTCCCCGGTCCCAACCTAGCCCCGGCACAGACCTGCCGTGGCTGGGGGAAAGGTGCCTCTTCCCCGCCCCCAAACCCAGGTGCTGCTGTGGGGAGAGAGAGCTGGTAGGAGTCCTCTCTCCATGCTGTAGCCTCTGGGCAGCTTGCACCCCTCACCCCAGAGCCTGCAAACCTAGCTGGAGACCTCGCCCCCTCCCCCCCTGCACCCCAACACTCTGCCCCAGCCCTGAGCCCCCCTCCCACACTCCAAACCCCTCGGCCCCACCCCCACCACATGAATTTTGTTACGTGCACCAGTATGGAGGTGATGTGTCACACATTACCTCCATACTGGTGCACATAATAAAATTCATTCCACACATGCATGGGAAAAATTAGAGGAGACACTGCCCTAACCCATTCTTCTTTTCAAGGCATTGTACAGCTTTCCCTTGTATTTCAAAACAGCAAACAACCTCACTGGCTGCTACAAGTTAGTGGTGAATTACTAACAGTTTTGGCCTATTATATTACAAATTGATTTCTCTGCTTTTATGGACCTCTGTCAGCAACAGAAGTTGGCTGAGGGAAGGATGTCTCTGTTCCCCAGTGAGACAAGTTGAATCTCTCTAGTAGCATGTTTGGTTGAGGAAAGGCTGTCTGGAACATTATAAAGGGCGATCCTCAGCCACGCTACCAGACCTATTTAAATAAACCACAGCTTTTGGCTCATCCTGACAGAAAATACAGGAATCTTGAACAGGCATTTCTGAGCCTGCTACAGACAAAAACTTTCCGTTGATCTCCCAGAAATACTCAAGAGCCCTCAGCCACGTAAGGTAAGGAATAAACAGCAAATACCGCCATTTTAGATAGGCAATTCCCAGCGTGAGGACATGAAAAATCTCACTCATCGTGTTTTGGTAGTTGATCTCTCTCTAAATTTGAAACTAAATTCTTAAAAAGGCTAACACGGATACTTACATGTATGAAGACACTCTGTAATGGTCGTGGCGTCTATAAAATAACCTTTGCAGATGGAACACAAGATGTAAGGCGTCAACTCAGACAAGTTTATCGTGCGCTATGAATACAATTGAAATTGTTTGAGAATACAGGTTAAAGCAACAGATTTCTCACTCCAGCTTCTCACAACCTCAAGCCACATTAAGAATGGAAAGATGTGTGTCAATATGCAGCACCTGGATCGACACTGCATGGCCCTGAGCAGCAATACGACTTCAAATGCAGCTCCTAAAGGTTCCCATCTATTTTTCTGAATTGACCTTTCTGCAAACACAGCAATTCAAAGTATTTCATGAAGCACTTCTAAAATGCAAATTATAAACAGCTCCTTTGGACTGGACAACTCAGAGAACATGGCACTTTACCGGTATTAATGAAGTGCAGGGTGGTAGCAAGCTAAAATCTTTATCTGAGGAGCGTGCAATAGACTGTGTAATGGGCCCTCAGTTCTGAATCTGAGAAAGTGCTGGCCTTTTGTTTCAACATGTATCTAGGTTCACATAAGTACATATTAAGGCAGGGACTGCAATTATACCGCACTGGATTTTGATAAAAAAAGTACATTTGCCAGAGAGGTAGAGAGTTATAAGGGAGGAACAAATCCACCAGCTCTTTTCTGACAGAAATCTGTTACTCTGGGCCAGAATGCCTTTCCTTCACAGGTCTGGAAGGGTGTCCATCCTGAAATGCAGACTTTTCAAGAGTGTACTTCACAATTTAAGGTGTAATGTTTAAATAAACGAACTCCTCCAATCTAGTCCGTCTCCTGCATCATCATTCACCTGCCCCCTTGCCCGCACCTAGTCGTTCTGGGACCTCTGACCCACCATCATCCACAACTTTTCAAACACTTTCAACCTTATACCCACTTCCTGCCCTTTCTTCCCTCTCTTTCATGGAAATGAAATGAAATGCTGGAAATGGCCCATCTTGATTATCACTACAAAAGGTTTCCCTGCCCGTCCCCCGCTCTCCTGCTGGTAATAGCTCACCTTACCTGATCCCTCTTGTTACAGTGTGTATGGTAACACCCATTGTTTCATGTTCTCTGTGTATATAAAATCTCCCTACTGTATTTTCCTCTGCATGCATCTGATGAAGTGAGCTATAGCTCACGAAAGCTTATGCTCAAATAAATTTGTTAGTCTCTAAGGTGCCACAAGTACTCCTGTTCTTTTTGCGGATACAGACTAACACGGCTGCTACTCTGAAACCTTTCATGAAGATGTTCATTGTCTCCATTCCTTCTGTACTCTCCACCATCCTGATTCATTCCATCTCACCAACCTTTGGATACCCCTAATATCTGCTTTCTCTGGTTTTATTCCCATGCTCCGAAAGTCTCTGAAGAAAGTCTCATGACCACTCAGACTTCCTTCACTACAACATCATCCTACCCTTCTTTGCTTCTGCCATCTTCCTTGTCAAACAGCATTAATTCTCCACTCTCATCGATTCCAAAGCCAGAAGGGACCAATGTGATCATCTAGTCTGACTTCCCATATAACACAGACCAGAGACTTACATGGTCATTGATTCCCATGCCAGCTCTGTCCTCTTTTGTCATGGCTGACAATACCATCATCCTCCTGGTCACTCAAAACTTGGGTATTATCCAGAACTGCCTTCTCTCTAACCACACACATCACGGCTATAACAAAAGCTCACCTCTGCTTATTCTCTCTGTATACATTACTAAATCTCTCATCCAGGGCATTGTATCCCAGCTTAACTGTTGCAACCTCACCCCTTCCCAACTTCCTGACATCCACCTGTTCCCCCTCACTTTAAGCATGCTAGGTTCTATCTTGATCCAAACAGCCAGGCCATGCTGCACAATGAGAGCTCTTGTCTCACCTAGGCAGTCTCTCTGTAAGAGGGCTTTGATGGAGATAAAATATTACATGTTGGGAACTGTTGTCAACATAGGCTTACTCCTGCGGGCATTCTGTGCCAAAAATTAAAAATTCCACGCCAAAAAAATTAAAATTCTCCACACAATATTTTAGAATTCTGCAAAATTCTGCAAATTGTATTTGTCAAATAAATGGGGAGGCTCCAGCATGGCATTGAGGAGCACAGGACACTAGCTGCACAGAGGTGGGAGATCACTGTGCAGCTCTTCTCCCACTTCCCCCAGACACAGATTCAGCGGTGAGGCTGCACCCAACCCTGACACAGAGCAAGGACGGGGCCTGCCCCAGAAACACCCCAGAGCCCTGCCGCTCCATGCCAGGTGCACCAGATAGGCTCAGCAAGGCAGGATCCAAGTGTGGTTTGGTTTAATTTGCGGGGATCCAGGTATGGGTTGAGAGGGTTCTGTGTGGGGCAATCCAGGTGCAGGTGGCTCAGTGGGCAATCCAGGTGTGGAGGGGATCTGGATGCACAGGGGCTTGTTGGAGGGTTCTGGGTGCAATGGTAATGGGATTCTGCAGGGGGCTCCGGGTGAAGGTGGTTGGGGCTCAGCAGGAGGGAAATGGGGAGAATAGAGCTCGGCAGGGGGGTCTGGGTGTGGGGGGCGTCCAGATGCAGGGGAGTGGGACTCAGTGGGGTGGGGATCCAGGTGCAACTGGCTGTGGCTTGGTGGGGATGGGGATCTGGATGCGGGTGGCTTGTCAGGGTGGTCCAGGGGGAGTGGGGCTCATCCGGGGGGTTCTGAGTGTAGGGGGTGAGGCTCGGCAGGAAGGTCTGGGTATGAGGGGGTCTGGATGCACAGGGGTTGGGCGGATAGGGGAGCAGCTCCCTGTACAGGGATCCTTCCCCCTACAGCTGAGGAGCGATGGGTGCAAGAAGCGGGGGGAAAGGGGGAAGAGTTTGCAGAGTTTCCTACAGCTGGGGGAGAAATATGGGGGTGGTTTGAAACAGCCCTGGATGCTGTGCAAAGGAAGAGAGGGTCCAGTCCTCCCAAGCCCAGCCTGGACTAGCAGCTGAGCCTGGCACAGGGCAAGAGCCACCATCCAGGTCTTCCTCAGTTCTGCCTCCTGCCCCACAGTGATTTGCCTCTCTTCCGGCTGCCCTGGGCACCCAAAATATACTGCTGGGGAGGGTTGCATTACTGCTCTTGTGGCTTCCCTTCGCTTCCTCATCAGAAAGTCATTTTTCTGCGGGGAAGCAAATAAATCTGCGGGGAACATAAATTCTGTGCATGGGCAGTGGCGCAGAATTCCCCCAGGAGTACATAGGCTGTACCTCCTGCCTGGCTCAAGCTGAAGAGTAGGGCCTATCAAGAGCCGGGCTGCCTCTGCCGCCTGGCTCAAGCTGGACAGCTGGCATTTCTGAGATTCAGGCCATAAGAACAGCCATACTTGGTCAGCCCAATGGTCCATTTAGCCCAGTATACTGTTTTCCAATAGATGCTTCAGAGGAAATGAACAGAACCGGGCAATTAGAGAATGATGTTGTCCCCTTCCTCTTGTGAGCCAGACCACCCCTTGCTTGGCTTGAGCTGGAGCAGAGCCTGCCATGAGCTGCTCTTAGTTGATACTGTGTGCACCTCTCCTGGGGTTTAAGGCAGATAGGTGCATGTTGGGTGCTACTGCCTCATAAAGTGGGGAGCACCTCCTCTGTGCTCCAGGCACAGCAATGCATGCTGGGAACTATCTCCTCCTAAAGTAGGGGGCACCTCGCCTGCTCTCCACGCAGAGCAATGCATGCTGGGAGTATCCCCTCATGAAGCAGGGGCATCGCTCTGCAGGCAGAGTGGTGCATGCCAGGACTATCCCCCCATGAAGCAGGGGCCCTGCTCTCCAGGCAGAGCGGTGCATGCTGGGAGTATCCCCTCATGAAGCGGAGGCCCTGCTCTCCAGTCAGAGGGATGCATGCTGGGAGTATCCCCTCATGAAGTGGGGGCATCGTTCTCCAGGCAGCACGGTGCATGCTGGGAATATCCCCTCATGAAGCGGGGGCATCGCTCTCCAGGCAGAGCCGTGCATGCCGGGAGTATCCCCTCATGAAGTGGGGGCCCTGCTCTCCAGACAGAGCGGTGCATGCTGGGAATATCCCCCCATGAAGCGGGGGCATCGCTCTCCAGGCAGAGCGGTGCATGCTGGGAATATCCCCTCATGAAGCGGGGGCATCGCTCTCCAGGCAAAGCGGTGCATGCTGGGAGTATCCCCTCATGAAGCGGGGGCATTGCTCTCCAGGCAGAGCGGCGCACGCTGGGACTATCCCCTCATGAAGAGGGGGCATCGCTCTCCAGGCAGAGCGGTGCATGCTGGGAGTATCCCCTCATGAAGCGGGGGCATTGCTCTCCAGGCAGAGCGGCGCACGCTGGGACTATCCCCTCATGAAGCAGGGGCATCGCTCTCCAGGCAGTGGTGCATGCTGGGAGTATCCCCTCATGAAGCGGGGGCATCGCTCTCCAGGCAGAGCGGTGCATGCCGGGAGTATCCCCTCATGAAGCGGGGGCATCGCTCTCCAGGCAGAGCGGTGCATGCTGGGAATATCCCCTCATGTAGCGGGGGCATCGCTCTCCAGGCAGAGCGGTGCATGCCGGGAGTATCCCCTCATGAAGCGGGGGCATCGCTCTCCAGGCAGAGCGGTGCATGCTGGGACTATCCCCTCATGAAGCGGGGGCATTGCTCTCCAGGCAGAGCGGTGCATGCTGGGAATATCCCCTCATGAAGAGGGGGCATCGCTCTCCAGGCAGAGCGGTGCATGCTGGGAGTATCCCCTCATGAAGCGGGGGCATTGCTCTCCAGGCAGAGCGGCGCACGCTGGGACTATCCCCTCATGAAGCAGGGGCATCGCTCTCCAGGCAGTGGTGCATGCTGGGAGTATCCCCTCATGAAGCGGGGGCATCGCTCTCCAGGCAGAGCGGTGCATGCCGGGAGTATCCCCTCATGAAGCGGGGGCATCGCTCTCCAGGCAGAGCGGTGCATGCTGGGAATATCCCCTCATGTAGCGGGGGCATCGCTCTCCAGGCAGAGCGGTGCATGCTGGGACTATCCCCTCATGAAGCGGGGGCATCGCTCTCCAGGCAGAGCGGTGCATGCTGGGACTATCCCCTCATGAAGCGGGGGCATCGCTCTCCAGGCAGAGCGGTGCATGCTGGGAATATCCCCTCATGTAGCGGGGGCATCGCTCTCCAGGCAGAGCGGTGCATGCTGGGAGTATCCCCTCATGAAGCGGAGGCATCGCTCTCCAGGCAGAGCGGTGCATGCTGGGACTATCCCCTCATGAAGCGGGGGCATCGCTCTCCAGGCAGAGCGGTGCATGCTGGGAATATCCCCTCATGTAGCGGGGGCATCGCTCTCCAGGCAGAGCGGTGGATGCTGGGAGTATCCCCTCATGAAGCGGAGGCATCGCTCTCCAGGCAGAGCGGTGCATGCCGGGAGTATCCCCTCATGAAACGGGGGCCCTGCTCTCCAGGCAGAGCGGTGCATGCTGGGACTATCCCCTCATGTAGCGGGGGCATCGCTCTCCAGGCAGAGCCGTGCATGCTGGGAATATCCCCTCATGTAGCAGGGGCATCGCTCTCCAGGCACAGCGGTGCATGCTGGGAGCTGCCGTCTCTATTGGGAGAGGTTGGTGGTCACATGGGCCTTGTCTCGAGGCGCGATTGGACCACCCTCCCCGCCCGCTCTGCCCAGCCCAGGCCTTGGTGTTTGGTGGCCCCCCCATTACCTCACGCTCATCGTCCGAGTCCAGCTCCCCCTCCTCCTCTCGGCAGGCCCCGAAGCCGGCCCCGGGGCCCCCCTCCAGCTCCTCTTCCTCCAGCTCCTCCTCCTCTTCCTCCCCGCTGGATTCAGAGCGGCTCCTCTCGAAGTCGAACTGGAGGGAGCCGGCCCCAGAGCAGCCAGGGGCGCCCCCGACCTCCAGCTCCTCCTCGCCCGGCCCTAGGCCCGCCCCATCCCCGCCGGACAGGCCCGATATCACCGAGCCGACATCCACCTCCATGTCCATGGCTGCGGGGGGCGGGGGGGGCACTACAGCAGGATCGGCAGCCCGGCGCCAGAAGGGACGACGGGAAATGTAGTTGTCAACCCCTCTTCTGCGCTCGCCGTTCCGCCGGGACGGCGCGTGAGGCAGTGCGCATGCGTGCTAACAAGGTGGAGCAGCACGCCGGGAATCGTAGTGTACTTCGCCTCGATGAGCTTGCGACTGTGCACATGCGCCATGGACGCTCAAGGGATGCTGGGAAATGTAGTTTTTAAAATTGCTGTGCTCTTTCTGCACACCCACCTTTCCCTAGCCAAGAATTAAATGTCAAGCTACGAAGTGGGCATTAAAGGGCATTAAATATCCCCTGGCAACACATGGGTCACAAAATCCTGCATTCCAGAGAGGATTTTACTAACTGCCCTTAAAATTAATAGAGACAAGGTTGGGGATGTAATATCTTCTATTGGACCAATGCTGTTAGTGAAAGAGACAAGATTTCTAGTATACACAGAGCTCGTCAGGTCTGGGAGAGATACTCAAAGGGAGAGCTTTGGGATGGTAGTCTAAAAGCCAAGGGCAGCACCAGCAGAGGGGCAGACACTGCCATCTCTTAACATATAGTGCAAGCAATAATGGTGACAGACGAAAGAAATGGGAGTGGGAGGAGACAAAATGCAATCCCTATCTGGGAAGACAGTGCAGATTTGGTCCTGATCCTGAAAGTTTCTCAGGCTGGTCAAATTAAGTCATTCAGGCTCCTCACAGGGGCAAGGGGCTGCTGTCATGGAACAATAGGCAGGATCCAGGCTTAAAGACAAGGAAAGACTCGCTGGACATCTCTTCCTATAGAGCACTGGCAGAGCATGACACCCCGCTGCCGTAAATCCATACCCGACGTGTCGCAAAAGGCGCCGGGCTCCCGCCCTTTTCCCGTCAGTGTCGCAAACGCGTCGGCGCTTGACGGCGGCCCGCTGCCGGTTCATGGGGGGGCGTTGCGCAAGATGGCGGCTCTACCTGAGGAGCCGGCTGAAGTGGTGGTGAAGCCGGACCCGGAGGGGGGTGTCCCGCCGCAGCCCCCTCCGGTTCCCTCGCCCGCCGCTCCCCCCACCACGGCGCCGGCGGAGGGGGAGGCGGCGGGGACCCCGGGGAGCGGAGGGGAGGCCGCTCCCCCCAAGCCGGCCCCCCCGGGTCCGGCCGCCTCCCCCGCCCCCACGGACCGGCAGACCCTCCTGGCCGTGCTCCAGTTCCTGCGCCGCAACAACCTCCACGAGTCCGAGGACATCCTGCGCCGGGAGGCCCGGCTGCTGGGGGAGGAGGTGGCCGCGGCTGCCCTCAGCCCCTCGGGACCCGGCGCCCAGGGGACCCCTGGTGGGGAGACAGACGCCGCCGGGGGCGAGGCGCTGCTCAGCCGGGTCGCCGCCGCCGCCTCTGGAGCGGCCGGAGGGAGCGTCGCTGTTGGTGCCGCCGCAGCCCCCGGCGCCGCCGCCGCTGTCGTCGCGGTACCGCCGGGGAAAGGTGAGAGCCCCGGAGGAGGAGGCGGGTGAAGAGCGACTGACCGAGGGAACCTCAAATGGGGCTGCCAGGATGGCGGCATCAGCCTCCTTGAGCGTACCACGTACAGGAGGGGTCACCCCTCATCGGTTTGCCTTATCGCCCTGGACAGGTTGCTACGGGTGAGGGCATCTTCTGCAGTTAGAGGGGGCGTCTGGATTGGGACGCAGCGGCTGGAATGGGGAGAATTCCTAGTGAGAAACGGGTTTCAGAGGGCAGCCCTGTTAGTCTGTATCGGCACAAACAACGAGGACTCCTTGTGGTACCTTAGAGACTAACAAAACCTTTGAGACGCTAAGGTGCCACGAGGACTTCTAATTGTTTTTAGTGAGAAACGGGTACCTGATAGACAAGGGATAGTAACAGAACGGGTTTTATGTGCTTTTACTTCCAGGCAGGGTTACCACCTATCGAGATATTAATGGGATAAAGCTGATTTTCTTATCCGAGCTCTTGTGTGCTAGCTTTACAGAATATTAAAAACACCCTGAGATTTTTAGCACCAATGTATGGGTTGTGTAGTGGTGGTGAGTTCCATTGCCCTGGTACTGTGAAAGTTTGGTCCCCTACATCGATGAATCTCTCCCTATTCCCTGAAAGGTTTCAGGTGTCATGGGAGGTCCTGAATATGGAGGGAGAATAGATCTGTTGGGTAGCATTGGCCAGTCTCCTGGAGGACTTTGGTTATCACAACAGAGACCTTGAACAGGACTCTGGATTGAGTGGTGGTCCAGTGTAGAAAGAGGAGCTGTACACAGCAATATTGGAAATAGTATGACACACAGAGTGAAGGAAAGAGGTTTTTAGCTGTGCAGTGTTTCTTTTCTTTTACAAAACAGGGAGAATACTTTATCTTGTCTAAATGATTTCAGTAACACCACAGAAGAAAACATTTTTCTATTATTAATGGCTTTTTCCATAGAAACATGTTTTTAGTAGAATTAGGCCCTAAAGTTGTTTATAAAAACTAACTTAAATGGAACCTGGTAGCAGATGAAGCACAAAAATATAGCGGAAGCTGATAGGAAGAATTGGACATTGAGTTTATAATTCATGTGATATCTTCTATCTCAAGTTTAAATTTAGGGCAATGCTACACTTGCAGATGTAGAGCGCTGTGAGTTAAACCCGCCTTCGTAGAGTGCAGTAGGGAAAGCGCTGCAGTCTGTCCACACTGCCAGCTGACAGCGCACTGGCGTGGCCACATTTGCGGCACTTGCAGCAGCGTTGGGAGCGGTGCATTATGGGCAGCTATCCCACAGAGCACCTCTTACCATTCTGACGCTGTGGCTTGTGGGAAGGGGGTAGAGGGTCCGGGGCATTCTGGGTCCTGTCCCAACACTCCGTGATGCATTGGTTCGCATCCCAACATTCCCTGTGCTTCTGTCCGCATTTGGCGCCATCTTTCAACTTTTTTTGTACTGTGTGCCCTGTCTTCTCTTTCGGTCTGCGGGAATGGAGCCCAAACTGCAGAGGAGTATGCTGACGAGTCTCGCCAGCCTGTCACATTTGGCAGTCGAGCTATTCTTTAGGATCCAAAGTGACAGTGAGGGCTCCGATGATGATATCCACTCAAGTAATGCATACGACACGAGTTTGCTTGTGGCATTCATGGACATGCTTGCTGCCGTGGAATGCCGCTTTTGGGCTTGGGAAACAAGCACTGAGTGGTGAGATCACATCGTCATGCAAGTCTGGGATGACGAGCAGTGGCTGCAGAACTCTTGGATGAGAAAAGCCACTTTTATGGGACTGTGTGAGGAGCTCGCCCCCACCCTGCGGCGCTAGGACACGAGATTGAGAGCTTCCCTGATGGTGGAGAAGCGGGTGGCTAGTCAATCTGGAAGTTGGCAACTCCAGACAGCTACCGATTGGTCGCTAACCAGTTTGGAGTGGGAAAGTCGACCGCTGGAATCGTGTTGATGCAAGTTTGCAGGGCCATTAATCACATCCTGCTCAGAAGAACCATGGCTCTGGGTAACGTGCAGGACATTGTGGATGGCTTTGCAAAAATGGGTTTCCCTAACTGCGGAGGGGCAATAGATGGCACGCATATTCCAATTCTGGCACCAGCCCACCTAGCCTCTGAGTATGTTAATCGGAAGGGCTTTTTCTCCAGGCACTTGTGGATCACTGTGAGTGTTTCACAGACATTAACACAGGCTGGCTCAGAAAGGTGCATGACGCAAGCATCTTTCGGAACTCTGGCCTGTTCAGGAAGCTGCAAGCTGGGACTTTTTTCCCAGATCAGAAGATCACCTTAGGGGAAGTCGAAATGCCCATTGTGATCCTTGGAGACCCCGCTTACCCTTTAATGCCGTGGCTCATGAAACCCTACACAGGGAGCCTTGACAGCAGCAAGGAGCAGTTCAACAACAGGCTGAGCCGGTGTAGAACGACTGTGGAGTGTGCTTTTGGCCGTTTAAAGGGCCACTGGCACGCTCTGTATGAGAAGCTGGACCTGGATGATAACAGCATCCCCACGGTTATATCCGCGTGCTGTACCCTCCAGAACATTTGTGAAGAGAAGGGTGAACGATTCACTCAAGCATGGAGCTCGGAGGTTCAACGCCTGGAGGCTGAATTTGAACAGCCAGAGAGCAGGCCTGTTAGAGGGGCCCAGCATGGGGCTGCAAGGATTAGGGATGCCTTGAGGGAGCAATGTGAGGCTGAAAGCCATCAGTAATGTCTGGTGCCCTGCACAGGAGTGAAGTGCAAAGGTTTCAATGTTAGTAGGAATCTGTTTGTGCAATGCTGACTTGCAGTGCCTGTTTCTTTCCTGGACTAAGGAAATCTTTTACTTTATACAATAATAAAGAATGTTTTCAAAGCCAAAAAATCCATATATTGAAAAGAAACACAACTGCTTGGGAAACAGAAAGGGCAAGGGGGTGGGATGGGGAAGGTACAATCACAGATTTGCGTATGTCCTGGCTGGAGTGCTGTGCAATGAGTGCTGCACTTCAGGATGGCTATACTGCATGGTGATGGGGGTTGAGTGCAGAGGGTAAGGGTCATAGTTTTCAGGGCTGGGTGGTGAAGCTACAGGTGTTTGAAGCAGCTGGTGGCGGTAAGAACCTGGATGTTGAGGAAAGTGGGTTGGAGGTGACATGGGGGCACAAGGGAAAGAGTTTTGGGACAAGGGCTGGGGGGAATGGGGGGTGTGTGGTAGTGCTCCGCCTGCATGGCTACGAGCGCCTGGATAGAGTCCGCTTGGTGCTCCATGATGCTTATCAGCCGCTCCTTGCTTTGGTGCCGGTGATCTGCATTCTGCTGGCGGATCCTCCTTTCACTCTGCACTTTTTGATTTTCATTACTTGAATGCTGCATTACTTCATGCAACATGTCTTCCTTGCTTCTGCGTGGCCTCTTTCTGATACTTTGGAGTCTTTCGGCCGGTGATAACATGGACGGCTGAGATCTCAAGGTTGTATCTGTAAAGACAAAACGCAACACTTAACGGAGACAGCATTGTTCACACCAGACAGAGCAATGATTCCCACGTACTTAAGGGCAAGCACAGTCTACACAATAGCATAATTTACCTGTCCCACTGAGGCCGATTACTGCGATGTCAGAGAGCACATCAATGCCCGATTCCGCATCTAGGCATGCATGCAGCCCTACCCCTCCTTGCCCCAAGTGCCTGCACCAAATAACTTCCTTCCCAAAATAAAAGCCGCTTACCAGGAACCTCCTCTGGCGTTTGTCCTTCCCCAAGCACCGGCCACTGCGACTGGCTACCTTCCTCCTGGCTTGAGAACAGCTCCTGGCCGCATGCATCTAGGGATTCCAGGGTGTCTTCCTCTGCCTCAGCACCCTTGCTCCCGCTTTGTTCCTCCTCCTCCTGCCTTGTTGCAGTGGGCTCTGAAGTGTCCATGGTGGTGCTCAGAGTGGTGGTGGGGTCACCCCCAAGTATGGTGTCCAGCTCTTTATAGAAACGGCAGGTCGCGGGGGCAGCACCGGAGCGGCGGGTTGCCTTGACGGCTTTGTGGTAGGCACTCTACAGCTCCTTCACTTTAACCCGGCACTGCAGTGCGTCCCGCTCATGGCCCCTTTCCATCAAGTCCCTTGATATCTGCCTGAAGGTATCATAATTCCTACAGCTGGAGCACAGCTGGGACTGGTCAGCTTTCTCCCCCCAAACACTGATGAGGTCCAGCAACTCGCCATTGCTCCATACTGGGGGTCGCCTGGCGTGAGGAGGCATGGTCACTTGGAAAGATTCACTGAGAGCACTCCAAGCCTGGCTGAGCGAACAGGAAGGGGATTTTCAAAATTCCCAGAGAATTTAAAGGGCGGGTCTGACACTGGACACTTCTGGAGGCCGATCTGATCGCAATATAGGACCAGGGCGTCCACACTGGTGCCGTGGCGCTCCAGCAGGGGCGCAGCAAACATTATTCCTCTCACTAGGTGGAGTACTTGCAGCACTGTAGCCGCGGAGTCAGAGCGCTCTGCGTGTCTTACTGGTGTGGACGGGGAGTGAGCTAGGGTGCCCGGGGCTGCTTTATTGCGCTGTAACTCGCAAGTGTAGCCAAGGCCTTAGTGAACTCCCATGACTTGAACGTTGATAACCAGTTTTCTGGAAAATGTGTAAATGGGCATACGGTACTTACACAACCCATTTCATTCTGAGGTCTCAATGTTCATTACAATTACAGGGCAAGCGTTAGCCATCATATATTTGTATGCATTCTCTTTCATATATACAGACATAAACTCTCTTGTGTATCTTGACACTTTTGCAGTTGGAGGAGGTGTTCCTGTAGAAGACCAGCCAGATGTGAGTGCAGTGTTGTCTGCCTACAAACAGCAGGGGGACCCAGCACTGTACGAGGAATACTACAGTGGACTGAAGCATTTTATTGAGTGTGCCCTAGACTGTCATCGGGCTGAATTATCCCAGTTGTTTTATCCTCTCTTTGTGCATATGTATTTGGAATTGGTCTACAACCAGCATGAGAATGAAGCAAAGTCTTTCTTTGAAAAGTAATGTTTACCTTCATGTGTTTGCATCCTTTCTTATGTCATCACTTTTGTGTGGTTAAATCTGTTAGCACAGGTTTTTTAATTTAATTTATCTTTTTAAAGATGAAAAGGAAATTGAAGAGAAAAAAAGAACCTGTAGTTGTGGTACTATGTAATGTTGCAAACTGTTGTACATCTCCTTATGTTTTAATCCAAGATACAGCATAGATGCACAAAACATCTCTTTTGCACTACAGAGTTATACAATTTTTGGATCATCTTTATAGTGGGCTAGCAGTGGTCATGCATTCTCTCCAGGAACCGGGAGTTTGCTGATGGAGGGTCATAAAATATATGCTTCCTGTTTTGGGTACCATTCGACTAAAGCATGTCCAGATGCTATAGTAGTGGATGTATGATCAATACTTGCACTAATATAACTAGTGTTGCAAGCAACTTAAAATGTAGTCAGATGTCTTTTTATATGTATAAAAATAATTTGCTTAACCTATGACATTGTAAATATTTTTTCAAATGATAAATTACACAGCAACTCCTCATTGAAAACTAGTCACATGCAGAGTTTGGTATTTTAATAATATGTTTTTTATAAGTTTCCAAAAATTCTTAAATTTCTCTTTAAGGTCTGAAAAATGATTGAATTTGTCCCTTACCTGCTCCACTCCACTATAACTCATCTTTGGCTTTAGATCAAGCCTGAAATATTTCAGCCCAAAGGGGTATTCTTCTTCCCCCACTCCCAATAATTATCAATAAAAATTGCTTTGCAAACTTAATTGCAGTATTCCCAGCCACAAATGCTATAATGTGCGCTCAGTAAATATATAAAGCATAGTAGTAATCTGTATCTTTAGGTTAACTTTGTAGGCATTGAATCATGTTGATTTGATAAATGTGCAATTGGAAAATGTAAAATGTGCATATTTTTCTTAAATTTAGCAGTCTGGTATGAAAACTATATTGAAAATGTGAATCTGCTTTAAATACAACCAATTAGTTGTTTAGCATACAATAGAGATGCTGATCATTTGTGGCCATTAAAGATCCCTAAAGAACTTTTACTCAGAGTAGTAGTGTTAGTCCCAGTGACCTGGCCATAAATATTGGTGGTAACATTTTGCCTATTTGAAACTCTCACTGCAGTTTTGTTAGAAATGTATTCTTCGCTTCCTGTTGTAAATTGCTGGGTGCTGTTACTGTGTGCTGTAAAAGGCTGCAACGTTCCATTCCAGAGGTAATTTCACTTCAGCTGTGAAATTATCCTATATATTTGTAAAGTGCTTTGGGATGCTTAATGATGAGTTGCTATATAGAGGTATATTATTACTTGCTATTAAGATGTACTACTGAGCAGTATACAATTCGTGGGTATTTGGGAGATTGTATTGTTGTAATAAACCATCCTTCATATGGTTTTAATGTCTCTTTAATAGGTTTCATGGGGATCAAGAGTGTTATTACCAAGACGACCTGCGTGTATTATCTAGTTTAACCAAAAAGGAGCACATGAAAGGGAATGAGACCATGCTGGATTTCCGAACAAGCAAGTTTGTGCTGCGCATTTCTCGTGACTCTTATCAACTCTTGAAGAGACACCTTCAGGAAAAACAGAACAATCAGATCTGGAACATTGTTCAGGAGCATCTATACATTGATATCTTTGATGGAATGCCTCGCAGTAAACAACAGATAGATGCTATGGTGGGAAGCTTGGCAGGGGAGGCTAAACGGGAGGCTAATAAAGCAAAGGTATGAGGCAAATCCTGTTATGCCTATTAATAACCAGTTGCAGCATGTAGAGTATTTTGAAGGTGATATAACCATTGCCTTAATATAAATAGAACTCTTGGATTCTGAGTCTTGGCAGCACACCCAGGATGGTAATGGCAGAGGATGGTGAACTTAGTTTTGAAGCAGAGGGAAAGAGATTGATAATCACCCTTTAGTAGCTGGTCTCTCATCAGACCACTGGAAGAGACAACCTTGTTTAGTGGACTGAATGCAGGGCTGGCTCCTGAATTCTTATACTGGCTTTGCCTTTGGTTACATGTCTGGCTTTAAGAACATAACGGCCATACTGGGTCAGACCAAAGGTCCATCTAGCCCAGTATCCTGTCTTCCAACAGTGGCGAATGCCAGGTGCCACAGAGGGAATGAACAGAACAGGTAATCATCAAGTGATCCATCCCCTGTCACCCATTGCCAGCTTCTGGCACACAGGCTAGGGACACTATCCCTGCCCATGCCTGCTAATAGCCATTGATGGACCTATCCTCCATGAACTTATCTAGTTCTTTTTTGAACCCTGTTATCGTCTTGGCCTTCACAACATCCTCTGGCAAGGAGTTCCACAGGTTGACTGCATTGTGTGGAAAAAATACTTTAAGCAATACTTGATTTTTAACTTCCTCACCTGTACAATGGAGATAATGCTTGCCACGTAGTTAGTGTGAGGATTAATTGTTTGTACACTGTTTTGAAAATATCAAGAACTATATGGGTGTTGTGTAACCTAGACTATAGATATTCTGCTTTCAGAGAAATGCAAAGAGGTAATGAAAGGGAATTTAGAGTGCTCAGCATCTTTCAGGATCAGTTGTCCAGTAGTATGATAGTGAAACGTAGCAAGTACAGTGTCACAAACTGGTTAGACTAACCGGTAGTGAAGTTCCATCTTGTTAATACCTTAGATTCAAAGAGGCTAGATATTGTTCGTTAATTTGCTGCTACTTAAGCTCGTTCCATTTAACGATTATTTTTCATTGAGAAAAATAATGCAAAGGTTTTTTTGTTACATGAGTAACTCAGCTCTTGGGTTGCAGGTTTTCTTTGGCTTATTAAAAGAACCAGAGATTGAGGTGCCTTTGGATGATGAGGATGAAGAGGGGGAGAATGAGGAAGGAAAACCAAAGAAGAAAAAACCTAAAAGAGAGAGCATGGGATCAAAAAGTAAAAAGCAAGACCCTAATGCTCCTCCACAAACCAGGTAACCTAGAAATTGGCATGAATACCTGATAAATCTAGTCTATTCCCTACCACTTCTCAATTGCTTCCTATACTGTCTCTAGTGCTTTGTTCAGTCTAGGGCCTAGCAATGAGGCTTCCATCATTTCCCTTGGGAGATTTATTCCACAGCCCAAAAGACCTCACCATTGCAAAGTTTTCTAGACTTTCTTACTAAATTTTCCTTATTAAAGCTTCATCCCGTTACCCAGTAGCCTCTTCAGATCACTCTAAGCAATACCTCAACCTCCATGTTTAGATCCTTCAAGTATTCATAGGTTTCAGAGTAACAGCCGTGTTAGTCTGTATTCGTAAAAAGAAAAGGAGTACTTGTGGCACCTTAGAGACTAACCAGTTTATTTGAGCATGAGCTTTCGTGAGCTACAGCTCACTTCATCGGATGCATCCGATGAAGTGAGCTGTAGCTCACGAAAGCTCATGCTCAAATAAACTGGTTAGTCTCTAAGGTGCCACAAGTACTCCTTTTCTTTTTACAAGTATTCATAGTTATCAGATCCCCTCCCTCACTTTACTCATCTTACTCATAGACTGATAGATTGTCATGATCATCTAGTCTGACCTTCTGCATGTTGCAGTCCACAGAACCTGACCCACCCACTCCTGTAGTAGGCCCATAACATCTGGCTAAGTTACTGAAGTCCTCAAATCTTGAGTTAAAGACTTCAAGTTACAGAGAATCCACCATTTACTCTAGTTCAAATCAGCAAGTGACCAGTGTCCCACACTGAGAGGTAGGTGAAAACCCCCCAGGGTCTCTGCCAAAATTACCTGGGGGAAAATTCCTTCCCAACCCCAAATATGGTGATCAGTTAGACCCTGAACATGTGGGTGAGACCTACCAGCCACACACAAGAGCGAGAATTCTCTAGTAATGCAGAGCCCGCCGCATCTCATGCCTCTCTCCTGCCATTGGAGACGTTTGCTAATAGAAGTTGGGGATGGGCCATAGGCCATTGTAGGCAGTCTCATACCATACCCTCCATAAACTTATCAAGCTCAGTCTTAAAACAAGTTAGGCTTCTCCTCCCCCGCCCCGCCCCCCCCCCCCCCCCACTCCTGTTGGAAGGCTGTTCCAGAACTTCACTCCTCTCGTAGTTAGAAATCTGTCTAATTTCAAACCTACATTTATTGATGGCCAGTTTATATTCATTTGTTCATATGTCATCAATGGCCCTTACCTTAAATAATTCCTCTCCCTCCCTGGTGTTTATTCCTCTGATGTATTTATAAAGAGCAATCATATCTTCTGCCCCTCCCCCCCACCCTTTGTTTTGTTAGGCTAAACAAGTCAAGATGTTGACTTTCCTCTTGTAAAGTAGGTTTTCCATTCCTCAGATCACCCTAGTAGCCCTTCTCTGCACCTGTTCCACTTTGAATTCATCTTTATTAAACATGGGAGACCAGAATTGTATAAAGTATTCCAGATGAGGTCTCATCAGTGACGTGTGTTACGATGGTAACACTTTCCTATCCCTACTGGCAATACCTCGCCTGATGCATCCTAGAATTGCATTAGCCTTTTTCATGTCTGCATCACATTGGTGGCTCATAGTTATCCTGTGATAGACCTGGGTGTATTGATTATTCTCCTCTGTCTCTTCCAACTGATACCTCCCCATCTTATAGTTCTCTTTAAATTACAAGTATTTAATTCTTTTAATCTTTTCTCATTAGTTAGTTTCTCCAGACCTCCTTTTTTATTGTTAAATTCCTCCTGTCATCCAGTCTGACACTGAGATGCCTGGGCTTTGCTGTCCTTTGAGGGGAGGGTTCCATCTACCATATTTAATTCACAATATTAAGGCATTCCTGCTTCATAAGATGCATTCTTCTTATAGAATTCCTCTTCCTGAACTGAAAGACTCTGACAAGCTGGATAAAATAATGAATATGAAGGAAGCCACAAAACGTGTGCGTCTTGCTCCGGAATGTTTGCCTTCCATCTGTTTCTACACATTCCTTAATGCCTATCAGGTCAGCAGGGGTAACTGGGGTGGTATGAAAAAGGGAGGGAAAAGTGGTGGCAGAAACCACAAAATATCTGAGGTAAGGAAAAAGGAAGCCATAATGTGGTTCTGCAGAGAGAATTCAGATCCAGAGTTTGATACTGTGGCTGAATCAAATATTAAGTAGTCACTTTGCTGTCTGGTAAAGATTCTTGTCAGTTAATATTGAGACCATAAACTTGCAAGCACTTACATGCCTGGGGCAAACTTGTATATCTTACACTGACCTTGCTGAGAAGTCTTTTGAATAGATTTGATAAGAATTACTGAGGGGAAATGTGTTCATGTTATAGCAGAAAATTACTAGTTGAAACAAGGAATTTTGTAGCTAATTTTCAATAAAGTCAGGTTTCAGAGTAGCAGCCGTGTTAGTCTGTATTCACAAAAAGAAAAGGAGTACTTGCGGCACCTTAGAGACTAACAAATTTAAAAAAATTTCCACTCCATACGGCTACATTCAGTGCCTTGCATAATGACAGATTTCAGAGTAGCAGCCGTGTTAGTCTCTGAGGTGCCACAAGTACTCCTTTTCTTTTTTCAATAAAGTGTAATGCAATTGAAAGTTTAGACTTAAAACCCTATGAAAAGGGAAGCTCTGTTTAAAGGTTTCCTTAGACTATCTTAATACTGCACTCCTTTTGGTAGGCATTTCTGCATTCCTTCTCTCTTCCCTTTCACTTTTTAGGTGGGGTGTGGGGGTTTTCTTACAACAGTGAGTGATCATGAATTCTGCATACACTGTATACTATAGTGCTGGGGAACAACATTGCTGTGGCTTATTAAATGGGTCTTTTTATAAAATATCTTTATTTTAAATGGCCTAACAATATTAGCTGTAGTTATTGTTTCATATACATGTATTTTTGTCCAGTCTGTCTTGGAATAATTCCCATAGCTTATGCAGAACTAAGGTAGTTAATACTCTTAATATTAATGGCAGGATTGTCTAGTGCTTGAACTTTGTTATACGTCTCCTCTCCCCATCAAAACTTAAAATAAAGTGACTGTTTTGTGTACAGGGTCTTACTGCAGTGGATGTCACTGATGACTCTAGCATGATTGTAGGAGGCTTTGCTGACTCCACTGTAAGAGTATGGTCTGTGACACCAAAAAAGCTACGCAGCGTGAAATCAGCAGCAGGTAATGAAGACAATAAGATATGTTTATCTTAAGTATTAATTCTGATAGTTTTATGTCAGTTTTGTGCAGAGAGAAATGGTAATATCACAATAGCTTTCTTAAGTTGTTGGAAGTGGTCAGGTTGACTTCAGCTTTTAAAGAGGATAACGTGTGTGTATATATTATTTAAATGCAGACTGTGCTTGATATATACAAGACACAAAATCCAGACACTTCTTTCCCAAAGAGTTTACACAGAACTAGTGTACACAGAGTAGATAAGATGCACTTGGAAGCTGAGAGGAGGGAATATAGCTTTGTTTACGGCCCTGATTCAGTAAGATACTTAAGCACATGCTTTCATACCTTGCTGAATAATAAGGTGATAAGTAAAAGCCAACATGGCTTTTTCAAGAACAAATCGTGCCAAACCAGCCTAAAGTCTTCCTTTACCAGGTTTACCAGTCTAGTGGATGAGGAAAGCAGTAGACATGAGAAAGCTTGAGTTTAATAAAGCTTTTGACAGTCCCACAAGACCTTTTCATAAGCAATCTAAGGAAATATGGTCTAGATGAAATTACTGCAAAGTGAGTACACAAGTGGCTGAAAAACAGTACTCAGAGTAGTTATCAGTGGTTCGCTGTTAAATTAAGAGGACATATCAAGTAAGGTCCACAAGGGTCTGTCATGGGTCCAGTACTAGTCAATATTTTCTACGTCTGTCAATCGCAGTTAATGCCTGTGATTAACTGACAGCAAAATTAAAGCGTTAATATTTTTAACGTGTTAATTGTTAAACCTGTGGGGGGGGGCGGGAGGCATCGGCGGTGGGGTGCTGAAGCAGCCCCAGCATACAGCTCTGGGGGCAGAGGGCTGGAGCCTCGCGCACCCCCAGCCCTAAGCCTATATTTGAAAATATAGAAAACCCCCCCGCCAAAATAAATGGTATTCTAATGTTATTTAACAGTGCGATTAAAACTGTGTGATTAATCATGAATAATTTTTTTAATCTGGCAATTAATTTTCTAAATTGTTTGACAACCCTGATTTTTTTTCATTAACGACTTGGATGGTGGAGTAGAATACAGATGTAAAATTTGCAGATGATACCAAACAGACCCTAATTCTTCCTCCCCGTGCAAGCCAATGTGTGTGGCAAGGAGTTATTCCTTAGTGCTCGGCCCTGTGTCAGAGTCGCTTTCACAGGGTCTCCTGGCAGAGGCAGCACTCATATGTTCCACCCGGTGGACAAAGTTTGAATAATCTTTAAGGGGGTTCAACCAGTGATTTCCATTCCCCTTTATTTCTGCCTTTTTGTTAGTAAATGCAAGCACTTTGGAGGAGAGGATTAGAATTCAAAATGATCTTGGAGAATTGGTCTGAAATTAAAAGATGAAATTTAGTAAAGACATGCAAAGTACTACACTTAAGAAGGAAAAATCAGCTGCACACATGCAAAATGGGGAATAACTGACTAGCCAATGGAACTGCAGAAAGGGATCTAGAGGTTATTAGTGAACCACAAATTGAATACGACTCAACAATGTCATGCTGCTGCAAAAAGACAATTGTCATTTTGGGATGTTTTAACAAGTGTGGTGGGTAAGGCATGGGAGGTAATTGTTCAACTCTACTTGGCACTGGTGAGGCTTCAGCTGGAGTATTGTGGCCAGTTTTAGGTACCACCTTGTTGACCAGTTCTTTCTCCGCTACCCGGAATGCACAGGTTCACAGACAGACTCTTGAACTGAAGAAGTATGTCGTTTATTTGCTGCTTCAGTGAGTGATCGGTCCATTGAAACTGGGCACAGCATAGGGTTAAATGCAAGTGCACACCCACATTCAGGTGCTCACCTTAAATACATTGTTACAAAGTTATTCATTATATATTATATAAACACTTTTGCTGCCTAGCACTAAGATTAGTTTGCTAATTCAGTTGTTTACCTGATCAGGTTGCTCACTCAGCTTTTTACCTCGCTGTTCTCTTACCTTGCTAGACAAGCAGGCATCTTTTCACGTGTGTCAACATCTAAAATATACATTCCACATACTATATACTACACACCTAAGAAAGTTATGAACAAATTGGAGATAGTCCAGAAGAGAGCAACGAAAATAAGAGGGTTAGAAAACCTGACTGATGAAGAAAGGTTGAAAGAATTGTGTGTTTAGTTTAGAGAAAAGGTGACGGGAAAGGACATGATAGGCTTCAGATACATAAAAGATTATTATAAAGAGGACAGTGATCAATTATTCTCCATATACACTGAGGTTAGGACAAGAAATAATTGGCTTAATTTGCAGTAAGGGAGACTTAAGTTAGATATTAAAGTTTTTCCTAACTATAAGGATAGTTAAGCACTGGAACTGGTTATGTAGGGAGGTTGTGGGGTCCCTGTCATTTGGAGGCTTTTAAGAACAGGTTAGTCAAACACCAGTCAGGTATACTTAATCCTGATTTAGAGTGTGGGGATGGATTGGATGACTTCGTGAGGTCCCTTCCAGCTCTACATTTATATGAATCGTACACTAAATTTGGATAACTTGTAACTACTATGAACAATCAGATTCTGTGTTTTCCAGAAGGCTCGATCTGGTCAGATTGTGGTGTTGATAGTTTTATAGAGGCACAGAGTACCAAAGGAAGATTTCTTATCCATGTTGCTTAAGTGATGGAAGACTGAGGTCTCAGTTGGTAACTTATAGACTGAAAGTTAACTATTTGTGTAGCTGTCAATAAAAGGTTATTGAAATCTAAAACATGGGTGTGTGGCAAGTAGTTTAAAGCTTTTTAGGGAGAGATGTAGAAATCTGGACTCTTAGACAGGATATCAGTCTTTCAAGATAATTAGAGACTGAATTGTGGATAGATCAGAAATGGCTTTTCTGAGGATTAAACTAATTTTAGATGCTCTTGAAGTGTACAAAACAGAATGGTTATCTGGAAATAAGGCTCCAAACAATTCTAAAATGTCTTCTGAAAATGTGTGCTTATAGTATAATACCACCATTCAAAAATATATTTGCATGGTCAGGTTCTGAACATGAATGTACATCTACCACATTTTTTTTCAACTGTTATATAGGGTAGCATATCACAAATTCAGAGGTGAAGGACCTATGGCCTTCTTCAGATCCTTCAAAGCTGTAACCTTAAAGGTTCTCACTTGAATCATTTTAATCACTGTTTCCTTCACACACTTTTATACATACACACAACAGTCCTCAAGAAATTGCCTATGTTGGTGTGCTATGTAACTTAGAGTCTAAAACCTACAGGCTACTCTAACTTAAATATCCTTGCTGTTTTGTAGCTGGTGTTGAATATTAGTTGTCTATGTAAATATTAAGAAGGATGTTTTGTCCACTTCATTCTTGCAATGAACACCAAGAAGGACAATATATTGTGCTTAAATCATACATTTATTTTTTGTAAAAATGTAAGCATGCTCAACTGTTGACAGCCAGCGCAGATTAATTATACATGTGTGTTGTAAATGGGAACCTCTGACATTTTACAGATCTCAGTCTCATAGACAAAGAATCAGATGATGTCTTGGAGAGGATCATGGATGAGAAAACAGCAAGCGAGTTGAAGATTTTATATGGTCACAGTGGACCTGTCTATGGTACCAGCTTCAGTCCTGATAGGTAAAATAAGTTTTAAAAATTCCCTAGAACGATAGTTTTTAAGTGCTAATGAAATGTTAGTTGCTATAAACATGTACCGAATGCAGCTTTTTCTCTAAGTCGGGACCATACTTGCACAAGCAGTTCATAATGGTACCATTGCATGTGAGTGTGAAGGTCTGATCTTATGAGAGTCAGTGCATCTGCTGCAGGGTGCTGAGCATTTTTAACTCCCCTTGAAGTCAGTGGGAGTTGAGGGTGCTCAGCACCTTACAGGTTCAGGACTTGTGATAGCTAATTATACAATCTTATCTGAAAGATGACCTTAAGTTGTCTTAACTGAATATGTAAATAGTAAAGAGGAGAAATGTTATGGCAGCATTTATTTTAGTTATGGGAATGCATGGCAGTAGGTAGTCTCGCATAGAAGGCATTTTTAAAAGTGTGCAATTATAAAGATTGCTGTGGTGGTTTATCAGAAACAGGTTTAAAGCACTCATTTAGTCTCTTTTTGTTATGTAAACACACACTGAAATGCATAGCAGCAACATGGTAAGCAGCCTGGCCAAGAAGCAAACCACAGAGTATGAACTGGAAATGCTATAGCCTATAACTAAGGCTGCGAGATTGTCACGGATTCTGTGACTTCTGCAGCGGCTGGTGTGGCTGGCTCCGGGGCTGCCGGAGGAGCTCAGGCAGCCCCTGGGCCAGTCGCACCAGCCACTGCTAGGGCAATCTCGGCCACTGCCCCTGTGTGCTAACACCCTTCCTTCCCACCAACCTCCCCCCAGCAGGAGGAGTTTCGGTGGTGGATTGGGGGTTGGGGCACAGGATAGGCAGCACTTACCTTGGTGGGGCTCCCCGGAAGGCAACATGTCCCGCCCTCAGCTCCTAGCTCCGCATGCTGCCGCTGCCTGAATGTGATGTGAATTCTAATGAAAGACCCTATAAGACAGGGGTGGCCAACCTGTGGCTCCGCAGCCACATGCGGCTCTTCAGAAGTTAATATGCAGCTCCTTGTATAGGCACCGACTCCAGGGCTGGAGCTACAGGTGCCAACTTTCCAATGGGCCGGGGTGCTCACTGCTCAACCCCTGGCTCTGCCACAGGCCCTGCCCACACTCCACTCCTTCCTGCGCCCTCCCCTGAGCCTGCCATGACCTCGCTCCTCGCCCCCCCCCCCCCCCCCCCGAGCCTCCTGCATGCCACAAAACAGTTGATCGGGAGGTGTGGGGAGGGAGGAGGAGGCATTGATCGGCGGGGCTGCTGGTGGGTGGGAGGCGCTGGAAGCGGGGGGCGTGGGGGGAGCTGATGGGGGGCTGCTGGCGTATTACTGTGGCTCTTTGGCAATGTACATTGGTAAATTCTGGCTCCTTCTCAGGCTCAGGTTGGCCACCCCTGCTGTAAGGGAATGTTGTCATTTTGTTCAGGGTTGTATTTTTAAAACTGATTCTTGACCAATTATAAGTGGTTTATCAGTAGTTTTTTGGTTCAAACTGATATCTAGGATCCCTAATAAAGACATGCTCACTTTCTCATAGACTTGTCTTACAGTATTTAACAGAATCAACAATTAATTGTCCTTTCTTTGCATGCAGTGTCCCCGTAGAACTCATTGTGTATCAGTTGTCTCTGAATCCAAGGAGGGCTCAGATTCTTCAGCAAATGCCACACAACAGCTAGTCAATGGGTGGTACACTTATCACAGACACACGAGTAGTCTTACACTATTTGTGCAGTATAGGCCCAATATTCTGACAAAGTTCCATACATTGTATTTCTCCTCTTCTGCTCTGTAACAGGAACTACCTCTTGTCCTGTTCAGAGGATGGCACTGTCAGATTGTGGAGCCTTCAAACGTTCACTTGCCTCGTGGGATATAAAGGACACAACTATCCAGTGTGGGATACGCAGTTCTCTCCCTATGGATATTACTTTGTATCAGGTGGACATGACAGAGTGGCTCGGTAAGAACCAGAATGCAAGAGCTGCAGAAGCAAGCTAAAAGTGTGCGTGTGGTGGGGGCTCTCACTGGCGCCTAAATTGTGGCCCCGTCCCCTATTGCCACCTGTTCTCCCCAAAGCCCTGCTCCTATGCCGCCTCTTCCCCGCAAGACCCCGCTCCCTACTCACTCCTCTCCACCTCCTTTTCACCCCCATCCCCAGTTGCTCTCTCTTACCGCAAGTAAAAAAATGGGAGGGCTATGCTTTGAAAAGTGATGGGGCCATGGCCCCCTGGCTCCAGTGCCCCGACCTGGATGGGCTTTCTGTTTGGATTTTATAGTAATACAAGTCCCTGCATACAAATTCCCTCCACCCCTATACACAACTTTTAAGTAACCCCTTGATGCTGGTAATTGGTATTTCTTATCATGCATCCCATTACTGGGAATGAGTTTCATCACACTTTGTGTAAAAATTAAAGTGCTTACTTTTTCACTTTTTTATACAGACAGCATTAGCTGGGGCATCCCTAAAGAGATAGTGTTCCCTTTTCTCCAACCATCTGGTTAAGACAGGAAAATGCACATCCCTACCCCTTCATTTTGGGGAAACTATTGCATCTCTTCACTTGCTTTTTTGATGGCCACAGTTGGAGCACTTTTTTTTTTGCTTTGTTTTGGAGAAGGATTATCTTCTCTTTTGCTAACTCCATAAATGGGTCAACTGGAGGCACCTGCATAATGAGCACATATCTCCCTCGCCACATATAAGATTTCAAGCTTCACGAGTCTCATTTTTTCTTTAGTCTTATAAACTATTCTCTTCTGTTAAGCCTGTGGGCTACGGATCACTATCAGCCTTTACGGATATTTGCTGGCCATCTTGCTGACGTCACATGTACCCGGTTTCACCCCAACTCCAACTATATTGCCACGGGCTCAGCAGACAGGACTGTACGACTCTGGGATGTTCTGAACGGGAACTGTGTAAGAATCTTCACTGGACATAAGGTAAAGGAATGTCAAAGGCAAGATGAAAGTGCTTCACTAACAGTACATGGTCAGTGCCCTCTTGGTATATTACATTTACATTTCTAATAAAATATACAAAAATATGTCTGTCTGTTACTCTAGATACTTTGACTAACTTCCCCCCCCCCCCCAAACAAATAAAACTCCCCTCCCTCACAAACATCTGTTCCCATTAAGCACAAGTAAATAGTATACTGTGAAGATTAACAAATTTCAGACTATTTTGGATCAAGTGGGGAGTAGGTTTCAAAGCTTAGGCCTCCTCATAGAGAACACTCTACTTTTAAGTAAAGTGGGATCCGGCTTAATTGCCTTTGCTGATCACAATTATGATAATGTGGCGCAAGAAGAGAGGCAGTCTCTTAAGTAGGCAGATTCCAAGCCATTTAAATAGGACTGCTGTAAAGAAAGAGGACCAATGGCTCAGTGACTGTATGTTAAACACTTATGTTTAATTTTGGGGCCTAAGGTTTGAAATGAATACAGCTTGACTCTCTTGAATGCAAGTAGATTTGTCTAACTAATTTTTGACTCTCCAACTGGATTTTGCTGTTACAGGGACCAATTCATTCATTGGCATTTTCTCCTAATGGACGATTCCTGGCTACTGGAGCAACAGATGGAAGAGTGCTTCTGTGGGATATTGGCCATGGTTTGATGGTGGGAGAGTTGAAAGGGCACACTGATACAGTCTATGCACTCAGATTCAGTAGAGATGGGGAAATTTTAGCATCAGGTATGTAGCTTGGGCTTTTGTTCATTGGAAAAAAGTAGTCTGAACTAGAATTATGTTGTTGTTTTTGTGTGACTGATATCCTCATTGTGAAGGATCAAACTACCGCTTACTGACCAATACTTTGTAGTTAAGAAGTTATACTTAACAATTTAGTATCAGTAACTTTGTAAGGCAGCTAAGTATGATTCCTTACTGCAGGTCGGAGCCTTTTGCCATCCCTGTGAAAATTCGACCTAATTTTGCCAAGCTATAAGCCTCTGTAAAATCTCAGTTCGTACATGCTCAGTAAATGTGCGTTAAAGGCTTGGGAGCATTATTCTCCAAAGATTCCCTCTGCACTGAGCATGTTCCATCCCCCACAGCTTCTGTGTGCCAACCAGACTGCATATGCCATTGCAACTGAGCATGCTCCATCCTGGGGGTGCAGGGGCTTAGCAGGACTTTTCCTGCAATTGCTCCTCACAACTGCTGGAGGTTACTGTGGTGCCAGGACCAAGGGTGAGGAATGGGATGGTGGGGAAAGGAACTGGAGTTTGGGGGGTAGGGGGAGGTTGGAATTGGGATCGGGGTGGAGGGGTTGGGGAGAGGGGCAGGAGCTCTCTAGTCCACACTCCCTCCAGAAGTCCATGGAGGGTGGGAGGATAGGATTTGAGTACTTAACATTAAGATTACAATGTTCTTTTAACATAGTTCTTTAGATCTAATAATTATATATGATAAAAATACAGAAAACAATTGTATTAGTTAGAAATGTATTACCAGTTTGACTCTAGTAAGAAACTCACTCTAGAGTCTATTTGTAAAGTCATCCAAAACTAGATCTGAAGATAAGTAGTTCCTTCTGCTTTACCCTCAGAAAGCTTGTGTCGGACTGTTAAGGCCCCATCCTGCAAATACTTATGCACGTGCTAAACTTCACTATTGTGAGTAGTCCTATTGAAGTCAATTTGTTTGCAGCATTGGGCCTTACGTTTTGAATGTTATGAACAATCCTGCAATGGCAGGAACAAGGTGAATCTTATAGTCTTCCTAGCTCTAATTTTATTACCATACCTTGCAGCTCTGATTTCAGAGTAGCAGCTGTGTTAGTCTGTATTCGCAAAAAGAAAAGGAGTACTTGTGGCACCTTAGAGACTAACCAATTTATTTGAGCAGAAGCTTTCGTGAGCTACAGCTCACTTCATCAGATGCACTCAGTGGAAAATAGAGTGGGGAGATTTATATAACACAGAGAACATGAAACAATGGGTGTTATACACACTGTAAGGAGAGTGATCACTTAAGATGAGCTAATACCAGCAGGAGAGCGCGGGGGTGGGAGGGGAGAAAACCTTTTGTAGTGATAATCAAGGTGGGCCATTTGCAGCAGTTGACAAGAACGTCTGGGGGGGGAATAAACATGGGGAAATAGTTTTACTTTGTGTAATGACCCAACCACTCCCACTCTCTATTCAAACCTAAGTTAATTGTATCCAGTTTGCAAATTAATTCCAATTCAGCAGTCTCTTGTTAGTCTGTTTTTGAAGTCTTTTTGTTGTAATATTGCGACATCTTAAGTGATTACTCTCCTTACAGTGTGTATGATAACACCCATTGTTTCATGTTCTCTGTGTATATAAATCTCCCCACTGTATTTTCCACTGAATGCATTCGATGAAGTGAGCTGTAGCTCACGAAAGCTTATGCTCAAATAAATTTGTTAGTCTCTAAGGTGCCACAAGTACTCCTTTTCTTCTTGCAGCTCTGTTTCACCATAACTTCATTACAATTCAATCTATGCAACTATGGCTTTGGTAATTGCATCCTAGAGAATATTGCTGACTTTTAGTCTTTAAGTATTGCTTTTAAATTATGCACTGATACAATTCAAAGTTTTTTCTAACTCCCCACTTTCTTCCTAGGTTCAATGGATAACACGGTCCGGCTATGGGATGCTGTGAAAGTATTTGAAGACTTAGAAACTGATGATTTTACTACAGCCACTGGACATATAAACCTGCCTGAAAACTCTCAGGACTTGCTGTTGGGTACATACATGACCAAATCAACCCCAGTCATACACATCCATTTTACCCGCAGAAACTTGCTACTAGCTTCTGGAGCATATAGTCCACAATAAACCATGAAGCTGTAAGACTGTGCAAGGCAATGAAGTAAAGACCTCAGGATTACTACAGGATTTGAGACATGGAGAAATATCTTATACAAATGGACAGCATTAGCCTGTTGGTGGGGGAAACTGTAAACTAAAATCCAAGCAATGTCTTTTCAGTTACTATTTCATATTTAGCCACAATTTGAAAATGCTGGAAATTGACAAGGCATCACAGCTTTAAGGGAAGGAATTGTTATGGTGCTTTTGATATTCTGATAAAAAAAAAATTGTGGAAATGGCTCTCTTCCTTATCAGGAGAAATGGTAATGGGATCTGCTGAAACTTCAATTTTTGGAAAGTTAAGGGTCCCAGTACATGTTCTTGAACAATTTTTTAAAAGCACTTAGTTTACTGTTGGGAAACATTTAATCAGTCTGTGACAGGCAAAAACTATTCAAATAATTTCAGAAGAGATGAATTTAGGAGAACTCCTCGTAACCTGTTGAGTAGCAAGTATTTGTGGCCAGAACATTACCTTTTCCATGCCCTATTTGTGGTAGAGGCCTGTGATTTTACCTTGATATATAATGGCCTGAAAGATTTTCAAACTTCTTTGCTTGTTTGATACCCTAGAAATGCAGCTTTTGTCATCGCTGCATTTTCCAGGGTGGCTAAAAAATCATGACTTGCAAGTACCAAAGTAGTAAAAACTAAGCACCTGTAAGGGGAGAAGAGAGAAGGGACTTTGAGATAACAGGAAATACTCTTATCACCTGTTTGAAAAGTGATTGGTAAAGGGAAAATATTGGGCTTGTGCCCTTTTATATTTAGAGGGAGTCTGAAGAGTTTTGTTTTTTTTAATCCCCTTGCTTTGTCTGAGAAATTCAGGATCTGCAGAAGCTAGAAAATTAAGGAGAGAAGAGAAGAGATTGAAACTATTGAAAGTTAATATTTATTTATTTAAATTAAATTAGAAGAAGCCTTTGTTAAAAGACTCAACCTTCATCCCTTCTGTTAAGGTGCTCTTCTCCCAGTAAACATCACCGATACTACCTGCAACTCCTTCTGCAAAACTAGCAGACCTGAGACTCTTGGTATTTCTAAGGTAAAACACAAGCAGAATGTTTGTTTTTTAATTCCTTCTTGTGTTTTTATAAAAGTTAAAGCAGCAAAAAGACACAGGCCCAATTTTTCAAATCTTTTGCGGGTGGTTACCTAGGAGGAAACCTCTATTCACCATCCTCATCACTTCATTTAGGGAATTAGAGCTCATAGGCCATATACAGTAATCTAATAAAAACAAGGAAGGTAAGATTTGACATTTCTAAGGTAAAGCAAGTGGGGACCCCCCCCCCCCCAAAAGCAGCAGCTTTACGGAAAGTGCAGAAACTTAATCAGTAGGGAGTTCACCTTGAAGAACACTATTAGGGAAGAAAGCTTTGAAACTACGTTAACTTTGAGTCCCTTTTTTAATGGCCAAGTTGGTACAGTACTTGTACTTCAATTTAAACTTCCTTTCAGTGCTAGATAAGAGCAGTCAGACTTTAATACAGATACAGTGAAATCAAATGGTATGTGAAACACGTGACCTGCAACAGGAAGCAGTTACAACTTTGACAGCTAAAAAAAGCACTGCCACATTCTGCCTTTGTATTTTGTACAGTTTTATACTTTTGATATTTTATAATAAAGACTAAAAATATTCTGTGCGTATTTTATTGGACTGTATGTTACAGGAGGACATTCATTTCTTTCATGTTGTTGCAATAGAAGCAGGTCCAACCCTGAGAAAAACATGCTAGTAACCTCCCAAGAGAAATGAAGATACGTATTTTAGTATGAAGAGCAATAGTTAATAAGTTTCAAATAAGAGAAAATTGTGCATGAAACCCAACAGTTTAGACGGTAGACAATTCTCCCTACACATCCAAAAAAAAAAAAAGCCACCTTAACCCTTTCTCTGACATCAGTTATGTACAATATGGTTGTAATGTCCCTACTTGACAAGCAAAAAGTCGTGGGAGGAGAGAGAATAAATTGGTTGGATTCAAAATGTGTGGAAATGAGGGGAGAGGTTTGGAGAAAATGGGTGAGTGGACTAGTGTGAAGCAAGAGCGCGATCTTCTTAATTCTAATAATCTTTTCTCACTTCCCCTTTTCAAATTGCCCTTTTTCTTTCTATCCCCCAGAGCCCTAAAATCCACTTAGCCCATTCCTCCCCAATCCACTCCCCTACTACCATATCCAGACTCTTCCATTTTGTTTTCACCCTCATTTTATAAAATAGTAGGAAAGCTTGAAAAGGAACGGACAGGGAGGATACTGCAGAGGAGACTCCCCCCTACTTCCCCCCCCACCCCCCCAAAAGCGACACCTCTTCCACACACAACAGGTAAGCTATGTGAGTTTTGGTGGCAAAATTTTGGCTCATTACCATTATTTCTAGAATTCACACATTGTGGAGTTGTAATTGCTTCATAATTAAGAACAGAAACCAGTTTTCATTCTATGAGCCCTGCTACCTTCCCACCCAACTTTTGCAAAACACTTGTCCTGATTTTTTTCCTTAATCCTGTGTTCCAGGTAAATTTTGGGGGGCGTGGGTTGTGGTCAGCTAATTCATTTTCTCATTATGGTTGAGAAACATCTTTTCACTTTTTGAAAATTTTTACTTTTTTTTATTCACTTATCTTAAAACCAGCTTTGCCTAAAAATTTCAGTTTTACACCTTTATCCTAGATGGAAAAAGCCTTATGCATAATTTATGTATTTACAGCAGCAAGGCCATAAATCTTTATAATTTGGTTTGTTAAACATTTGAAGGTGGGATATTGCTTGCAGTTGTAATTGTGGTGCTCTGTCTCCCTCTAATGGTGGCTGAGGACATAACACTTGCAGATTTCTGAACCACTGAGTCTTAGCTCAGGCAAGAGGCTCAGGTGTTTCGCACCAGTGTCACAGGTTCATTCCCTCCTGATGACAATGCAGCAAGGGGCAGGGCTGGGGAACATGAAAGAGTAGAGGTAGCATGGGAGGAAGGGATAAGGACAGGAGAGAACTAATGAGGCAGCCAAGAATGTACAGCCAGAGCATGGCAGTGAAGGGAAATGGGAGATGAATTTGGCCTAGGAGATTGAGTTTGAGTATTGTAGAGAGAGAGAAGATAGTGAATGGGAAAATGGAGAAAGGTAGCATCCCCCATCCCAGAGGCTAGGAAAAGGTAAATGTTCCTCCAAGGTGGGGAAGAGAGGTGACTTACATTTTTGAGTGCATTTAAACTGAATTTTGACCCTCAAATGCTCACCCATCAAGGGGAAGGTAGGTTCTCCCTACAGGTTAAATTATCAAGACAGTCCAAACATCTTAAATGTTTGATTAAAACACCATGGAGTTTTAAAATGCTCCCATGAAACTTCTGGTTAACTTACAATTTTGGAAATCTTGGAGTTAGCAATAGTGAAAATGAATCACAACTAATGTGAGACTGAGGTGGGGAAACAAAGCAATCCACTCAATCAGTGATGCTGGAGGTGAGAGCAATGGCACTAGGTCTACTTTAGCCCCCAGGATGATGTTGAAGGGGCAGTTCTTAAATGGAGTTGCAGTCCTTAGTTTGGCTCCTGGCAGATTCCTGATTTTGGATGCCATCCTTAGAGCTGCCAAGCACCTGCTGTAGATTTCCTGTTTCCATGGTTAGGCAGTTACCTACCCACCCCCACAAGGGAGGCCCTAATGCAATGCAGAATGGCCTTAAAGAAGAACTGAGCAACCAGCTCTGAAGAGAGTAGCCAGAGCAAGCTACAGATGGTTAGAACTAGCCAGCTTGTCCTTGGGTGACTAGAGAAGCAGAGTAATCAGGACCTCACAATATACTCAGGCAGTAAAACATGGAGAAACTAGAATTATGTAAGTTGGAATTTCTGAACACCTTTAACACAGAGAGGAAAGCTGTCTGACAGGGTAAGAGAGTCAAGTCTATCAAGGCTAAAGTATGTCAAACACTAAACTTGTTTTCATAAAATAATTTTAAGGACCTGCTTCCACCACTTGTCAGCAAGAGAGCCTTTGAAGCTCTATTAAATACCTTTACATTCTGTCATGAGTGAGTTACTACTGGTGTTAAGGACACATTTTATGATGGTTTTAATTATTCTTCTTTCACTCAACTATGAAGAATCAGCCTTATGTTTATACAAATGTGATAGTTCAAGAGCACTTTACCTCCACCAGGACAGTAGTATAGTTTCAAGAGTTGAAAAAAGTCACTGCATCTCCAGTTTATACAACCTTATATTTTTGCTATTAAATAATTGAACAATGATATTTTGTTTGTTTTATTGAATTGTACATAATAGTACATCAACTCCTGTTTCCATTGCAATATGAGGTCCAACACTAACACACATACCAGCAACCTGCAAAGAGAAAAGATTTAGATTAATATCATAACTTTCAAACAAGCAAATGTTGCTCAGTGCTACTAGCTTGGATATAGGTAGTTCCTTCTTCCCCCCCCCCACAAAAAAAACATGTTAAGGTAAGCAACTTTAAGAAGAATGTCCTGCAATGTGTCTTGAGCAGAGAATGCCAGTCATGCAGTGGACAGCTGAGCACGATATCCCTAAACCCTACTTCACAAATCCATTTCTACATCTAGATCTTTTCAAGTATTGTATGTACTAAGGCCAAAGTTTTCAAGTCTAGCTTTTTCATGATAGTTCTCTTTAAAGGACTAGGTTTTCCATAATCCAGACTGGACAGTGCTTTGCATGAATACAAGAGTTTGTCTTGATAAATGTGCTCAGTAAGTCAAACTATGTTCATATGTTAAGTGATGGTTTTATTCAGCAGTTAAGTACTCCTATTACTGCATAGCACATTTAAAGAGTTCATATCAAATTTGGCCTCAAATTTATGGTTTTTAAAAGGCTATCAGACAATTAATTTTCTCATTATGGCTGAGAAACAGATAACTCGCTCTGAGTTAAGTTAAAACATTGCATTACCAAGCCAAGCACTCAAGATTAGGAAATGCCAGAATTAGGGTTACCTGTGCAACCTTAAATCAACCCACTTGCACCTGTGCGTTAGAATGCACCACATTTCCTCTGCCTCTTTCAGGGTCAAGAATAAACAGTGCTCACCTAACGAGCTGCTATTTTGTTAAGTGACTAACATCCATTCTGTGCAATGAATGAGACAGGGGTCCTGCGGGGGAGAAAAGACGATATCATGTAATTAAATGGTAACATAACATGAGGCCAAATTAAGGTTGTACAGGCAATCTTAGTTCGGGCATTTCCTAATTTTGAGTACTTGACTTTTGCAACTTCAATGTTCTTTTAGTGTAGTGTCTTATGTTTTTTAAAAAGCAAACTGAAAAACACAGAAATGCCATCATGTAGCATCAAATTAACACTCACATGGTTCATCAGCAGGGTTCATCACCACTGCACGGACTTCTGCTACTTCAGCTAACTGAGTAACTGATAGCAGTAGGAGGTTGTCATCCTCTGTGTGACCAGCACTAGAGGGGGATGAGACTTGGCCTGGGGGTTTCAGATATTTGGTGACAGCAGGAGAATGGTGAGACTCAGGAATCTTGGGTTCCCTTCAAGGCTCTGGAGGGGTGTGTGCTGGCTCCTCATCCTGGTCCCATTCTCCACACCTAGCCAGCACCAGGCCCACTCCTCAGGTCTTTTGTCCCAGTCTCCTTGCCCAGTAAGTCCTAGTTTCACCCCTCTGGACCTCCCATCTTGGTTTGTCTGCCCAGCCAGTCGTGGTTCTCTGCCTGTACCCCAGCTCATCAGATCTGTCTTCCCTCTCCCCATACCTAGTTTCCCCTGCCCCCCGATTCTGTCCCCATCTTCTTGCCTAGGTCCCCCTCTCCCATTCCAACCAGCCTCTAGTCCCACTTTGCCTTCTGCATTCGAATCAGGCAGCATCTTCCTCCAGGCTACTTGGGCCCGGCAGTGGCATCTTTGAGACCAAAGGTTCCCTGTTCTCAGTTTAGGTGTCCAGAACCAGCCTGGCCCACAGCAGCCCAGGGCTGCAATTGCAGGGAGACAGTCCTGCTTAGCTCCAAGCTGGGGCATGCCTAGTGCTGAAAGACTTTGGGCAATTTAGTGCTGAAGTCTAAGAAGTCTCTACTGAGCATGTGCAAACTGCAATTTTTCCAAAGGCACATTTTCACAGGGATGACAGAAAGCATATTCCTGACACAACGGCCACCTCCCTGCCAAGTTTCAAGTCACTGCTCTAAAACATGTGGGGTGTAAGCGCTATTCTAAGAAAAGGTTGCCAGAAATTATTTAAAAAACAAAACAAAAACAAACCCTGAGGAAAATACATTTTCCCTTCACCTCGTTCAAGAAAATTGCTGTACTATTTTGGCTGAAGTTTAAAAAAAATAATTAAGTTTGAGGCAGACACCTAGCATGAAAAATTTCACCCCAAACAGTATGGCAAAGTTACAAGCAACTAAAAACAGGCTCTTTCTATGGGAAGTGTTAGGCAACCTTAACGTGAGGCTGGTAGCACCACTTATATAATTCAAGACCAATAGAAATGTGAGATTTTTTTTACTCCAGTACTGTTTAAAAACACTACAGAGAAATGTTTGTTTGCAATCCAAACATGTTACAGTTTTGATAATACAAGTCAGCCTGATTGCAGAATTGGTAAGAGTGACTAAACCAAAGTGAAACTAGTTTTTTTTACAAGCTCTAAGCTGAAATGGCTAGAGTAGGCGTGGCCAGCCTGAGAAGGAGCCAGAATTTATCAATGTACATTGCCAAAGAGCCACAGTAATACATCAGCAGCCCCCCATGCGCTCCCCCCCACCCCGTGCCTCCCCCCCACGGTCCAGCTGATCAGCGCCTCCCCCTCCCTCCACACACCTCCGGATCAGCTGTTTTCTGGCATGCAGGAAGCACGAGGGGCACGGGGCATGGCAGGCTCAGGGGAGGGCACGGGAAGGGGTGGAGTGGGGGAAGGGCCTGTGGCAGAGCCAGGGGTTGAGCACCCCTGGCACATTGGAAAGTTGGCGCCTGTAGCTCCAGCCCCAGAGTTGGTGGCTACACAAAGGGCCACATATTAACTTCTGAGGAGCCACGTGTGGCTCCAGAGCGACAGGTTGGCCACCCCTGGGCTGGAGGCACATAGCCTAGGCAGTGAAGTTAGATTGAAAATTCCCTATTTTAATCAATCATTCTTGGAGTCAGCAGTAAGAGAAGAATTTTAAATATGTCTTTAAGCCAACAGGGTCCTTTTAGCAATGCATTCCATTCGGGACTGCCAACACGCCACCTCATTTAAATCCTTTCAAAAACTTACCTCTTTCACAATGTCCACAATAAGTGACTCAATTTTTAAAGAATTAATTTTAAACTTTAATTAAACCACAGGATATGCACATGCCTAAGCTTGGGAACCATGTGATCATCACCTGGTTACATTAATAGCCTCTCTCACTCCATCTTCTCCCCATCTGCCATCACCCCTACTTGCTAGGGGAGGGTAGGGACTGAATTTCTTTTGGGTGCTATAAAAAACCAGCCACTTACCACTATTTTTCCGTCACTGCTGGACTTTGTTTTTTAGGCCTTAGCTTGAAATATAAGATGATCATGGCAATGCTTGCATATGTAGCTATTACATACTAGAAAGAAAAAAGAAAATTAAACTTAGATGCCTTATAAAGCACCCTTGAAGCGTGACTGTTAAGGGCAAGTTAACTAGTACATACATTCCTTCTGCCTGTTATGGTGTAGGAATTGAAGTATTTCTGAAAACCAGTGAACTTGTGCTGTGTTCCAGAGTCATGTCCTGCCATGGTTGCTGGTCCTAGATGCAATGAAGGACAAGTTAGTATGTGTACATTCAGGTGTATCTGCTGGATAGTTCAGCAGGTGACTAGTGCAACGATTACTTCGAGTGCTGCCTCAGCAGGTTTTACATTTGGGGCTGCCAGTGCCAGCTATTGAAAATTTAATTAATGATATTTAACAGGCCTTGGATATACGTAACGCAAGTAGATTCCAGTGCACTTAGGATTGCTCTATCTGGAAAAAGAAAGGAACTGATTCAAGGCAGAGATATAGGTAGCTATATGAAAGCAAATAAAGGCAAATTAGTAAATAATGAGGACAATGAGGAGTCCAGGGGCACCTTAAAGACTAACACATTTATTTGGGCATAAGCTTTCGTGGGTAAAAAACCCACTTCAGATCTGTAGAAGTGGGGGTTTTACCCACGAAAGCTTATGCCCAAATAAATTTGTTAGTCTGTATCCACAAAAACAGCAAGTGGCACCTTAAAGACTAACTCCTCGTTGTTTTTATGGCTACAGACTAACACGGTTACCCCTCTGATAAATACCGAGGGTTTTTGTAGATGTCTGAAAGGGAAAACCAAGAGATCTGTGCTACATGGTTATGATTTTTGAAGTCCTCTGGGTTGAATTTTTAGATGTACATTTACATTCTCCCTATTTTTGAAAATGAAGATTTCTCAGAGTTCGTGAAAAAACTGACATTCTTGGCCACAGATTCACTGAAAAAGCAATGCACCACAATCCCTACCCAAGATAAACCTCTGCTATTTCAGTTCTAAATGCCTCCTGTTTACAGACTAGCAATCCCACAAATTAGTTTACCAGATTAGTGAAATATCCCACCACATTTTATTGGTCCCTGCCCATGAATAAGCATGGGTTAGTGATCCTGCACTAACTTCAGTTAACTCAATATTACTGTAGAGTATTAGTCTAGGAATTCTAAGTTTTTCCCAGGACAAACGTTTGGTGTTTACACTACGGTTCAGCCCAGTGCAAACTTGCCACATAATTTTAGTGGTTCACCAGATGAAGTCACTCCATTATCACTGTCAATAAGTGCCTCTTCTCATCTACTGCTACTAACAGAAGAACTTCATCACCAGATTCCATCTCTATCAAGACAGCCGATGCATCATTCTGTTCCTAATCTACATCTCTGGTGTAAACCCGGACCTTCTCCAGTTTTTGGTATGCAGCAGTGGAGAACTCTAACTTTCAGCGAGCTCCCAAAATGCATTTACAGTAGCTTTACAGACTAAGGATAAGGGTCTCCAACTCAGCAGAGCTTTGAAAAGGCAGGATCATCATTCTTCCCATCCTTTCCCTTTCATAGGGGATCTTACACCAACAGTCACTATTGTTAAAAGGTCCTAGACAGAGTTACTATGTCGGATGGTTTGTAGATCATTTGGAACTAAGATATTAATAGGTAGGTTCTGCTTCTCGGACAATTCCAGGTGCCCTCCTTAGCCAGTTCTGCTGCACCACACTCCCCCAGGTTTCGTCATCACCCAGGCCAGGTGTTGCCGCCAGCTGCGCCAAAAAGCCAGGTGCACCCACAACTTCACTTTCTCAACTCATTCCATCCCAGGTGCAACATGAAGCCCATTTCCCAGTCCCTGGCACGAGACTGATGGTATCTACAAGTCCCTATAAATCAAACACGAATGTAAATGGGAGGAATTTCACCTCCTCAGTTCCGACCTTGCGGAAAGCGCTGTTGATCGACACTGGACCGTGGGTTATTCTCAGGGAAAGGGGACAGCACAGCTACAAGGCTGGGCTGCCAGGAGAATCCAGACCCAGCTCCACGAGGCACCTACAAACGCTTTCGGGGCAGCTTCGTTGAGTCAGTTTCCTTTCCACAGCAGCAAGAGCCAAACGGATCTCGGCCTTCAGCTACCCAGTGAGGCAGGGACCGGGAGAGAGGTCGGGAAAGGGCAACCCGCCCCCAGACACAGAGCTGGGTCCCCGGTCAGCCCCACTTCCAGCCAGTCTCCTTCGGCCGGCGGCGCCAGTCCAGGGCTGCCCAGCCCCGGGGGAAGGGGGGGGGGGGGGGTTGGCGAGGGTCGGACAAGGGCTGGGGCGGGGGTGGGGGGGTCTGCGAGGCCGGCTACAAAGCGGAGCGAGACCCGCTGCTGCGCAGTCCGGGGGCATCCGCTCCTGTGGCCGGGCGGCAGAGGGAGCCTGGGCAGCCCCGATGGGAATCGCGCCCGAGACAAGGGGTCACAGCAGCCCCCCGCGGTCCGGCACCGGGCTCCCTAGGCGGCCGCCGCCGCCCCTCCCCGCTCCGGGCCGCCCCGGTCATCGAACCGCCCCGGGGCCGCCCACCCGCTGGGGAGAGGCGTTCGCGGCGCCTGCCCCGGGCTCGTCACGCGCGCAGAGACCGCGGCCCGGAACCGCCCCCACCTGCCGCGCGCTCCCCTGCAGCAGCCGCTCGGTGCCCTTCGCCGACTCCAAGTCCACAGGCAAGATGGCGCCGGGAAATCCCGCCTCCGCGCAGACATGTCTCGCATGATTGGACCACACGGTCCTCACGGTAGGAGAGAACGTAGAGTGAGGATTGCGGATTGGCTTTGGAAGATGCCCATCAGCCGATGCTCCTCCCCCTCCCCTTGGATTGGCCTGATGGTTACTATGCGTCTCTGGCCGCTCTTGCCCTGGTGATCGAGAGGTTTCCGCTTGACCTTGTGCTCCCGGGTAGTGCTTCCGGGTCATGGCGACGGTGTCCCGCATGTGCTGCTGAGCGAGGTGAGGGGAGTCTGGCCAGGGAACCTCCCCCGGCTCCAGCCCCGTGGCCCAGCACGGAGCGAAGGGGACCGCCCCAGGGCCCGGCTCCGGCGGGGGGGAGGGAAGAAGGGACCCTGCCGCGCAGCCCCCAGCAGGGGAGTCCCTGGGCAGGATCCCTCTGGCTCCTTCTCCCCTGCCAGCCGCGGAGTTCAGCGCCGCTGGCCTTGGCCGAGGCGGGGAGCACATGCATTGGGGCCCCTCCTGGAGGCTGGGAGGGGACTGAGCCCCCGGCCGGGCGGGTCGCTGGCTGCGATCCCCTGGCTTTGGGAGCTGGTTTCCCCGCGGGGCTGGGGACGAACGATTCTCATAATAGGGTGGGGTGGGCGGCGGGGGGTCTCCCAGTTCTGTGGCCCAGAGAACAGTTTATTCCCTTTTGCACTGGCTCCCACTGACCTGTTTTTCTGTTTGCCTGGAGTGTAATATACTTTAGATTAGTTTCTCTGTCTTAAAGGGAATTTAGCTTTTATTAGTACAGCAGTTTACTTGATTATATCCTTTCACCAGTAGCATCTGCTGCCCTTGAAATACACGGGGGTGGGGAACTATTGAAATGGTGCATAACAGCACCTCACAACAGTTTAGACAGGCGGTAAAGAGGGTTACTGTATACAGCTGAAGCAGCAGGGGTGATGTTGGGGGTGTGTCTATGTAAAATATAATGACTTAATGTGTAGTGTGTCTATGATACTGTGTGACAGCCTTTATGCATGTGCAAAGGGAAGAGGTGTGGCATCTTAATTGACCACAAGTGGTCCGGACCTCTGTTTTATCTAAAAAATGACATGACTGGCAGCCAGTGGCCCCCAACAAAATGCTAAAATGCGGGTTCAGTACTGACTCAAAAGGGTTAGTTACACCCACGCATCCACTGATGTGTCAACACCAATTCCTGCAGCCACTGTGGTACTGCTAGTTTGAGCCCTGGCCTACACTACAAAGTTTTGTTGGTATAGCTATGTCAGTTAGGGGTGCGAAAAATGACGCCATCTGTCCAATGTAGTTATGCTGGCCACCTCCATAGATGCATCTGAGCCTCCAAAAGAGTGCTTCTGCTGGCTCAGCTCATGTTGTTTGGGGGTGGGGGTGTAGCTCTGTCAGTAGAAGAGCTACTCCTGCTGGCAATGCTGTTACTACAGTAGGGAGGCTCTTCTGGCATAGCTGTGCTGGCCAAGGCTCTGTAGCGTAAACCAGCCCTGACAGCTTAGGGTTGTGAGACCTGACAAGATCACTGCCCCAGGCAATATGTCTGAAGGCATGTACTGTTACTCATCTGTGGAGATTCTGCTTCACCTGTTGCACACAAGTGTGCAGATGATTCCTTTATTAGGAATCTCCTCAACGAGTTTCTAAGTTTTAAAGCATCAGGTATACCAGGTTCTCAGTTGTCACTGAAGACTGATATGGTAATGTTTGTGAGTGGGATCCTAGTGAAAAGTTCTGGTGACTGATATATGTGTATAACCTGAAAAAGAGCTCTGTAAGATCGGAAGCTTGTCTCCTTCACCAGCAGTAGTTGGTCTAATAAAAGATATCTCACGCACCTTTTGTCTCTAATACGTGTATAACTGTCATTTTCAAGTACATTGAAGTGTTCTCAGAGGCCTATATTTTGTCTTCTAAGCCTCTAGATGCATTCAATATTTATTTATTTAATTTTTGTCATTTACTAAAAAAGCCAAAGGAATCTTTGTTTAGTTTCCAAGATAATTCCTTCTCCTGTCACTTAAACTCTGATGTCACAACAACTGCAGATTTCACTCCTGTGTTTTTGCTTCCCCCATAGAAATGCAAACATGGCATCCATGGAAGAAAACTTCCCTCGAGGTGGCACCCAGAAAAAACCTTCAGAGGGAAAAGCACCCAGGCGACCAATAGAGCAGGATAACTTATTTAATGTGAGTTGTGTGCACATGATGGATGAAACTCTCTGAGAGCCATTCCACTGCCAATTAGCGTAAAGACCTAATTCTGTAGGTCTTACTCCCATTGGCCATGACAGCTTTGTCTGAGTGAGAGCTGCAGGATTGAACCCCAACATTCATTTTAGTACTTGTGACTGATCTTCATCATGGAATCCATGATTTTCATGACTTTTGACAGATGTCTGACTCTGGGTGAATGTGATGGCAAACCATTAAGCAACCAGAAAAGGAGTACTTGTGGCACCTTAGAAATTGATCAGGGTTTAACTTTGAAATATCTCAGTGGTGTCTGATTGCATGTGATCTGCTTTTAGAGGTAAGAGCTTCTAGAGAGATGTGGGCCAAATCCAACACTGGTGTAAGGACACTGAATTCAGTGGCGCTATGCTGAGGTTAATTTGATCTGATATGTTTTTCTTGTTTCATGTTTCTGTGCCTAAAAGAACAGGATGAATGACCTCCTCTTCTACCCCCCCCCCCCCATTTTAATATATCAGTTGCTTTGCTATTTCTAAACAAATTGTTTCAGACTTAGCAATGCAGAGCTGCCTCACTGAGGGCTCGGGCACTGATCCAACAAGACACTTAAAACATGTCCTTAGACTGCTCCTGTGCTGAAAGTTAAGAACCTCCTTAAGTGCTCTGATGAATCAGGGTCTATGTCAAGGCTAATTTGTGGTTTTAAGGTTTGGTTGTGGTCTACACTATAGACCTATATTGATATAACTACATTGCTCAGGAGTGTGAAAAATCTACACCCCATAGCAATGTAGTTACACGGACCTAATCCCCTGTGGAGAGCGCTATGTTGGTGGGAGAGCTTCTCGGAGAGCTGGATTAACTGTGCCAATGGAGAGCTCTATCCCGTTGGTGTAGAACATCTTCATTAAAACGCTACAGCTGCACTGATCCAGCTGTTCCCATGCAGCGTTTTAAATGTAGACATGCCCTCAGTCACTCCTGAGTTTTCTCTGCAAATGAAGGCTCAAAGGAGCTGGTGGTTGTTTTTTTTTTCCCTGAAGGAAGAAGGAGAGGAAATGTCTTTTTCTGCTTGTTTTAACTCAAAAGCCGTTGAACGTTTTTGCTCAAACTGGTCAAACGTATTCATTCTTTAACCAGGTATGTTAAGTTTCAGCCCAAAGGGAGAAATTCTGAGAGACCTATATATGACTGAACATAAAGGTTTGCAATAGAATTTCCTTCCCTAACTCTAGCATTTCCCCCTAATCTGGGATGACTGATAATTTTGCTCTTCTTTCATGGAGCACAACAGTTATCTCTTCCAATTCTCTTGTCTCCCTCCCCCCCATCCTTTAAAATCTGCCTTAGACTCATAATGAAGAAGGATCCCAGAAAAGGAAGAGAATCCAAGAAGATCAAGGAAAGCGGAAAAAGCTCAAGGCAGAGAAAAAGGAAGTCATTAAAGCTAATGCCAAGGATTTTGAACTTCTCACGGTTGAGGTTTGTGGATGAGTGTTCAGATAAGTCTTCAAGTATCTAAAAGGTTGTTATGAAGAGGAGGGTGATAAATTGTTCTCTTTATCCACTGAGCATGGGATAAGAAGTAATGGGCTTAAATTGCAACAGGGGAGATTTGGGTTAGATATTAGGGAAAACTTCCTGACTGTCAGGGTACTGAAGCACTGGAACAAATTACCTAGGGAGGCAGTGGAATCTCCATCACTGGAGATTTTTTAAGAACAGGTTAGACAAATACCTGCCAGGAATGATCTAGAAGATAATACTTAGTTCTGCCTCAGTGCAAAGGGCTGTACTATGTGAATTATCAAGGTCCCTTCCAGTTCTACATTTCTATTATTCTATGATTTGTGTATTTTGACCTCCATTGGGTCTAGTGCAGCTATGAGGTTCCTTATTCCTGGGCCTATCTCAGAACCACCAATCATTAGGTAAGGGAGGGCTGGGCTCCTTTTTACAGCCTCTCCTTCACTGGCAAGAAGGAGTTCAATGACATGTAAGAAATTGCACATCTTCTCCGGGTCTTCCGCAAGCTAATGAAGGCAAAGCATTAACACTTAGAACTGTCGCAGGATGCAGAATTAACTGCTGCAAAAAGTGACACTAACTGCAATAAAGTTCTGATCATTAAGAAAGGCTGTATACAATCAAATTAATCTCCACGGAGAATTGCACTACTGAGCTGAATGCTTCTGAGTCCTGCTGAGTCTGTATCTCTCTTGGTTTCCTTGCTATCAAATTGGCCATAGTCACTTTTTCCCCCCCTCCATCTGCTGCACACTTCGTGATTTTGAACAGGAGCTATTGTCCAGCTCTCAGTTCTGTGGCTGCTATTCCATCCCTCCCCACATGCACATGTTTAACCCTTAATGACCTGTTCTCTCTATCACTCCACTTCCTTTGCTTTAAGTCGTACCTTAGAAAGGAGTTGAATAAGACAAACATGTTAAGATATGTAAAATACAAAGTGGTCTGGAGAAGGTAGATCAGGAGTGTCTGTTTCACTGTCTCCTGTCACAAGAACAAGGGGACACTCAATTTAAGTCAGGAAATTCAAAACCTCTGAAAGAAAACAGTTTTTTTACACATCATGTGATTAAACTGTGGAATTCGTTTCCACAGTAAGTCATGGGAGCCAAGAACTTAACGAGTGATTAGATATTTACAGTAGAATCTCAGAGCTATGAACACCTCGGGTGGAGGTTGTTCCTAACTCTGAAATGTTTGTAACTCTGAAGAAAACATTATGGTGGTTGTTTCAAAAGTTTGCAACTGAACAGTGACTTAATAGAGCTTTGAAACTTTACTATGCAAAAGAAAAATGCTGCTTTTAACCATTTTAATTTAAATGAAACAAGTACAGAAACAGTTTCCTTACCTTGTCAAATCTTTTTTTAAACTTTTCATTTATTTTTTTAGAAGTTTACATTTAACACGGTACTGTACTATATTTGTTCTTTTTTTCATCTCTGCTGCTGCCTGATTGTGTACTTCTGGTTCCAAATGAGATGTGTGGTTGACCAGTCAGTTCATAACTTGGGTGTTCGTAACTCTGAGGTTCTACTGTATATGGATCTCAAGAATATCCAGAATTGTTATAATTAATGATGACAAAAATTTGGGAAGAGATATTAAACTTTGTGCTTCAGGCATTAGGACAAGCCCTATGTGGAAGACTGATCATCCTGTGTCTGCCCACAACTCTGGTGATTCTTATGTCTTCCTCTGAAGCATCTGGTTCTGACCTCTGTCTGGGATGGGATACTGGACTAGATGGAGCTTGGTTCTGATCCAGTTTGACAATCTCTGGGCTTGTCTTCACTACCGCACTACATTGGTGCAGCATGTAGTGCATCTCCTATGTTGATGGGAGAGTGCTTTCCCATCAATGTAATTACTCCACCTCAATGAGAGGCAGAAGCTCTGTTGGTGGGAGAGTGTCTCCCGCCGACATAGTGCGGTGCAGACAGCACTTTAAATTGATAAAACTTATGTTGCTCAGGCGGGTGGTTTTTTCACACCCCTGAGCAATGTAAGGTACCGACTTTAGCGGTAGTGTAGACAAGCCCTCTGTATTCAATTTGGAAGGTGGAACATACAGCTTCCTTCATGGTTGCCCCGTAGAAGGTTCTGTAGGACACCCTACTGCAAGAGTGTGACAGGTTTCTCTAGTCTGGGAAGCTTATGCCCCCATCAGTCATTCCTTCTCCCAGCACTGACAGTAGGAGGGGCTGTAGTCCTGTTTCTAAGGTTTTTGCTGCTTTCCACTGACCTTTTAAGAGGTCTGCTTCTAATTGCAGTATGTCAGCAGTGGTTATTGAATGGCTTGGTAACTCACGGAGGTGCTGATAGTGATTTGTGGCCTGAGTCTGGGTGTTAAAAGGTGCTGAGTTTTTCTTGACTTTCAGTGGTTTATTTTTCAGTCTCATTAGACACGGTAAATCTGTGGCTTGCTGAGATCCACCGAGTGCTACTTTTTCTTTGTTCCAGGCCCTGAGTGAGGGGATGCTGCTGCTCGGCTGTGTGAAGGAGTCTAACGACTTTGAGTTAGTGGTCAGTTTGCCTAATGGACTCACTGGATTTGTGCAAGTGACGCACATTTGCGATGCCTACAGCAAAATGCTGGATGCGCAAGTGGCCACGGAAGAGCTCCTGGAGGTGAGGGGAGTCCTGAGGGATGGTGTGTGTCCTGGGACTGGGTAAAATAAACGGGGTCTTGCAAGCAGAGGCCCAGTGAGAGAACCCAGTTTCCACTGGCGTACAGGAGATTCTGATCCCTTCCCTGACCTGCTTTCTTGCTTCCTTGGCCAGCATGGCCTGTGAATGCTAAAGGCAGCATGTTCAATGCACTGCTCAACAGCAACCATCACTGAATACCCCTCCCTACTTAAGGAGTTCCTACAGCTAATATAGGTGGCGGGGGGACTTGAAAGGTGAAGCTGGGGATGTGTTTGGGAGAATCTTCTACTTTCCAACAGGGACGCAGAGGACTCTGTCCTCTTCCCCAACCCCTATGCAGCCCCCCAAAAGATGGCTTCTGTGGTGTTCTGTGCAGTATATTGCCAGCTCATGCTATGGCGGATAGGTATTGGAGGGACTCCAAACAGCCTATGTAATTCCCTGATGACACAGATGTTCCAAAGAAAGGAAGGGAGATAGTCTGTTACCTTTTGCGCACGTTTATATTTCCCCTTCCCACCATAGTCCGTGCCTGTTTAAAACTGAATTTTGGGAACGGCAAAATGCTAATGTCCCCTTGCTCTTTTCCCGCCTTTTACCTCTTTGCTAATCGGAGACCCGAGACTGGGATCATAATCAGTGCGGGCGATGTATCTTAATCCTGACCTGTAGCACCTCCTGCTGTTCCGGTCTTGGACAGAGCCTGGCAGCTGTGTTGAATCCTTTGATCTCAGCCTTGTAACATTACATATGTCTTGTGTGTGTGTCCCGAGTCAGGCTTGAAACTCCAGGCTGGGGCACGAGCCCACTGTACCCAGGGCCCCAGTCTTTGTGGCATTTAGCTGCTGCTGAGAATAGAGTTTTCCTCTTGGGTTTGGATTTCAAAAGCCTCTTCAGTGACAGTTTCTGGTCTCCTGCATAATGATCTTATGATTTTTTCATGATCTCCTTTAACTGTTTTGCTGTTTAGGATTTGAACTCGCTGTCAGACCTGTACCCCCCTGGAATGCTGATCAGATGCACCGTGACCAGCGTGGGGAAAACCATGGATGGACACCAGAGTGTCAAGCTATCAATTAACCCCAAAGATGTCAACAAGGCTCTGAACACTACAGCTCTTAGATCCGGCATGGTAGGTGTTCTGGGTATACCACAGCCACCCTGCACTTTGGAGATTGCTTCCCCCTTGCCCTCGCTTCTCCTTGTGTGCATTCAGTTTTGTCACTGCATGCAATTCAAGCAAGGATCTGTGCCTTTTCTGGTGTAATTGATCTTGGTAGGAAGTGTGGTGTAGTGGGTAGAACACGGGCCTGAGCTGTGATTCATGGGATCTGTTCTCTGCCACTGGCTTGTTGGCTCTTGGGAAGTCATTTAACTTCTGCTGCCTAAGCTTCTCCATCAGTAAAATGGGGATAATACTTACCTCACCGCCTCACAGAGGTGTTGTGAGCCTAGTTAATTATTCTCTTGCACCCAGCTTCACTGAGGCGGCAGGCATGTGTCAGCAGTGTGGGTGCCTGTTACTTTTCAATGTCCTGATGTTGCCAGAGCTTCAGGAAGCCAAAAATCCCATAGATACATGCCTTAGTTGGACAAGAGGACAGCTGAGACCGCATTGCCAGAGGAGGCAGGGTATAATATGTCCAAAACAGTGGGAGGAATTCCAGCACTCTGACCCCAGGAGAGAAGGAAATCTGAGTGCAAGCAGTCTGCTGACAGAATTGTTCTCCTTGTCGATCTAACCGTTCATAGAATCATAGAATATCAGGGTTGGAAGGGACCCCAGAAGGTCATCTAGTCCAACCCCCTGCTCGAAGCAGGACCAAGTCCCAGTTAAATCATCCCAGCCAGGGCTTTGTCAAGCCTGACCTTAAAAACCTCTAAGGAAGGAGATTCTACCACCTCCCTAGGTAACGCATTCCAGTGTTTCACCACCCTCTTAGTGAAAAAGTTTTTCCTAATATCCAATCTAAACCTCCCCCATTGCAACTTGAGACCATTACTCCTCGTTCTGTCATCTGCTACCATTGAGAACAGTCTAGAGCCATCCTCTTTGGAACCCCCTTTCAGGTAGTTGAAAGCAGCTATCAAATCCCCCCTCATTCTTCTCTTCTGCAGACTAAACAATCCCAGCTCCCTCAGCCTCTCCTCATAAGTCATGTGCTCTAGACCCCTAATCATTTTTGTTGCCCTTCGCTGGACTCTCTCCAATTTATCCACATCCTTCTTGTAGTGTGGGGCCCAAAACTGGACACAGTACTCCAGATGAGGCCTCACCAGTGTCGAATAGAGGGGAACGATCACGTCCCTCGATCTGCTCGCTATGCCCCTACTTATACATCCCAAAATGCCATTGGCCTTCTTGGCAACAAGGGCACACTGCTGACTCATATCCAGCTTCTCGTCCACTGTCACCCCTAGGTCCTTTTCCGCAGAACTGCTGCCTAGCCATTCGGTCCCTAGTCTGTAGCGGTGCATTGGATTCTTCCGTCCTAAGTGCAGGACCCTGCACTTATCCTTATTGAACCTCATCAGATTTCTTTTGGCCCAATCCTCCAATTTGTCTAGGTCCTTCTGTATCCTATCCCTGCCCTCCAGCATATCTACCACTCCTCCCAGTTTAGTATCATCCGCAAATTTGCTGAGAGTGCAATCCACACCATCCTCCAGATCATTTATGAAGATATTGAACAAAACCGGCCCCAGGACCGACCCCTGGGGCACTCCACTTGACACCGGCTGCCAACTAGACATGGAGCCATTGATCACTACCCGTTGAGCCCGACAATCTAGCCAGCTTTCTACCCACCTTATAGTGCATTCATCCATCCCATACTTCCTTAACTTGCTGACAAGAATACTGTGGGAGACCGTGTCAAAAGCTTTGCTAAAGTCAAGAAACAATACATCCACTGCTTTCCCTTCATCCACAGAACCAGTAATCTCATCATCCGTTCCTTTATATTGTTGAATTGTAATGTTTCCCTCCCCACAGTTGCTCTCTGGCTTGGTATCTAGTGTGGAAGATCACGGCTACCTCATAGATATTGGAGTCAGTGGTGCAAAAGCATTTCTGCCTCGTCAGAAGTCCCAGAGTTACATCAAATCAGCCAACAAAGGTAAGGGCATCCAGCAGGAACTAAAGCTGGAGATGGAGAACTGGCTGGCTCAGAGGAGCGGGGATGGGACTGGAGACTTTCACCTCTACCTAGCTGACTCAAACTTAGCTCAGGTCAGGAGGGGTCAGAAGTCTCTGCCAGCGTATGGTTGTGCACAGCCATTGGCTGTCAGTTCATTTCCTGATCAACTGGTATAACTCCTTGTAAACACCTGCATCCTGACTGGCACTAGTCATTCCCCGTGTTGGACACTATTGCAGAAAGGCCCAGGTTCAAATGGAGATGGGCACTACCTCTCCCCTTTCATTTCCCCCACCCTGAGAAGTATTCGCTCTGAGTCCTGGTTGAGGCACGTTGGCAGGATGGCGCAGGAGAAGCACGTGCTGCTGCCACCCACACTTTGCCTGTCCCGAGGTTTGATTGGTCTCCAGGATTGTCTAGAGAGCCCCTTCCTATAGCGCCAAATCCACACCCATCTGAAAGCAACCAACCAAAGTGACAGTTTCCTGGTTAAAGGCGTGTGCTCCAGAGGTGTATCGGTAAAAGTCCCTAAACGCACTAGAACTGAAAAGCTCAGAGAGCACTGTTCTCTGCTGCTTTGGTCAGATGGCTCTCTTCTGGCTCAGACTGGCAGATTCCTGATGTATGTATCATCTGGTGGCTACAGGAAATAGATTTGTGGCCTGTCATCCGCAAAGGCCATGGGTAAAAGGGAATTGTTCTCTGCACCCTAGATCTGGTGCCAGGAGGCAGGAGGAGCTTGCGTTGCTGCTTCCTGTGAGGCATGTGTTCTCCGGGTGAGCATGGAAAAAGTCCTTCTCATCCCCATTTAACTATATTACCTTAGTGCCCAGAGGCCTGTTGGGACCAGGGCCTGGTTGTGCTAGGCACTACAAACACAACAGTAGGCAGGGTCCTTTCTGCAAAGAGCTAACAGTCTAAGAAAACGAGCAGTATACAGAGGGTGAGGCATGGGGAGAAAATTGGATACGTTCAGTCTTTAGCCACAGAGATACTTACTATTTTAAAAAAACTGCTTTGTAATTGCATAAATAAAGCATTGCGTTTCCCTGAGTGCCAGCCATTTAAACGTTGACTGGTTTTCTGATAGGTGTTGCAGCAGAAGTGGATCGAGAGTAGAGATTTTGAAAGAGCAGAGGGTAGTGCCCTTATAGGTCCTTTCAGGGAGGCTGTTCCATGCACCCGGGGGCCTGGGCAAGCATGGCTGAAACTGGCATTAAGGGCATCTTAACAGGGTGGGGCACTGTGATAAGAGATGAGAGTGGATTAGGAGGGAGGGTCTCGAAAAGAGGCTTGAATTTGGCTGGAGAGGGGGAGCTAGTGAAGGGTTTCAGAAGGCGAAGCAGGGAGATATGACAGACAGGAAGATGATGGAGGGTTTTGGTATGTGTCCTGTCTTTGTAGGGGCTGAGCTGAAAATAGGCCAGTATCTGAACTGTCTCATTGAAGAAGTGAAAAACAACGGAAGAATTGTCCGTCTGTCCATCAGTCAGTCGGAGGTTGCTGCGGCCATTGCAACAGAAGAACAGAACTGGACGCTCAGTAACTTACTGCCAGGGCTGGTGGTGAAAGCCCAGGTGCAGAAGGTAAAACTCCGCTTTTTCTGAAGGGTTGTTGAGGTGGAGTTATGATCGGGGCTGTGATGGACATCTTCCTATGTATTCTGCCCCAGCAAAACTGAGCTGGAACTCAGTGAGTTTACAAATCCAAATAAGTTATTTCTGCCTGCCAGCACCGCCAGCTCAGTCTTAAAAATTGAGCTCTGCTCTGTGCCCAGTCACCAGGCGTAAAGATGCTGATATCTGTGATTGGCTGGTGGTGGTGGTGAAGTGCTAGGCAGAGTCAAATCCAGTTTGCTCGTCTCCTGCTCTTGGTCTTGTAGCTCTGTGGAAGAACAGTTCCTCTGTAGGAGTAAAATCTTCCGTTGTGTCAGGGAATGAGCAGAGCTGGCTCAAACAGCACAAGGGCAGTAACCAGGTGCCATTTTTGAGTCCCTTTTCTTTCTGTAACAACACTAAGGTGTCTAAAAGCCCTCCAGAAAATGTTAACTGCAAGATGGGGTTAGCTCTTTGGCCTTCTGCACCAAGTATAAATGTAAGTGGCAACTTGCTGGCAGGATGGGTGAAGCATTAACCTTTCAACTCTCCTTGCTTGGCCTCTGGACCTTTTTGTTGTGGGCATGGAAACGGGAGGAACTTTCCTCCTTTTCATATGAACATTTCCATAAATTCATTCAGAAGTTGAACTGGGGAAAACCTGAACGGTGGCCCTCTCCCCAGCTCCACCCACTTGACACCACTTTCAGTACATTATGCAGATCTTTGATGGTCCTTCTCCTTTGATCATTGGTGAAATAGCTGGCACTGAAAGTTTCAGCATTAGACTTCAGAGTTAACAGCCCATCAAGTGAATGGGTGCAGCTGACACTGCTGAACTCTTGTTTCAGGCTCCCTACAGATTCAGGCAGATTTCACTGTATTTGTTCACACTTGATTTTTTTTTTTTTTTTTTTTTGTGCAACCACAAGGGCTGGGATCTTAGTGGTTTGTTTGTTTTTAAATGAAAAATGGGATTTGGGAGTGCAAGATGGGAAAAACACCTGCTTGTAAACCAGCACAGGTTGACTCTGGACTTGAGATCAAATGTACAGTTAGAAACATTAAAAGTATTCTTTTCTAGTAGTGGCAAAAAGCCAACTGTTGAGCAATTAACCTGTCCTGTTCACTGTACTTGTTAGTAAGCACTGACAAGATGCCTATTAGTGGAGGAAGTAAAGTGCTGTCTGCATCTTGATCTGGATGAGAACTTTTAACACAGATTTAGAGTCATAGAGTTTAAAGTCAGGAGGGAACCATCAGATCCTGTAGTCTGACCTCCTGTATATCACAGATTACCAACACCACCCAGCCAACCCCAGGCCAAGCAAACAACCAGAATTAGACAAAGGTGTTACAGCCCTCGGGACACTCTACTGTTGTGTGTCACAGGCAGAAAACAGGAGGGACTGAGTGCACCAATGCCCGCGGCCCCTGCAATGGTAGGGAATTGATTTCGTAATTTAATTTTCCGCCCTACAGAAGAATTTCTCTTTCTTGGTTTAGGTGACCCCATATGGCATCACTCTGAGTTTCCTCTCCTCCTTCACTGGGATTGTGGACTTCATGCATCTGGATCCGAAGAAAGTGGGGAGTTATTCACAAAGTCAGACGGTGAGTGGATGCTGAAGCGGCTGTAGGAACCAGAAAGCTGCTTAGCATGTCTGTCTCCTTTCCTTCTCTAACCATTTTTTGGTAAAGGTTTTTTACTGTGGAATCGTCGGTGTCAGCAATTTTGTTGGCACAGACCTTCTTTCTACACCCCTGGTAGGGAGAAGGGAAGCCGCTATGTCTCTGAGTTCTGAATGTAGCCACTGGAGAGTCCTAGGTTAGTGTCCCTTTACAGTTCTGGCAGCTGAGAGTCTCATGAAGGATGGGGAATGGCTTGTGGCGGGGGCTGATTGCCTGCAGTCACTCTCCACTCCCCTTGTCCGCACCAAACTAGCTTACGCAATTTAATCAGATAACTAAAGAAAAAATGCCCAGCCCATAAAGACATTAGAGCTGAATGATAACTCCGCACTTTCCATTGTCCTTGTTGTACCTCTGCAAAGCCTCCTGAAGAGATCAGGAGGCAGGTGTGATGTGAGAGTACAGGGTTGAAAATGGCTCTCGGCTCTTCAGGTTGCCAGGCTGTCTTACCATCCTGCCGTCCTCTCTCCCTGCAACAGGTGAAGGCCTGCATCTTCTCTGTTCATCCCACCTCCAAAGCAGTCCGGCTCACGCTGCGGCAGGTCTTCCTTCAGCCTGGCAGCATGCTAGGCCAGCTCGCCAGCAGTCGGATTGGCATGGTGGTGGAAGAGGCAGTGGTGAAGAGCTTCCACACAAAGACTGGCGCTATCTTTGAACTGGACGACGGCACTCTGGCTTTTGCACGTGTAAGTAGTAAATGCCCCATAGCCAGATTATAATATGGGAGGGGTTGCCACAAACTGGCATGAAATCGCCAACCAAACCAGAGACGTCTAGGGAATGGGATTTTAAAACGTAAGTGGAAACGGTTGTAAATAATAGTTGTCCTGCAGCATTTGCAACCCAAACATTGCACTGTGTTGCTAGTGCATGAGAACCAGGAAGTGAAACTGAGTATGCTCTATATTCTACTAGAATTCTTTGAGGGGGCCAACAAGCATATGGACAAGGGAGATTCAGTGGATATAGTATACTTAGATTTTCAGAAAGCCTTTGACAAGGTTCCTCACCAAAGGATCTTAAGCAAAGTAAGTTGTTATGGGATAAGAGGGAAGGTTCTCTCATGGATTGGTAACTGGTTAAAAGATAGGAAACCAAGGGTAGGAATAAATGGTCAGTTTTCAGAATGGAGGGAGGTAAATAGCGGGATCCCCCAGGTATCTGTACTGGGCCCAGTCCTATTCAATATGTTCATAAATGGTCTGGGAAAAGGGGTAAACGGTGAGGTGGCAAAATTTGCAGATGATAAAAATTGCTCAAGATAGGTAAGTCCCAGACAGACTGCAAAGAGCTACAAAAGGATATCTCAAAACTGGGTGACTGGGCAACAAAATGGCAGATGAAATTCAATGTTGATAAATGCAAAGTAATGCACATTGGAAAACATAGTCCCAACTGTACATATACAATGATGGGGTCTAAATTAACTGTTACCACTCAAGACAGAGATCTTGGAGTCCTTGTGGATAGTTCTCTGAAAACATCCACTCAGTGTGCAGCGGCCGTCAAAAAAGTGAACAGAATGTTGGGAATCATTGAGAGGGATAGATAATAGGACAGCAAGTATCATATTGTCTCTCTATAAATCCATGGAATGCTCATATATTGAATATTGCATGCAGCTGTGGTCACCCCATCTCAAAAAAGATATATTGGAATTGGAAAAGGTTCAGAAAAGGGCAACAAAAATTATTAGGGATATGGAACAGCTTCCATATGAGGAGAGATTAATAAGATCGGGACTTTTCATCTTGGAAAAGAGACTAAGGGGGGAATACCATAGAGGTCTATACAATCATGACTGGTGTGGAGACAGTAAATAAGGAAGTGTTATTTACTCCTTCTCATAACACAAAAACTAGGGGTCACCAAATGAAATTAATAGGCGCAGGTTTAAAACAAACAAAAGGAAGCATTTTTTCACACAATGCACAGTCAACCTGTGGAACTCCTTGCCAGTGGATGCTGTGAAGGCAAAGACTATAACAGGGTTCAAAAAAGAATTAGATAAGTTCATGCAGGATAAGTCCATCAATGGCTATTAGCCAGGATAGTGTCTGCCTCTGTTTGCCAGAAGCTGGGAATGGGCGATGGGATGGATCACTTGACGATTCCATGTTCTGTCATTCCCTCTGGGGCACCTGGCATTGGCCACTGTGGGAAGACAGTATACTGGGCTAGATGGACTTTTGGTCTGACCCAGTATGGCCGTTCTTATATTCATTGTCCAAGATGAGAGAGAGGTAAACTCATAAAGCGTATAAAGTAAAATTAATTCATTCCATGTTAATAATCTACGTTATTATTAGTGACGTAAGTATATGTTTAGTATCCTTTTTGACCTAAACGGTGTTTCTGAAACGTGATTTGAGTTAACGTATGCTACATAGTACAGTGAAAATGGGCTTTGCCATCATAAACGTCTGTTTCCAGAATTTTACAACCATCAGTTGCGCTGAACCATTGGGATAAGCGGTATGTGGTGTGTGGGGAGTAATCTGACATTTGAGTCGAGTTGTGGGCTTGGTCGCTAAAGGCTGATGGTACTTAATTTTTATTAGTAAACTGAAAACAAAAGCAAATGTTAAGGAAGAATGTAACTCTTAATCCTTGCTGAGAAGCCTGGGGATCTTCTGGGGTTTTCGTCATAAATATTAACCTTTATTTGCCACAGACAATGGGTAAAATGTTCAAAAGCACATCAGTGACTTAGGAGTTCAGTCTGTTGCCGATCTGGCTGGCTCCACAAGAACCAGGATCCAGTCTTTCACAAGAGCATCCCTGCTCCCAAGATGTCACCTCAGTGAACGGATGCTGACAGTCATTCCCCCTCTTCCGTGATACTGAAACAGTCTTTTGTTTTTTTTTCCCGAGACAGAGCAACCCTCCTATCTCATTGTAATGCTCCTTTTTCTACCTTCACATGGTTTTCAGTGTTTGCGGTTGTCTTGGATGGTTTTCTATTGAAAATCTTGGGTTGGAATAAGGCTGGACAATTGAGTCTTGCATTGCATCACCGGCTAACTAGGGCAGGATGACGATTCCCTCCTGCATCAATGAAGCATCACCAGGAAACATTATCCCCTGGTGACTAATTTCTACTCCAAGTCCATAAAGTAGACTTCCAATATAAATACATTATTCCTTAAATATTCCCCATTTATACATCCTACGATTGAGTGTCTTGACAAATTACAAGCCTTCTGTGGATACCTTACATGTTACTCTTATCTCTCTCTTTTCTCGGACATTTATCCATAGACATGTTTGGTGTAGTGAGTTTGTCAAGTCTGAGATGAGAGCTGTTTGCAAAGAAGAGGGGACCCTTTGCCAAGGAGCCACTGTGTCACACTTGTGTTATGTATTTTGAGGGACAGAGGAGTATGTTTCAGGCATGTGCTGACTGGGCCAGTCGATGTAGTGCCCAGATCTTCAGAGCCCTATGCGGATACAAAAACTTGGATCCGCATCCACGATAATTAGCTTGTGTCTGTCCCATGGTCTGCATGCCACCTTTATATGTATCCACATCTGCACCCGCACCCTATCTTACTGTTATAGCCCTGTGCAAAGACAAAAATTTGGATCCGTATCCAATCCACGAGCCACAAAGATGGTAAACAATACATCCACAGATATAAAACGGATCTCTGCCGATCTGCAGGGCTCTACCTATCGTGGTTTGGGTAGAGGGGGGCTATTGTGAAAGAATCACTGAATCCTTTAGCCCAGCACATAGGGGTGATGGGGGGAAGGATGTTGGATTATAATAGCAGAGGAGTAAAATGTGCAATACAATATTGTTACTGTGTAAGGCATTTGTCAGTCCTGTCTCAGGAATGGTGTACGTGGTATTGGCCAATTTTCTGGGGGAGGGCTAGTCTTGTCTTGCTGCTCTGACCTGCTCTTCCTTTGTCCTTGGCTTCCGCTCTCCTCCTGCTGGTATTATTCCCTTACTGCCCCCACAAAAACCCCTCCCCCCCACATCCTTCATCTGAATCTCTCTTCCTGGCTACACTAGTTCCTTCCCTGCCTTGGTGATGGGTTTACTGGCCTTGGTTGCACTTGAGCCTGAAGTTTCCTCTATAAGGCCCAGGCCTGTGAGAGGTTGAGCATCCTGCACTTGCAGGACTGAGGTCGAAATCCTTCAGGAAGCCACTGGTCTTGCAGTGACCAGAACACCATAGGAACTCAGGGTGGTCCTTAGAAATGAGGTTAATGTACAATGTGCCCAGCCTTCATAAAGTACCAGGCTGGCCTCGCTCTCAGGTCAAGCCCTGGCCTGGTGGCCTCGTGCTCTTAATGGTCTTCAAAAAATTATGCTAGCAGTACGTTGCCACTCAGTGTGTGTATACACAGTAAAATACGACGTCATCTGCATGGCAACTATCGTACAAGCTGCTCCCCAAAATAATGGGTTTGTCTGCGTCTTCCTCCCTGTCCTCCCAACTCATACTTGCGGAAGGATGTAAGCATTGCATCTCACCTGGGTAAAAACACCCATGTGAAACTTGCTGAGTCTTACTGGTTTGTTTTCTCCTCTTCAAGTCAGTCTAGGTCTCGTTCTCCCAAGTCAATACTATCTCTATTTCCAAATGGTGATAAATCGCCCTTTGTTTTTGTAGCTGAAGCATCTTTCAGACACCAAAAAATCCTTCAAACCTGGGGCATTTAAGATGGGAAGCAAGCACAGATGTCGAATCATTGACTACAGCCTTATGGATGAGCTGGCCCTGTTGTCTCTGAAACAGTAAGTTCTTGGTGCCATTCCAGAATTGTTTGTGGGAGCTACGGGGAGAGAAGGGTCTGATAACAAGTGGAAAATATTGTGCTGCTTTGTTTGGCTGGAACCCACCCCTCGGGGTTTCCACTCATTAACTGTCTGTGGCACTCATCTGTTGCCCATTATCTGAAACCTCACAACCTTGAACACATTTCTCCTCCCAACAATCGCCGTGGGGCAGGGCCGGGCTGTTCTCCCCATTGCACAGATGGGAACTGAGGTCCAGCAGGACTAAGTGACTTGCCCAAGGTCACACAGAAAGGCTGCGACAGAGCAGGTCTCAGGCTTGCACTCTAACCACTGGGCCATCCTTCCTGTCTAGTAAAGGTATTGCCCTCTGAGAGCCAGCGTCCCTGCATGCACGGTTTTGGCTTCTGGCCACCATCCTTTGTGTCATAAACTGGGACAGAGCTTAGTCAAGTGGCTGGGCCCAGACCACCTTTACAGAGGGAGCGTCACCATGACTCTGAAACAGGGCTGTGGGGGGACAGAGCACTGATGTGATAAACGGGGGCCAAGCAGATTCTGGCAGACCCCAGGGGTGAGGGAAGGAGAGGGGTTGTCTTGTCCTTACCACCTCTGGGTTTTCCCTCACGTTAAAGATGACTCACGCCGCAACCCTTGCTGTATCTTCTCCTAGTCGAATTATTGCTGCTCCGTTTCTGAGATACCAAGACATCTGTCCCGGGCACGTGGTGGAGGTAAGATCCTGAGAGCACGTCGCACGTTCGGCATTGTCGAGTATTGGTACTTGCTGCCACGCCTTAGGCGATGTGTCTTTTCCCTGCCTAGTTAATGCCAGTTCACACCTATTTGTTTCAGACCAGTGCTGGAAAGGGAGAATGCAAATACAGCACCAGCAAAAATAACTTGCAAGTTCTCCAGGCTGTAGTTACCTGGCTGAGCGACATTTCAGTCTAGGTGTTTGAGTTGCCTTGGTGAGGGTAGAAAGATCTTTCTAAATCTTTGTATTCCCGATCGTATGTTGGATATAATATATATATGGGGTCAGATCCGGGTCTGTTTCAAGTCAGTGGGAATTTTACCATTGACTTCAGCAGAACCAGCATGTGGCCCATGGAGAGCACAGCGCTGGCAATGCGGGTGCAAGATGCAGCGTAGCTTCCCTTATGTAAAGCTGTTGCCCTGCACGTGGTTAATACATTAGATAGATTTTTGGGGCGGGGTGTGTTTATTTTTGGGGGGTAGTGGGTAGGCCATTTCCCATGTACACCCCAACCCACACTGAAAACTACTGATCCTGCTCTCTTCTCCGGACTCTAGGGCAAAGTGTTGGCTCTGAAACCCTTGGGGATGCAGGTGAAGGTGACGGATCACATCAGGGGGCTGGTGCCTCGCCTACACCTGGCGGACGTGCTCCTGAAACAGCCCGAGAAGAAGTACAGCGTGGGCGGCGAAGTCAAGTGCCGGGTGAGATCCCCCTGCCAGGGACCAGCCGAGGGCTTAGGCTGTCTTAAGTTGTACTCCTCCACCAGAGCGATGCCTGAGCATTTAGACACTGATGTGATTTCCACTGAGAGCGGGTGGCTTTCTGATGCGCTTATTGTTTGTTTATAATGAGTCCTGGGCCGTGAAGTTGCTGGTATTTCGGAAAGAGAAGCTGCTGCCTTTTCTCAGTTGCCCCTCCCTATTGCCCACTGGACTGAGTGTTGGGTGATGTGACTCACTGTCGGCCTGACCAAATTACAGCCATGTTTTCAAGCATCTGCTCCTTTGGATGGTCTTAGGGTGTTTGGTGCCCAGCTACAAACAGCTGGGGTCTGATTTTGAGAGCTACTGAGCACCCACAATCCACATGAAGTGATGGGCTCTACAGATACCCAGCACCTATGAAAGTCAGGCCCTCAGGGGCTCAGGTTGTGCTCCCGATTAGTGGACACTTGAAAATGTTTAGGCCTTAACGTGTCAGCATCATTTTACAGAGAGGAATATAGTGATACTTGCTCTCTCTTGTTAAAATGCTCTGAGAGCCTTGGATGAACCAAGTACCGTACGTGCTAGATGTAATCACGTAACTTCCCAAAACCTCGACAATATTTAATGACTTCAAAGGCTGTGACCATTTAAAATCCTTAGGATGATTCCTTGTAGGAATCTGCATATTGAATAGGAAACCCCTGCATTTCCCTGCACTGCTTCTCAGAAGTAATGGTGTCATCTCTCTCTCGGGCAGTGACATACTGAAATAGACTATCTTCTCTAAAGAGAAGCTTGGATTTTATGGGCTTTACTCCCACCCACCTCCATGCACACATTTAATTCACCTTCCTGGTTTTCCGCTAGACTTACTGAGACTGACAGGCTATCCTGCATCTCATTTTGGGGGCCAGTGTTGCTCTTGTTCTAGCTTGATGGCCTTTGAATAGAGAGAATTCAATCCAAGGGAAAATCACCATGAACTTGGCCACCAAGTCACTTGACACCTTCTGCTTTAGCAGGTTTAGCTTCTGAGACTTTATCAGCATTAATGTTTGCCTTTCCTCTGAGGATCTCAAAGCGCTGTTGCTTCTGGATGTCTGAAGCTAGTGCAAACTTGTTGACATATGTGGGATTCTTGTACGTAGTGAATATGAATCAAGGATTTGGTGCCTTTTCCCTGATTGAAAAGCACCTCTGCGGTCACTCTAACCTGTCCTCCCCCCGCTCTCTTAGGTGTTAATATCCAATCCTGAAGAAAAGAAGCTGATCCTAACTCTGAAGAAAACTCTGGTCATGTCGAAATTTCCAGTCCTCACTAGTTACGAGGCTGCAAAGCCCGGCCTGATCGCTCACGGCTTCATTGTGTGCGCGAGGGAGTTTGGCTGCATTGTGAAGTTCTACAATGACGTTAAAGGTCTGGTTCCCAAGAATGAGCTGAGCTCAGAGCCCATATCTTCCCCAGAGAAAGTCTTCTACAAAGGCCAGGTAACTAATACATCCCCCCCCCCCATTGATAAACACAACGGAGGCACTTGTGAGATTGCACTGACAGATAAGAGGCCACAGGCTGGTTGGTTGTGGATGGGAGCTTCAGGTGGAAATCCAGTGTACCTAGAGAGTTGTAAAGGGATATTGGCAAGGGAGGCACACGGAAAATGAGATCTGTCTGGTGCTGTGGTTTGCAGTGCAGGAGGTGTTGGGCCCTCTGCTGTGCTAGGGTTAGACAGGCTATCGAAAAGTCTAGCCAAAGAATCACCTAACTGCCACTGGCTTTGAGTCCCTGAAGGGGGCTATTCCTTGACAGTCACGTGACACTGTCACACCACTGCATAGTCGTAAGGACAATCTGAAAACAGGGAGGAAGGGGCTCCTGAGGGGAGACGAGACCACTCGCTCCAGGATAGAGTCCAAGTCTTCTGTCCCCTGCCCTGTTGCATCCCCTTAACTCTTAGGAGCTGGATGTCCACGCCTACAAACTCACCTGTGTCCTAAGGCTTAAAGGACTCAAATCAGAGGCCTTTACTGGAAACTCTTCCTGTCTTGGGAAATCATTTAACAGGCACAGACAACACAGGAAGGAATCAAAAGGATCTGGGATTCTGAAAACGCTCCTGTGAAGCAGTTGATTCCTCGTTCCTGTATACAATTAAATGGGCTGGGCTGTAAGAGACGCCTTCCCCTCAAGAACTTTGCAGAGCTGCCTTCTTGTACGTTTCCAGGCCTTGCCTGCTTCTGAGAGTGCAGCAGGCACAGAGCTGTGTCATGTGGTCTGCACAGCTTGGGTGGCAAAGAAACCTAGCCCCAGGGTAGGTGACTTGTCAGATTGTCAGGGTTGGGGTCCGTGCTGCGGTCCTTGTTTTCAGAAGAATAAAAACTTTTATTTTCAGGATCAGGACAACAGTCTTTTAAGTCTATATTTTGAAAATCCGACCCATGCTGTGCCTGGCAATTTTACCAACGTCCAAGCACTTTTAATTCCAGTCTGTACTTTGGGCCATCCCCATGAGGCGTGTGACCTGCTCAGAGTGTTCCTGGAGCCTTTTGTTTGTTTTTAATGCTGGAATCTATAGCAACTGCAAAAAGGGCAGGATGGTCTGGTGGTGGGAGTCGGGAGACCTGGGTTCTATTCCCAGCTCTGTCTTGGGCAGGTCATTTTAATGACTCTGTGCCTCAGTTTCCCACCTGTGAAGTGAGGATTACACTTGCCTCACACTAGTTTTCTGAATCTGAATTCACTCATGTTTGTAGAATGCCCTGATAGCCTTGGGTGCGAGGGGAAGAGTTGCTGAGTATTTATTTTGCTGTTTTATGCACTGTACTGCAGTACACTGGATATAAGGGTGGAGGGATGGATCTACAGAAAACTCACTGTTAAGTCTTTTTTTTTTTTTTTTTAATCTCTTTACAATAGGTTGTCAAAGTCATAGTCTTAAAATGTGAGCCTGAGCAGGAGAAGCTGCTGCTGTCATTCAAGTTGATGAGCAGACCTGTCTCTGAGGATGGAGGAGAACAAATTCCGAAGAAGAATCGGGAAGTAACTTACGAAACTGGGCAGGTATTGATTGTAAATGCCACCCCCCTCCTCCTCCTGTTCCCCGCTCCTGCGTGGTTACTAAGGAAAGGATTCAATGCAACTCTGAATTATTTTACTTCTAAAACCTGTCTAATGGTTCTCACTAGATGGGGACAATGATACCTAGGTTTTGTATTGTATCTTTCGTACAAGTGTCATCCCCAAATAAGTTTTTAGAGTAAAGTAAATGGGACCATGACTTATACAGGAGTGTATGTAAGAGAAAATACTTATGTGAATACATTAAAATGGTCAGTCACAAGGCACTTAAAGAGACAGGGTGAGGTGCAAGCCAGGGAGGAAAGAGAGGTGAGAAGAGGCCAGTAGATGCAGAAAGTCTGTTTCAGACGGCAGGCAAATGAGGAACTAGCATCATTGCATCTCCTATTGTGAGGTTGGCATCCCGCTAGGATGCGAGGGAGGGTCTGATGCGCTTTAGAAAAGGGAGGACAAAAGAGCCCCATGAGATTAACCCAAGAGTGTTAACTTCAGCAGTCCCAGTACATAGATTATAAGGTCGGAGGGGACCCCTGTGATCATCTAGTCTGAGCTCCTCTATAACACAGGTCATAGGACTTCCCTGACGTAATTCCTGTTGAATGTGGTGGTCACGTCCATTTCTCAAACTGTAATGCTGCAGTGTGCGAACAGCTGCCACATTTTGCTCCAGAAGTGGCTGCATTTCAGTGTTAGGTAAATATTTGCCATAAAGACAATAGTTCTTAAGTGCTTCGATATCCCTTTGGAATGAAAGACACTGCCAACATGTAAATACAAGTTTTACTACTGCAAGCACGGGGATGTTCTGTTTTGTTTAAATGATCTCGTCCCCTCCTTCCATCTGATCAAAAGAATTTTCCAGACTTTGACTTCTGTGATTTGTTGAGATTGCTTTATAATAAATGTCAGATGCTTCTGAGGTTCTCTGCTATTGGAACGAGAGAGTTCCTTGTGCATAGCTGGAGAGACCTCAGAGCTGTTTACAGTCTCCCGTTACGTCTCCTGTTCTCTGTTCAGATGGTTGATGTGAAGGTCCTGAGGAAGAAAGATAATGGCCTGGAGGTTTCCATCTTGTCGGACAATGTTTCCGCCCACCTTCCCATGATGCATCTGTCTGACCATGTGGTTAACTGTAAACTCCTGTACCATTGGCTCCAAGAGGGTGACATCCTCCACAGGGTTATGTGCCTAAGTGACAAGGGAGGACACATTGTATCCTTTGACTCTTCCATCAAGGTTTGGGTTTTATGGCCAGAGCCTTCATGAATGAACAATCTATTTGTAATCTAGACTGTACACAAGGAAGAGAAATTACACTAGTTTAAGGTGTGGGGCTGGTTCCATCCTCAGGAACCAAGGTTGGTTTGAAGGGCTGGTATCTTGCGAACCACCCACCCTTGAATTGAATCTTGTATGCTGCTGGGAATCCCATCAGAGATAGGACATGTTTCTAGCCCTAGTAGATTGTGAGGTATCAGGCTTTAAAAATCACAACATTCTGATTACTGACTTGTTTGCCTCCCCAGCTTGCATGCATAAATGTCGGTTGTGACATGACTTTAGTAAACAACTAGCACTGAAAACCAACTAATTGTATGGATTGTAATCAGGGAATTCCAGCTTCCAAATGGTGTAATGCATTACTCTCCAACTGTTGCAATTTGTGAGATATTGGCTGCTAAAATTATCGATGGAGGGAAAGCAAGGTGGTAATCGGAACGCTGTGATTTTAAGATCCTGTGTTGTACAACTTGCAATGGCTCTGGTGAGACCTTCTGGTGATACCAAGGGATTTAGTAGGCTCCTGAGCTTGTTTCTTCTTCCCCTGATTAGAAGGCCCTGTTCCTTGACTAGTTGTTCAGACCCTGTGCAGAAAGCCTGCAGTGATCTCTGCTGTACAGGAGGAGCAAGTGGTGAGGAGCTTCTCTGAAATCCAACCTGGGATGCAGCTGGCTGGTTACGTGAGGAACATTATGTCCTATGGAGTGTTTGTGGAGTTCCCATTTGGTCTAGCTGGACTGGCCCCCAAAGCGGTAAGCTGGGTGTGACTTTCCCTCTTAAAGCACCATGTTTGCAGGCCCAAGAAATGTGGCTCTAAGCAGGGCTGGAAGGCAGATAGACTGCAGGTCTCCTGCACTCCCACTGCCCAGCCCACTAGGAGTAAAAGCTTAGGCTAGGGTTGTATTTATAGAGTTCTAGGTGCCTCCATGATATGGGAGGGCTTGCGGGGAGAGAAGGGGCAAGAAAGAGCATGAAGGCAAATGGGGATTCTACAAGAGCTGAAAAGAGCCTTCTTTCCTAATCACGCCACATCTCCCCCACCACCTGTCTGCTGGCATATCGGGGACTGCATTGCAAAAAGCAACACTGCTACAGTGGGGTAGCTAGCCCCTCATGGAGGAGATTGGGAATTGCGACTCCTCAGTTCTGTTCCCAGGCCTGCCACTGATCTGCTCTGTGACCTTGTGCCAGTCACTTAACCTCTCTGTGCCTGTTCCCCATCTCTCAGATGGGGATAATACCTGCCAACATCAGAGAGAGGTTGAAGCTTAATGGATGTTTGTAAAAATACTCCAAAGCACTCTCATGAAAAGTGCTATAGTTTAATAGGGTTGCTAAGCAGCTACCTCTGCTGACCTCTTTTTCCAAACAGGCCATGAGTGACAAGTTTGTGACGGACACCAAAGACCATTTTGTGGTTGGACAGACGGTGGTTGCCAATGTGACGAGCATGGACGAGGAGAAGCAGCGTATCCTCTTGTGTCTGAAGCTGTCTGAGGTCGGCTCGGAAGACCCCGTCGCTGAGAGCTTCTCCTTACTGAGCCAGTGCTTTGAGGAGCTGAAGGAGGTCAGGGGCATTTTGAGCAGAAGAAGTAAGTTTGGGAACAGGGATCAGGTCATGACACTTAGAACTAGAGAAATAATGCAAGGCATAAACTACCCCTTTGCCTTCCATGTAAGAGAAGGCTCAAAGCAAGCAATGGCTTAACTTGTGAGCCAGGTTTGTTAAGAGAGGAGGGTTTATAGAATGAGTCCAGGCCTTGAAAGGTTACAAACAGGAACAACACTTTCTGGAACTCTTGTCAGGAGTGGGGACAACTAGCAAACCAAGAGCCAGGCTGCGCTCCCATTGTAAGTCTGTGGGAGTTTTGCTATTGATTTCAGTGGGAGCAGGTTGAGGCCCTGAGTGGTTAAGCACAGAGGGTTAAGAGCTATGATGTCATTAGCCTTATATTGAAATAGAATAGAAAGAGCCAGGGAGACACAATGGGACAAAACTTGGTGGCTTCTAGTTCCTGGGAGGCAGGTGAAGAGCAGAATCCTCTGAGGAGGTCACTGGACCTTTTCATGCAGATCTGATTTATCCGATCAGTACTTAGATACTGTGGTCAAGGGTACAGTAAGGAAAATCACATTTAAAAAAAAAAAGGTGAAATCTACCTAACGGAGGGGAGGGGTTTGTGGTGAGCCAGCTTGTTCATCTGCTGGGGAAAAGTATTTGCTGGCTGCCCCCCAGCCAAGTAGACATGGAAAGTACTTCTGTATCTCTGAAAGGTTGCTATGCAGTACCTGTGTGCGTACCAACCCCCTACCTCCCAGACCTGAATGCCCTGAGAATCCTGGTCACCTGTACGTAGATGCCTCTCTGCATACAAACGTGCATACCAAAAGCAGGAACATTCGTGAGGGTATAGAACTGAATTGTTTAGAAAAGAGGTACTAAATGCACTAATGCTTAGATACCAAGGTGATAGGCACCTTAGGAAATACAGATCTCCCTTAGAGACTATAATAGACTGGAAATGCAGAAAGAGGGAATTAGATGATAATTGGAAGAGACCTGAATTGGGCTGCATTAAAGTTATATGCTATCCCTCCAGACAGGCCTGTTTAGTCATAGGTTAACAGCCCTGGGACAGTAAATATCTCTAGTGATCGGCAGTGTGGTTTTAAATTTTTAGCTTTTCGTAAGTGTTTCTATTGGGATTAAATTTTAATACTATTTCTTTGTGTGTTGGGGGGTCTAAACTATCTGATTCTATCTCTTTTTTTTTTTTTTCTTCAAAGAGGGGCATAAAAACTCATATTAAGCAAAGGTGAATCCTGCTTCTTTGCTTCTGCGAAAGATCGAGTGGAAATAAAATTAACTCTCTCTACCTTTTCCCATTCTGTCGGTTTAGATCATTCCCAGGTGGCCCAAAACCTTTGTGGATTGATACCTGGGCAGAAACTTGAGCTGGTCGTTCAGGAAGTGCGGGGGGATGGCTCAGCATTCTTCAACGACAGCTGTGTTGCTGGGCTGACCGTAACAGCCACTCGCTATCATGTTGGAGGTTGGGAATTTCTTTTGTGGTCTTATTTCTTTGTGTTTCATCATCACTGGGTAGGATACACAATGCTCTCAAACTGTTTTGTCTGGAATGAAATAAATTGCTGATGAAACAATGAGGAGTATTACTTATTCATGATCATGGGATAGTGCAGGCGTGGGCTCCTGAGTTTCTGTTTCTAGCTCTGCCACTGATCCAGAGCATGGTTTGGGGCATGATTAAACCTGTCTGTGACTCTGTTGTCCCTATCAGTAAAATGCCCCCCTACCTCACCGTGTTTCTGTGAGGCTTAATTAGTGTTTTGAGCTCCTCAGATGAAAGGTGCTATAGAAGGATAAAGTATTAATGAACAGTTTTTAGTTTTTTCCCTTCCTCCTCTAGGAGCTGGAATATGCTCAGTTGCTGCATAATTTTTCTCTTGATTCAAGGAACTTTATTAAGCAAAACTGCAATTTCAAATACATTGTAGTTCAAATAATAGCCCAGAAAAGTGTCATTTTTTAGGCAGAACTGAAAATTATCCTAGGCATTCAGAACTGTTTTTAACTTTGTTTTATCATTACTAACATATATGAAGTGTGTGTGCGTGCGCGCGCGCACCCATGAGCGTGTGTACGTACATACACACACCATATACGAAGTTTCCATGCAAGTATTAACAAATTTTACTTAAGCCTGCATTTGTTGCCTTTTAAAAGACCCATTTGTGTTTAGTTACAACCTTTTAATCTGGGTATTTATTTTGTTCAAATTCGAAATAATGATAACCAGACATATACCAGCCAATGTGGCCTAGTGGAAGGAGTGGTGGCCTGGGATTTGAGGGACCTGAGTGCTATTCCCAGTTATGCCACTGGCCTGCTGGGTGACTTTGGACAGGTCATGTCCCTGCTCTGTGCCTCAGTTTCCCCCTCTCTAAAATGGGGGTAATGTTACTGACCTCCTTTGTAAAGGACTTTTGAAATCTGCTGAAAAGTTCTATATACAAGGTAGGTTTTATTTATTGATTGATTGATTGTAAAATTGACTTGATCCTGCTGTAAGGTTGGCTGTGGTTTTTGTTTTTTTCCCAGTGAAAGGATAACACTCCCCCAACATTAGTGGCTTGGAGAAAAAATATGGATCGATCCTTTTTTTTTTTTTTTAATGAGCTACCGCACATTCGGCTGCTAGTAGTAACCATATTGTGAATGCGTCCTCTGGACTGTGAAACAGTTTTACTATTAGCATGGTAGCACCTAGGAGCTCAGATTGCCCTTGAGCGTGCTGCCCTTGGCTTTGTCACACACCAGGGTCAAGACTGGTAGAAATCCTTTTGGGCTGTCAGCAGTTAATCTTCTTGTTTTTATAGACAAGAGCTTGGTCGCTGGTCAAAAAGCAAGAGTCTTGGTTCTTCATGTTGATGCCCTCAAATCAGCGGTTCACGTCTCCCTTCGAGAAGAGCTGTTGCGCCCAAAAGCCAAAGGGGTACGTCTGGCTTGTGTTCTCTTATTAGGTCTCGTGTGTTTCTGTCCCTGTGCCAGGTAGGCATTTACCTGGTTAATGGCATTTTAAATAATGCTCAGGTGTGAAATGTTTCACACAAAGTGGCGGTGGGCGGGGAGAAGGGGCAAGAATGTCTTAGCTTGGAATCCAGAGTTCCTGCTGATAAGTCACCACCAGTATCTGTTTGACAGCTAATGGAAAACTCCCAGCACCCTGCTGTCGTGCAGCATGTAGCAGAAGAGTTTGCCATTGCCTCGTTGGTGGAGACAGGTCAGCTGACTGCCATTCCTGTGGCCTCTCACTTCAATGACACGTTCCGTTTTGACTCGGAGAAGCTGAAGGTGGGACAGGTTGTCTCTGTAACCTTAAAAACCGTGCTGACAGGTGACCATGGCATCCTGTTAGCAGTGCAAGGCCCAGCAAAGAAAAGGGCTTTTATAAGGTCCCGGAAAGAGTCAGAGACAGTAGAGGAAGGCTTGGCTGCAGTGAAACACTCCCTGTGCTTAGGAGATGTGGTCAAGGGAACTGTGAAGTCCGTCAGACCTACCTACGTGACAGTTGCCATTGATGACAAGCTAACGGGCTCCATCCACACGTCCCAGATCCTGGATGAAGTCCCCATAGGCACCTTTCCAACATCCAGGCTGAAAGCTGGGCAGAAGGTGACAGCCCGGGTCATTGGAGGCAGAGATGTGAAGACTCACAGGTAGAAAAAGAGCTTCTGTGTCACTTCCAGGGGAAGCTGGCAGTGGAGTAGGAATTTAGTTCAGATTAACCAGGTCTCTTCCTCTGTATTGTCCAGGCATTTTGTATTCCAGCTATGCCTGCTGGAGGTGATGAGGCCCTAAGGGAATCTTCCCCTGCCATGTTCCATGCCCCGGCTTGCGAGGGTGGGGTTCGCTACTGTGGTGGGCTAGCACATTATACTTGCATCACTAGAATGCAGATGGGCATTCTATCTCTGTCTTAGATCACAGGTAGAGAGGAGTCTGGGGTCTGCCTTAGTCAAAGCTCCCGGTGACTTCCAATGGAGCAGGAGCTAGTCCTGAGTGAAAGTTAAGGGTCTGACTTCAGAGGTAACGAAACTTCCAACTCCAGTCTAAGTTCAATGGAATTTTGGCACGTTATTCCCTTAGGTTTATCCAAAAACCCCACTCTTGAGTGCCTAATGCAGCTGGTCATCTCACAGATGATCGCGTGTTAGCATCCCAGTGCGAGGAAGGAGGCTCCTCAAATGTAGGCAGAGAAAGAGGATTACTCTGCTTTGGGAGGCAGAGCTAATCTGCCCAGGGTTTGCTGCCCAGACCGGTCCGGCCGTGGCTCTGTTACAGAGCCAGCACCAGGGATGGTGCCCTAGCAGTGTCTCATTTTGGAGTGGGTAGGAGTGTGGCAAGGGCTGAGCACCAGAACTGGGAAGCTGTTAGTTTTAAGAGTGCCTGGCTTTGTGCTGTGCGGGTAACGGGCCGGGAAAGCCTTGTTGCAGTGTGCTGTGGCGACAGAAGGAATTGAATGGTTTCCTCTGTTGCAGGTATTTGCCCATCACCCATCCACACTTCACTCAGTCCATTCCAGAGCTCAGCATTCGACCCAGGTAAGAGCCGCAGATTCTGTACTAGCCTCCTGCCCGCCTGGTTTAATGTTTGTAAAGTGCTGTGAAGATGGAAAGTGCCAAGTGCCAAATTTCACCCTGTCAGTTGTTGCTGGGGAAGTGGTGTTCCCCTGGGGAAGGGAGAAGGGTGGCAGCATTTGGGATCCACAACTCCTGCGTGCCACGGAGCTCTGCTCTGCAGAGGCTTCCTTGCCCTCCAGCTTACAGAGGATACGAGGAACAGGCCAGGAGCCAGGAATCCGCGAGACAACAGGACACATAAGCATATCACTCCTTTCTTCTTTCCAGCTCTGTTCTGGCCACTACAAGTTAAAGCTCCGACTGTTCCACTAACACACCCTTGAGCTGCCTAGCATGGGACATGGGTCAAACCACACCCTAGTGGTTCTCTCTGCATTGGGGATACTTGCTTTGAATTGTGGGAGTTCCTGCACTGTGCAGAATAAGGGGAAGAAAGCTTGGGGGAAAGAGAGTGGGGATGAACTTTACAGGGCTGCTGCCCAGGGGATATTTCATCATTGTAAACAGTCTCCTGGATTCACAACGCGTCCATGCACTGCCTGGAGCTGGGACCCTGGGACTGTAATTTTTTTCCATCTGCTCCTGTCTCTTTCCTTTCTGAACAGTGATCTGAAGGGGGATGGCAGCACGGCTCTGAGCCCCGAAGGAGACAATCCCAGTGAACGGCTCAGGCCCTACAAAGCTGGGCAGACAGTGACCTGCTTTGTGAAGAAGGTGAGATTCGGAGGCTTCCAAAATAAATGCTGGGAAAGGACCAACTGTCAAAACGTCAGGCCTGGTTCCAACCCATAGTCTGAAAAATTCAAACGTGCCAGTAAAATGCTGATTGGTGCATCCAAAATCCAGCCCTAGTCTTTGACGACAGAAGGAAATAGGAAAGAGCAGAACAACTCCAGAGCTAAGGAGATGGGTTGGTATCACAGCCTGTTTGTCCCCAGTGCAGTGTTCCCCCTGCCGCCCCCCCGTGCTCCAGCAGTAGGTCCTTTTGGGGGAAAACTCCCCCAATTCCAAATATGCCAGATGCTGGAACACCTGAGCCTTTGTGTGAGAATCACTGCAGTGTAGCAGCAGACCCCATAACAGCAAGATATCTTTGGGGCCAATTCATGATTCCCTCCCACCCAAAAGACCCCTCTGGTAAGGTGAATTCTGTTAGTATCTCTATCTGCACAGAATTCCAAATGCTGTTTCCCGTCTTTGGGGAGACTCGTCCTCTCCTCTGAGAGCACAAAGAAGCACCTCTCCTGTCTGAGTCCTAATCAATAAGCGATTGGAATCCGGGCTGGAAATGCTGGGGGAGGTTTTCTGGCTTGTGTTATGCAGGAGATCCGGCTACATGATCATAATTGGGCCCTTCTGGACTTGATCTGTGAATTTTCTCTCTCCAATGAATCCATGAAGCTTCTTGTAAGTCTAACATTCTCTTCTATGGCTGGTTGGTTCCCTCTCAGTACAACACCACCAAGACTTGGCTGGAGGTGGAGATCACCCCTGAGATTCGAGGAAGAGTTCCCCAGCTTCTGCTTTCCCTTAACCCCAAGGTAAGTCCTCGCCAGAGAATCACATGTACGAAGGTTTTGCACACACGAGGCTGCGAGCACCCAAAGACAAAAGTGTCTCAAGCAGCCTCCAACCTTTTGGTTCCTCTTTGCTTCCTGATCCTGTGTCATGGCTGGGGCTGGGGCTGGGGCTGGGCCTGCTCTTCCTCTGTCAGCCTGGATAGCTACTCCATAATGAGTATTGTTGACTTGGTTATTTTTAGAGAAACGTTAGATTGTGAACATCATTAGTTGTTTTTCTTTTCAAAGGGGAACTGCAGAGGTTCCGAATCAAATGCCAGATCGTTAGCAGAACAAATCAGATCTATTTGTCTCTTAATACGAATATTTGGAAATCGGTTCCTTGCCAAGTCCTTTTACCCTTCCCCTCCCTCCCAACCCCGCCACCTTGTAGACTAACTCACTGTGCAACCTCTGTCTCTTTTGAGTTGCTTTTTTTATAGTGGCAACAAGATAATTAGTATAATAATTAGTATACTAATACCTAGCTCTTACATAGTGCTTTTCAGCAGTAGATCTCAAAGCATGTTGGCATCGTTATCCCCATTTTACAGATGGGGAAACTGAGCCACAGGGTGGCACATGACTACCCAAATCACCCAGCAAGCCAGTGGCAGAGTTGGAAATAGACCCAAAGTCTCTTGAATCCCAGTCCAGTGTTTGTTTGTTTTTTCCATGGGGCCAGGCTGCTTCCCTAAAACCTGAGCAGTAAGAAATGCTGTTTACTGCTAGATTTATCCCGTGTCACAGTGACATTTCTTTATCAGGGTTTAATAGATGCACGGAAGATGCCTATAATGCCAAATGTAGATCTCGAAATGTCCTGAGATTACCTTGGTTAAAATCAAAATGAGTGGCTGAAGTCCCTGGTGATGAGTGGAAGTCTCTCTCCCCCCCAGGTCTTAAAGCATCCAGAAAAGAGCTTCAAGAATGGCCAAGCTTTGTCTGCAACAGTGACTGGCACAGATGCCTCTGAGACCAACCTCTGCCTGTCACTTACAGGTATGGTAAAGCCTCGTTAACTGCAGCACCCTTCCTGTTAGGGCTCCTCCGTCAGCTCAGCAACTAGAAATGGTCCTGGACTGAAACCATGGGATCAGAATGCTGCAAGCCAGAGCCAAACTTTGTCTCTCTCTCCTGAGCAGAACTAACACCCTGAATCTGGATCCAGAGTTCAAGGTGTTTTGGTTTTCAGACTCAGCCGGTACGTAGAGGTTCAAGCCTTTAGACTAAAGCATCAGTTCTCCTTCTAGGTGTGTCAGGCAGGGTCCTTGTCTCTGCTCCCTTCTGAAGCAACTTGGTTTCTGACTGGTCTCCATCAGGTGTCACACAAGCCGTTCATCAATTACTATGGGTCTGGGTATAATGGGTTCAGGGTCATATCTGGGAGGAAGGGTTGTGAATGGTTGAACATGGCATCGTCGTTACAAACGGGATTGTGAACTGAGAGAGCCGCGCAGGCCCCATGTGGCCAAAAGACTGTGGGGATGGTAGGTGACCGGGGAAGTAACGCCATACCTCCTTTCTGTCCACTTGATTCCCTTACCCCAAGTGTTCAAGCTTGGAATATCTTCACCCTTTGTGGGGTCTGGCTGGAATAACCCCTCTGAAATCCTCGTGCTCTTGGCAGGAGTCCACTCGCTGGCGGAAGGAACCATCACCCTGGGCACCATAACAAAGGTGACTCCACACGTCTGCCTCACCATTGCACTTCCCTTCGGAAAGACCGGCAAAGCCAGTATCTTTCACCTGAGTGATTCGTACGCCGAGCAGCCGCTAGAGAACTTCAGCATCGGGAAGCTTGTCAGGTCGGAGATTCTCCTCGTCTCCTGAAGTCTCTTGTTGCCTCCTCAAGTGGGGGGGCCTGGGAAAATCCTTCAGCAGTGACGAGATTCCCCAGTGGTTTGGTTTAGCAGCAGCACTGAGGGGTTTTCCTTGCATTCCAGCCGGAGTGTTACCCCTTCCGGGGCAAAGTGTAAAGAGTTAGAGGACATATAGCTCTTCAGCTCCTCTAGGGGAGAAGGTTGTAACCTTACATTTGTATCTGCTTGGGGTAGCTGCTCGCTTCCTGTGTGCCTGCTTCCTTCAGTCCCCTTTTCAGAACCCATTTCTTAAAGGAGGGTGTTGCAGTGCTTAGCATGCTAGTTTCGGACTTGGGAGACCTGCTTTTAATTCCAAGGGTGCTGGACAAATCACTTACACCCTAAGTTCCCTCTAAGCGTATCAAGGGCCACACAGGTGCTCAGGGCTTCGGCAGGGAGAGGCACCTCTACCCCGGCCCCAGCCCCGGAGCTGCCGCGGCCCGGGAGAGGCGCCTCTCCCCCCCAGCCCAAGTGCTGCTGGGGAGAGTTCTCTCTCTCTCTCTCCCCCCCGCCTCCACCCCAGGGCAGTCTGCACCCCAAACTCACCCCCAACCTCATCCCTGGCCCCACCCCAGGGCCCACACCCCCAGCTGGAGCCTTCATTTCCCCCCTCATCCCCCACCCAGCACCCCAACCCTCTGCCCCAGCCCTGAGCCCCCTCCCGCACTCCAAACCTCTCGGCCCCAGCCCCACCCCCATCACACATCACCTCCATATTGGTGCACATAACAAAATTCATTCCGCACATACATGAGAAAAATTAGAGGGAATAATTGCTTACACCCAGATATTAAAAGGTATTTAGGTGCTGCTGTGCTCTGTGTTGCCATGCCTAACTGATTTAGGAGCCTGTCTCATTTTCCAAAGGAATGTAAGCACTTAGGAGCCAAAATCCCATTGACAGTCAATAGGATTTATACTCCTAAATGTCTAAATCTGGGCCATGGTGTGTCTGTGACCGAATTCCCCACCTCTAATGTGACTTCCCTTCCTCACAGGGGTGTTGTGAGCATTCAGGATTGTGAGATGCTCAGATACTATGGTGTAGGTCGGTAGGTTGTTTTATTTCACAAAACCTTCTCAGCTGATCTCCTAAATCATTGTATCTCATTGGTCTGCGGTAGACTGTAAGTGCTTCAGACTTCTGGGTTCTTAGTGCACCTTCTACGTTTAATGCTGCTGTATGAAGAATTTCTCTGCTTCCTCTGTGTGTGCCTTTTTTTTAATCTGCTCAAAGGTTTCCCATTTTCGTGCCTCTCCCACATCTCCAGGTGTTGTGTCCTATCCAATGAAGACAACAAAATAGAAATATCTCTCCGGCAATCCAGGTAGGTGCCTTTGCATTGGACTGTAGATCTCCTGAGAGTGGTAAAAACTGCAGTGAAACTTGGTGTTTAGTTTTTTACCCACCCTGAAACCCACATTTACTAGGCCAGCCCCATGCATGTGTTCAGATTACATAATTAGCCTGATATCCCAGACTTTGTAAGGGATGAAGATAGCTTTGGATGCTGCTTGTTCATTCTGCTTAGAGGGTTTCCCGTGTCCGGGAGAACGTGAAGATGTCTGGTTGTGAATACACACATTCACACATTTTATTTATGAGCATTATAGGCCTGGTTGAGTTTCACTGCTCTTCTAGGTCTGTCCACACAGCTTCATTTGGATATGTGTTCTGTGTATTTACCTTTCCTCCAGTGAACTTATTTAGACCTAGTTTAAAAAAAATAAACAAATAGTTTCCCATGGTGGAATTGGCAGCATAAACATTTAACCTCAAAAAATGCAGATGAACATTTTACTTTTCAGAAGAAATGGCAGATGAAGAGCTTGATTCTTCTCACTTTGTGCCAGTCGTGCATTGCACACACGGATGATGGCATCAATCAATCCGATTGTGACCACAGATCGGGTTGCTGGACACATGAATGCAAGTGATGGGAGGCTGGGTTAAAGCCTCTTTGGGGCAGGAGGACACAAACCCCAAATTTTCATACAGCCTCAATCAGTGCCTTTGCCCCTTCTTCTGGCACTATCTCAAAAGTGTAACAGGCCAAGGGGTTAGCCACAAATCCTCAGTACAGCGACCAGTGCTGCGTACCTTCTGTAGCTGGAAGAAGATGCAGACAGTGCACTTCAATAAATCGGAGGAGAAACAAGGATGTTCTTGGTCCTTCACACTCCGTAAAGGGTTCATTGCTTTCCAGTGTCCAGTCTGGGTTGATTTTTTTCAGGACCCAGCAGAGTATAAAACATTCAGTTGCAGTGAGGATTTTCCTCCGTCCCCCTCTTTCTTCTAGGACAAATCCAAAGAGCAAAAACAAAGTGGAAGATCCTGAAATTACATGTGTTGAGGATGTTCGGGAAGGCCAGCTGGTCAGAGGCTATGTCAGATCCGTCAAGCAGTCGGGCGTGTTTTGTGGGTGAGTAGCACGTGGCGAGACAAGTACAGTGGGCTGTGTAGACCTGAGGTATATGTGTGCATGCTTGTTTTGTGTTAATAGCCCTAGAATTCAAAATTCTGCAGCATCTCTGACAATGTAATGCCACTTTCCCAAGTGAATTTCATTCTGTAAGTCAGAATGTTGGTGTTTTTTGTAAGCTTGTGACGTTTATGTGAAAAATGCCCTACTATCTAACAGGGAGCTGGTCGTAGGGCAGGCACGTGCTGTTCCAGCGTCCTATAAACAGTGCCCTCAGTGTTGTTCAATCTCAACCTGCAACATCCCCTGCTGTTCCCATCCTGCCCTTCTGGCTCTGCCAATGTCCCTCCAGGCTGACCTGCTGGACTCCCTGCTGTTCTGCTTCTTTGTCTTGCCAGGGTTGGAGGCTGCCTGTAATGATGGTGGTTAGGTGACGTGCACCAGGCCCCGTAATATAGCTTTCAGAGTAACAGCCGTGTTAGTCTGTATTCGCAAAAAGAAAAGGAGTACTTGTGGCACCTTAGAGACTAACCAATTTATTTGAGCATAAGCTTTCGTGAGCTACAGCTCACTTCATCGGATGCATACTGTGCATCCAATGAAGTGAGCTGTAGCTCACGAAAGCTCATGCTCAAATAAATTGGTTAGTCTCTAAGGTGCCACAAGTACCCCTTTTCTTTTTGCGTAATATAGCTGCCGTTAAGGTGAAGCTGTAGACGTGTGATTCTGACTCTTTCTTCTCAGTTTGTCTAGCTCAGTTGTGGGCCGAGTCCAATTCCACAAAGTCGTCCCCTTCTTCATACCGAAACAATCTTTGTATGAGCAGTACATGCCGGAGGGGAAGTTCCTCACTGCCAAGGTCCTCAGGTAGGTGGGAGGCCCCCCAGTGAACTGGCAGATTGAGGGGACAGTGGGGAGGGGCAGAAGAAAAGGTGACAAGGGGCAAGCAGGGGCACCCCAATAATCATTAGGGGGCACAGAACTTCTCCGGCCCCAGGGCTGCAGAGGCTGATTGGGGGTAATTCTTTGATGGGCTGGGTGGGGTAAACATTCATTTGGCCTCATTAGCCCGGGGCTGGTAAAGGAGGCCCAGGAAGGAATTGCAGGGAGAGAGAGAGGGAGGACAGGGCTAGCTGGGTCCAGTCAGACAGGGGCCTCGGAGTAGGGAGATCTCTGTCCCCTCAGGTCCTGCTGAGAGGGCTAAAAGCTCAGCAAATATTGTAAGTAGGTGGGAGCATGGGGGACTGTGGTTATATCGGTGAAGGAGAATCGAAATAAAGTGTCACTAAGAGCACAGCCGGTGGAGTCTGTGCGATTTCTGCAGGGAAGAGGATGGGGGTGGAGACGGGCCCCTGTTACAAGGGTTACCTGCAGTAGCAAGAGACCGAACTCAGTGACCCTGGAGGTCCCTTCCAATTTCTGGCATTCACAGCAATTGGAATATTCCTGGTTTTCTGTTCTCTTCCCCCTGGAAACATGCTGCAGTGTAAATAATAGAGAGAGCCATGTTGAGCTCTCTCTCCTCCCTGAGGACACTGGGAAGCCAAGCATCCTGCCTGAGTCACTGGGCCTGCCACGCTGTGACACAGACGAGGGGAAGGGGAAGGAGAAGAGAGAGGAGTTCAAGAAGCTGAAGTCAAAACGGAAAAGAAGAGTCTCGGAAGGCGAACAGGTATGTGCACGCAGGGGGATTGTCCCCCACATTGGGGTGGGTGGTTGTGCTGAGCAGGGGGGCAGAAATGCATTCCCCTTGCTTCTGTCTGCTTCACCCTCAAAGCAGGACATTGTGGGTGATAAAGATTCAGCTAATTTTAGTGGAAACTTAACATGAAGTTTTTACAGAATAGAAAAAAGAACTGTGGTCCATAACTCTCCTCTGCCACAGACAGAACCCCAAATCAGGCTGCATGAATTGCAACATTACTTTGTATGAATGGGGGTGTCTGATTGCAAACAAAGAGGGCTTGAACCTGGGACCTCTGGATCTTAAAGCTTGTGCCTCAACGGCCTGAGCTAAAGGATCCACCTCTGATGGCCAACGATGTAGCAGGCTCATCAACCTCTATATGTGGCCCAGACACCACTGGAGGGGGATGGAGTGCCACGCTGGGGGTGAGGATTGCATACACACCTCTAGACCAGTGGTTTTCAAACTGTGGGTCGTGGCCCAGTACTGGATCGTGGCATGTCAGGCACTGGGTCATGGTGGTGCTGGTCTGCACCACCAGGTGGGCCGTTAAAAGTTCTGTCGACGGTGCTGCCCGGCTAAGGCAGGCTAGTTCCTCCCTGTTCTGACACCGCGCTGCGCCCCGGAAGTGGCAGGCAGCAGCTCCGTTGGGTCGCGGGCATCAACAATTTTCTTCAACTGGGTCACCAGAAAAAAAAATTTGAAAACCACTGCTCTTGGCCACCCTCCCCCCCCAAAGCGTGTGTGTTTTGAGGAAGAAAATCACTGGCCCCCTGCTTTATGTTCTTGTATCTCAAGTTTTCTGGCAGGCATCTCTGCACAGCACCTGCTAGAATGTGGCCCATAAAAGTTGACTTAACCATCTGCCGGTGGATTGAGGCCTGCCACATTCATGACTTTTCTCTTGTGACTCATGTTGTACGTTGTGTCTCTGGGTGACTGGGGAAGGCGGTGACGGTTATTCCAAGGCCTCTCCTTTTTCAGTCTGTAGCCACTGTTTGACCTTGAAAATAGAATTCTTGTAAAGTCTCTTTCTAATGGCTCACCCTCCCCCCCACCTTCATTGCAGGAGGTGAAGCCAGGGAAAAAGCGAGGTCGCCTGACGGACGGGGATGACAGCGGCGTTGAGGTCTATTGCCGGGAGGAGGAGGAGGAGGAGGAAGATGAGGAGGAGAATAAAAGGAAATCCAAGGTGAGGGTACACAGAGGAAGAGTCAGAGCCCTGAAGAGGAGAATATGAATGAGCAAAGGGGTGTTCAGGGTGACTGGCAGAGGACTGCTTGAAGGTGACTGAGATGGGGGCCTGGAATAAGCTGCTACAGGGTACATGGCTTTCAGGCCCATTGCGATGTGTCCGTTTTTCAGGTCCTCCTCCCTGTGCATAAAAGGACCTGACTCAACAATTAGCAGGCACGTGGCTCTTTAAGAGTTTGGTTACTAATGGCCTGTTGGGAGGCAGCTCCATGTACTGTAACCAGAGCCCTGAAATCCAGAACTGGAGACCTGTAACTTTCCATTCTTCCCACAAAAAGCTATCACCTTGGGATGATGCAGGGACTTGTAAACTGGGTAATAAAGATGACGGGATCTGGTCTGGTCTGAGCACGGTCTGGTCTGGTCAGTGCTAGGAAGGGAGACCGTCAAGGGAAACAAAAGAGATGTGGGTGATTCTCCTAGTCTCTCTCGCCTTTCTGGCCACTTGGATATTTTGTCATCTCCCACAAGAATATGGGTGTTAGCTCCAGTGGCCTGGCCAAATCCAATCTGGGGGCTAATTGCAGTTACAACTAGAGACAGTATGTTTACTTCCTGTTCTACTCTGCTGTGCTGTCAAACAGCCATCATGCTCCACCCCAGAGGTGCTTGCATTCTAGTAGTGGATGAAGTGATGGCTAGCTCTATAAAACATTATTGGTGGTGGGGGGAGGAGGTTCAGGATGAAAGTTTCTATATAGATGTGAACAATTTATTCCCATTGCTCCAGAAGACGATTGAAATTCTTCAGTGAGCCTGTTTTTCTCACTGTTTATCCCTCCATGGACCCAGTTTGTTATAGCTAAGTCATTCTGACAGGGGCGGTGGTGGTGGGGAATTTCGGGTGTCACTTTGGTAGACAACGCGCAGGCTAGAGCAAGGCGGGGTGCAGGCAGCAGCTGTACCCGCTCCCAACAGAAGCCTGGAATATAAAACAAGCGATATCATCTTCTATTGTCCTGTCAAGCAGGAGACAAAACGTGCAGAGGCTCCAAGGCTGCAGGTTTCTAGTGGCTTCACTTGGGACGAGGGTTTAAATGCCCTGGAGGTGCCAGTATGGAATCGGAAAGAGGAGAGCTCAGACAGCGAGGAAGAGGATGACACACAGTCCATGGTACAGTATCCTGGACAGCACTGCGTGCGTGGGAGCTGCTGTAACTTGCCTTCTTGTCACTTACTGTCTTTGTATCGGTAATGTGCTGAGCCTTGTGTCAGATGGCAAAGGCTGTGTTAACCCAAGGGACTGCCTTCACCAATCGGTTCTTACGACGTTCTTTTAACGTGTGTAGATAAACGTAACCAGAGGAAGGTGACAATCTTTGAGAGAGAGCATGGGTGGGTGCTGTGCAAGCTGAGTTTCCTTCTCACAGCCCTATCCATGCACCTCAACCCCTGCCCTTCCAGTCCTGAGCCACACCCATCCCCGATGCTCCGCCAATGCACCTCAGTCTTGATCTGTAACACCCCTGTCCTTCCAGTCCCTGGCCTCTCCAGAGCAGACATCTACGCTGTGGCAATTGCACTGGTCACCAGCAACCACTGGGCTTGTACTGTGGAAAAAAATTTAGGATGAAATCACTTGCAAGTGGAGTTAAGTGTAAACTCTGCAGTCAGAGGTGCAAAGTTAGGGAATTAGCTCAGTCCCTTGATGTGCTTTATTAAGGGAAACGAATATCCCTTCCCCCTTGTGACTCTGCTCTTCTGAGACACAGCCACCGGTGGGTTCCAAAACTCCCTTGGTTTTGTTTCTCTCTCTAAAAAATTGGCCCAGTCCGTTGAATAGACTCCCCCCAGGATGCCCAAGTGTCTGACCATCTTCCGTCCATCATTCCCTTGTGGTGCTAGATGGTGCCTGAAGTATTCCAAAGTGACACGGTCTCTGTTCTCACCCCTTTCCTTGCCCGCTTCAGAGGAAGAAGCAGACGAAGAAGGAGCAGGAGCAGGAGAAGCAGAGGGTGGAGAAGGAACTCTCCAAGATCGAATCCGCCCTGATGGACCCCAATCGGCAGCCCCAGACGGCGGACGACTTTGACCGCTTGGTGCTGAGCAATCCCAGCAGCTCCATCCTGTGGCTGCAGTACATGGCCTTCCACCTCCAAGCCACAGAGATGGAGAAGGCCAGGGTGGTGGCAGAAAGGGCCCTCAAAACCATCTCGTTCAGGTAAAACGCTTCTCCCCCCCACATGGGAGGGCAGCAGCTTGATGTCCACGTGCCGTTGTTGCCATTATTTGGCACGGACATCTAATCTGCCCCTAGAAATGTAGGGACACCAGCAGCCTGGGTGGGAAATAGGAAGTGCTGCTCCAGCAGCCCCATAGTACTCAAGGGCTGCAATTCTCAGCTTGCCTTGTTCGAGGGAGGACCCAGGCTGAACCGCCGCAGCGATACTACGTTGGTCGGCAGCCAGCCCATCGTATGCTGTGATCCAGCTAGAGCTCAGAGCTAAGCAGGGCCCAGCCTGGGCATGGCTAGGAGGGGAGACGTAAGGGAACAAATGGGGTGCTGCAGAAAGAGGAATTGATGATTCCATAGGTGCCAGTCTTCCTTCTCAGTCCATACCGAGCCAGTGCCCCAGCGTGGTGCTGTGGTTCTCTTCTAGATGAGCCCCAATACTCTTTTCTGGCTCTTTTCATGAGAGTGAGGGGTGTTATCCTTGGCCCTGTGGGCTTACTTCAACTGAGTAAATACATTCTGCCTCCTTGATACCCTCCAGGCAGTTTCAGTTGGCTACACAATTCTTCCTCTCTCACAGTGTGGTATTACTGTGCACCATAAAACAATGACCACACTCCACCCCAGAGGGGGCCGCATTTGCATGGTGCAGTGATGCAATCCCTTAGCCAACCTTTTACCGGTGTGCTGGGGCTCAGCTAGTGTTTGTAAAGGGTTTTGAGTTCCTCTGACACAGTTCATGTCCCGTTTTGCTTTCAGGGAGGAGCAGGAGAAGCTGAACGTGTGGGTAGCTCTGCTGAACCTAGAGAACATGTATGGCACGGAAGAGACACTGATGAAGGTCTTTGAGAGGGCTGTTCAATACAATGAGCCCCTGAAGGTCTTCCAGCACCTGGCTGACATCTATGCCAGCTCTGAGAAATACCAGGTGTGTGCCTGGACCCGTGATGTGCTGAGGAGCAGAATCCTTGCTGCTCACCACCAGGGCAGGAGATGAGCTTTTTTCCCCTTAGAAAGTGCCTGGCCGAACCCAGCATTTGCTCCCCAGTTTGGTGTATCTGACTTCGGGCCATCCGGAGTTATGGTGCAGGCCTGCGTGAGCAGCAAGGGAATTTGCCATCAGTTTATTTCTTACCTGGGTCTTCCCCACGTAGCCTGTTAATCTGTTCCCTGTGGTGCATAGTAGGATGATCTGTCTGTTACCAAGATTTGATTTTCCTCCAGGCCTCTGAATTCGGCGCTCCTGAAAGGGTGAGGGACCAGTCACGCTGATTAGAGCTGGACATAATGCAGGTGCTAGGCAAGTTTCCCCCCCAGCTGTGCCAATGCATCTGCGTCCTGACCTTGCAACTGCTCCTGCAGTTCTGATCCTGGGCTTGGCTTGGCTTGGCCTATCAGTGATATACAGGCATGCCAAACTGACCCTACAGACCCAGAGGGGAAACACCAAACTCACTGTCACTTAAGCACTAAACCTGTATCTCACTCCCAGTGTGCAGAGGTGAAGGGCCCAGTGCGTCAACTCTGCTTCAGGGATACTATTTGCTATGTGGTCAGAAGCCACAGACAGAGTGAAAATCCACCCTTGTAGGGAGGCAGCGTGGTCAGCTGGGCCAGGCACAGGCCTGGGAGGCAGGAGACCTGGGCTCTGTTCTTAGCTTGACCGTGAGTTGCTGTACGAACTGGGGGAAGCTGCTCCACCGCTTTGAACTCCAGTTTCCCCATCTGTGTTCTAAAAAAGGCAGAGCTGATGATACTCGCTCGCCTCTGTAACATGCGCTGGAGACTATACACGGCAGAGCTATGCCGGCATAACCTGGAAGTGTAATGCAGCCTGCAGCAACGCAAGGGGGTTTTCCATTGGTGAAAGAGCACGAAGCAAGCGAGCAATGGTAGCTATGTCGACAGAAGCATTCTTCTGCTGACGTAGTTGCGTCTACACTGGGGGTTAGGGTGGTGTAGCTGTGGCACTCGGGGGAGGGGGGGTGGATTTTTCACACCCCTGCCTGATGTGGCTGTGTCGATCTAACTTTTAAGTGTAGACCAGGCCTTAAAGATCATGGCTGGAAAGCTCTCCAGAAGTGCAAGGCTCTAGTATGAGGCTGCGTGATGCAACCCCATGTAAGACTGACCTCTCCATCCCACTCTGGTATCTTTCCAGCAAGCTGATGACCTGTACAACACGATGCTGAAGCGTTTCCGCCAGGAGAAATCAGTGTGGTTGAAATACGCCACCTTCCTCCTGAAACGGGGCCAGGTGGAGGCCACGCACAGGCTTCTGGAACGCGCCCTGAAGGGCCTGCCAGATAAAGAACGTAAGTGTCCCAAGGCTTGCTCCTCTCCCACTCCATGACCTGTGTCATCCTTCCCATTCGTTGGGTTCCCGCTTCTCAGGTGGCTTGGTTGACCTTTGGTATTCTACCATGCTAACAGCTGGGAAGAAGCAAACAGGTCTGAAATCTCCTGATGCCCGGGAGCGATGGGGAGGAGAGACTTTTGGTCAGGATGACAAAGCCAACCCTCCTGGAACACACTAAGCCATGGGATCTGCTCGTACGGAGCAGAGAGGACCTTGTTTTTTAAGGTCTGAAAACCCCCACTCAAAGTCAACTGCTCTGCATGTGTGTTCTGCTTCTGAAGGGGGCAGAGCTGTGAGTAGGCCCTGCTGGGATTTGAGTCATGGTTCTAGGGAGCCCTGGAGGGTTGAAACCCGAGAAATCTACGCCCAAGACATCCCCTCCAGGAGAGAGCTGAATAAAATGCTGAGATGGGAAGTGAGCTGCAGTCGAGACTGGGGATGCAGATCCCCATCACACCAAAACCTCTTTCCGAGCAGAGACTAAAGGATTGGCTGCAGATAGCATTGTCCTTGGAGCTGTGCCAGCCTCTTGCTTGGATATTTGGCAGTTGTCTGCATGTGTTTGGGGTGGAGGGAGGGGATGGAGAGGGGCAGGTGCCCCTGCTGGTGTGTGCAGTGCCCTGAGGGGTGTCTTCTCATTATAGATGTGGATGTGATTTCCAAGTTTGCTCAGCTGGAGTTCCACTTTGGGGACCCTGAACATGCCAAGGCCATTTTTGAGAGCACGCTCAGCAGCTACCCAAAACGCACGGACATCTGGTCCATCTACATAGACATGATGATCAAACACGGCAGCCAGAAGGAAGTAAGGTGAGTGCTTGCGATGCGGGGGGTGCGCGCGTGTGTGTATGCACAAGGCTTAAAACGCCCCCTGCAGGGAGTGTGAATACCCTTCAGTACTGGGCAGTATGGAGGATCCCAGAGCAACAGTGAATCTGTGTTACATGGGGAAGGTAAAGGGGTTTGGGCTCATCTTTGTTGGAAAGGAGGGAGACCTTCAGGGGCCCAATGAGCAGGTTTGGACAGTGCTTTCACAGCAATGCAGAGTCCAGAAACTAGAGAATCTGATCTAAATCTCCAGGACCCCAGCAAGATCTACACAGCACGTAGGGAAGTACTTCTGGATGTCTCTTGGCCTCTTTTTATTCCCTGCTTGGATCACTTCACCAGTAACTGATCCTGTATGTCTACGAGGCTGAGAGCAAGAGGCCACCATTGGTTGAGGGAGCAAGAGCCTAGTTAATCTCTTTATTTAATGCTGCCGCTCTTTCTGCCCCAGATGCCATGCCGCTCACAGAAGAGCATATTCATCTCCCAGCCCCCTGGCGGGGTCGTCACTCAGCAAAGATGTGAGATTGCTCCTTTGTGTGCAAAGTGATAGCGAAAGCTGAGCACCCCTTCCATTTTACATCGTCCCTTAGTTAGCCTTTGAGGGGTTAGATTTTTATTGGTAAATATTGACAAATGTCAACTTCCCCACACATGCGCAAACCAATGGAAAAATATTTCCATGGATGATGATCAAAATTTCCAGATAGACAAAGTAAGAAAAGTGCTGCTTGAGAACTTATTAGAGTTTCGTTTAAGGCTAATTACTTCATATATTTTGACATGATGGTGACAATTTGTGTGTTTAATGGTTATAGAGCTTTAACTTCTTTGAATCTCAACATCTACTGTCATTAAATAATTACTGTCTGACCCTGCCCCTCGTCTGATTCCCCCCCCCCCCCCATAATTACCCACGACGGTGAACATTTAAATTGATAAAATATTTTTTAAAACTCTTAAATCCCATAATTATGCACAACTGTAAAAATTTAGATACATAAAAATAGAAAAAAATGCTTAAACAATCAGCGATATTATCGGTCGAAATTATTACAAAAATTAAAAATTGAATTCTGGTAAGTCTACCCAGGGTGCAAGAAGGGGCTACTCACTGGCATGAGCTTGGAGCTAGTGAAAGGAACGCCTGCTTTCCACAGTGTGTAGCCAATCTGGGACCATTCCCTGAGCTCAGTCGAATACTGTGGCTGGATTTTAGAGAAATAGCTGTATGATTTGGCCAGTAACCGTGCAAGCAAAGAGGAAGGGGGTTATGAAGCCGGCTGATTTGCAGGGATCTGACCTTCCATTTTACTGCAGGCTGAGTGTATGTACTGCATTTCCTTCGCCTTCCACTGAAGTATGACCCGTCCTGCCCATTGTTCAGAGGCAGGATATCAGGCTTGCGGGTCCAGTGCTGATCCGTGTTCTGAATGGGTTTTTGATTCTTGCAGGGATATTTTCGAGCGGGTCATTCACCTGAGCCTGGCAGCAAAGAGGATGAAGTTTTTCTTCAAGCGCTACCTGGATTATGAGAAGAAATACGGCACGTCGGAAACCATCCAGGCTGTGAAAGTAGCGGCACTGGAGTACGTCGAGTCCAAGAGCTCTCTTGCCGAGAGCTAACTCTCAGAGCAGAGAGACGCAAATCCTGTTGCAGACTCTGTGTATCTGGTGCTGGAGGTGGAGATCCGCAGTAATGGGCTGCCTGTGTCCATAACTAGTGCGTTTCCTGAGAGTACCCAGCCGCCGGCTGAATTGTCCAGGACCAAACTAAGGTGGAAAGAACAAAGTCTAGGAAGTAAACATTTACGGGAGCTTTCCATCTTGCCCCACGATACAACAGACTTTTAACATGTGGATGATTTTGGATCTAGTTATTTAAATGCTGATTGTTTTATAACCAGTAGAAACCGCTACCCTTTGTATGGCTTTCCTGTCGAAATGGGGCAGTTAGTGATTCTCCATCATTAAATACAATGATTTGGCATAAGCTCCCTTCTCTTTCCTACCCCCTCGCTCTTCCCAGCATCACTAAGAATGTTCTCGCATTTCACCTGCTTCGGTGTCTTTAAAGATTTGTCTCCAGTGCCTTTGTGCTGCCAGCAATTTAGCACAACCACCTGCCTGATTGATTCCTCTTAAAGCCTACGGCCATCCAATTAAGCTTGATCCATTGCTCATGAGCACCTCTAGGGTAACAAACACGGCTTGTGATGGACAGTAATTAGAAAGGAGACTGCCTCAGCAGCAGCTGTCTAAGAGGTCATTAAACTGAGAGAAGAAACCAAGTGTTACTTGCTGAAAAATAACGCATCCCATTTTAACCCTTTCATACTTGGAATACGACTGCCTATCTAAGGTTCTTATATGGCTACCATCAGCGTAGTATCCGAGCCCTTCTCAATCTTGAATGAATTTATCCTGACATCCTCCCGCTGAGGCAGGGCAGTGCTGTTACCCCCTTGTACAGCTGGGGAGTTGCGACACAGGTGGAGTGACTGGCCCAAGGTCACACACGAGATCTGGCAAAACAGGGACTTGACCCATCATCTCCTAAATCCCAGACTTAGCAACCTGACCACTGGACTATCCTGCAGAGTCCAAGGGGCTCCATGCAAGTGGTGACTCTTAGAGAACATTTTTCATCAAAAGGGCCAATGACTAGATCTAACACACAGAAACATATCTCCATACACCCCCATTGCCAACTGCAAAGGAAGCTGTGACTTCCTAAATCAGATTAGGGTGCTACCAGTTCTTTTGTTAATTAATATTTGTCTTGGACATCTTCCAGAAAGCTCTGAGCAAAACCTCCCTCTGCTCTCCTCTTTTTAAATCCACTTAACTCCAAAAGACAAACTATATCGTTAGAAACCAAGTATAGTATCAGGGAGTTCTTTTGTGCTTCTCCAGCTGAGGTGTTATACATCTACTTGAAGAGCCTAATTCCGAATGTCCAACCCTTCTTCATGAAAGAAAATGTGACCTCTTCCCTTTACTGGAAAATAGTCCGCCAGCAGAATCTCTTGTTGTTCCCTTCCGAATCTGGGTACAGTCCAAAGGCTCTTAAGCAGCATAAACAGTCATGAGATGAGGTAAGATCCTCCCATGGGTTAGTAACTGGTTAAAAGACAGGAAGCAAAGGGTAGGAATAAATGGTCAGTTTTCACAATGGAGAGTGGTAAATAGCAGGGTCCCCCCAGGATCTGTACTGGGACCTGTGCTGTTCAACATATTCATAAATGATCTGGAAAAAGGGGTAAACAGTGAGGTGGCAAAGTTTGGAGATGATACTCAATCACTCAAGATAGTTAAGTCCAAAGCTGACTGTGAAGAGTCACAATGGGATCTCGCAAAACTGGGTCACTGGGCAACACAATGGCAGATGAAATTCAATGTTGATAAGTGCAAAGTAATGCACACTGGAAAATATAATCCAAACTATACATACAAAACGATGACGTCTAAATTAGCTGTTACCACTCAAGACCGCGATCTTGGAGTCATTGTGGATAGTTTTCTGAAAACATCTCAATGTGCAGTGGCAGTCAAAAAAGCTAAGAGAATGTTAGGAACATTAGGAAAGGGATTGATAATAAAACAGAAAATATCATAATGCCAGTGTATAAATCTGTGGGATGCCCACACCTTGAATACTGAATGCAGTTCTGGTCGCCCTATCTCAAAAAGGATATATTAGAATTTTTAAAAGTACAGAGATGGGCAACAAAATGATTAGGGATATGGAACAGCTTCCATATGAGGAGAGATTATAAAGACTGGGATTGTTCTGCTTGATAAGGAGATGACAAAGGGGGGATATGATAGGGGTCTATATAATCATGACTGGTGTGGAGAAAGTAAATAAGGAAGGGTTGTTTACCCCTTAACATAACACAAGAACCAGGGGTCACCCAATGAAATCAATAGGCAGCAGGGGTCACCCAATGAAATCAATAGGCAGCAGGGTTAAAACAACCATAAGGAAGTACCTCTTCACACAATGCCCCATCACCCTGTTGCCAGGGGATATTGTGAAGGCCAAAAGTATAACTACTTGCAAAAAAGAATTAGATAAATTCATGGAGGCTAGGTCCATCAATCGCTTTTAGCCACGATGGTCAGGATTGCAACCCCATGCTCTGCGTATCCCTAAACCTCTGACTGCCAGGTGCTGGGACTGGACAACAGGGGATGGATCACTCGATAATTGTCCTGTTTTGTTCATTCCTTCTGAAGCATCTGGTGCTGTCCACTGTCAGAAGATAGGACACTGGGCTAATTGGACCATTGGGTCTGTCCCAGTCTGGCCATTCTTATGGTCTGTGTTTACGCGCCTCTGCCCACCTTTCATTCCCTCCTTTTTATGTAGAGAAGGAATGAGCGTCAGAAGGCTGTCACTGATCAACATCAGCCCAGGTTGAGAACCATCTTCTTAGGCTGGTTCTGTGGCCTCAGGGTCAGGGGGTTAATCTGAGGTGTGGGATTATGGGCCCTTCAAAATGTTATAAAATCAATTCTTGCAAGATGACTTTGTGACGCTTTTGTTTAACCTTCAGTAAGAAGGGTGTGGGTTGTAATTAGTTGAATCTAAGATTAATTTGTGATCTTTAAAGCAAATTTGTATTTGCTTTTTTCAGCCATTAGAGAGGCAGTGGAAAAGAATCTTGGCTACAGTGCCTGATTTTTGAATTTTTGCCTGGATTTATGGAGATATCCTGAGAGAGGAACAGCCTGTTCCTAACTTAGTATTGGGCTCCTTCCTTCGTTATAAAATCCATGCTGAATTCCTAGTTGATAACCAGCAGAGCCCGTGGCTAGAAGCTGCTGGAGTGGTGGTGCTATTGCTTGCTATAGCCTGAGTTCCTCGCTCAGCTGATGGGCATGAATAGCAGTTACTCATTATGCTAAATCCTGACTTCTATTTGTCAGGCTTTTGTAAGCATCCTGGTTGTTGTCTGTTGTAGATCGCCAAGGACAGCTGCATAGAATGTCTGCGCCGTAAAGGAAAAGGAGAATTAAAAAACCCAACTCAAACACCTTAGCGAAGGGACTGCCATCACTTCACTTCCTGCCAGCATGTGATGTATAGCGATGACAACCTGTGTGTATTAGCACCAGCAGTCCATGAGATGTCCCCCAGTGCCCGTTTCCAATTGCTAGCTATGCTCCAGCTCTTACTCACAAGAGAGCAGAGTGACAGAGCAGGGTCCGGTCCTCCCTTCACCCACTGCATCGATCCTCTGTAAAACCTGCACCCAAATCAGTGCAGCAAGGATTATGAAAGCAATATCACCACCTCTCATGATAGTTGGAGGTCTGCTTAAACCGTCAGCTCCTGGAGTCGTGCGAACATGACAGAATCGGAACTTTAATTTAAAAAAACAAAGTAAGTTTCTGGCCCTCGTGTTCACATTTTCACGCTTTTCTTTGACCCAGCTGCACCCAAAATGTTCAGAAATCAGAAAGCAAAGAGAAAAAGCCGTAGCTCACGAAAGCTTATGCTCAAATAAATTGATTAGTCTCTAAGGTGCCACAAGTACTCCTTTTCTTTTTGCGAATACAGACTAACACGGCTGTTACTCTGAAACCTGTCAATTTATTTATTTTTTTTTTTAAGAAAACCTTAATTTTTAATCGAGTCACATGAGTTTGAAGTGCCTGACTCATGATATCTGTACACTTGGGGTTGACAGTATCATGAAAGGCCATAGCAAAAGTGCATAAAAACGAGGCGCATATATAAAGGAGCATTATAAATATGAAAAGCCAACTCCAATATGCTGCCAACCTTTAAAATAGAGACAATTGTGTGTATGTAATTCAACATGCAATTAGAGACTGGTGAATTGTGCAATGCTATAAATTCAAATCAAGTGTCCAGCCAGTGGACAACACAATAGTGCAATGACAGTGGTACATTTCAATCTCCCGTCTGTTTCTCAGCGTGGAACTTAGTTCCTGAGAGAGAATCTGCAAGGATCTCATTCAGGAGCCATCTAAGGCAGTGGAAACAGTTTAAAAAGCCCAATGAAAGAAGGGAGGAGTGGTCACTGCTTCCCATGGCTGAATCCCACCGATTCCCATCAGTGCAAACCTCAGTCTCTACAGGCACAAGACGTGCTCATAATGCAGTCTTTTGGCTGGCTGGTCTCTGGTCTCCTTCCAGTAGGAGGAAGATGCTTAACTGATACAATTAAGTGTCAAGAGTGTGCTCTGTAACTAAGTCTGATTATGAGCTTGCCATATCTCAGACCCTAAGCAGGGGCGAAGCTGGTCAGTGCTTGGATGAGAAGTCCAAGATGCTGCAGGAAGTGGTGTTAATGACTCAACCTGTCCGAAGCCAGCTCCAGCAGGATGCAGGTCTGCTGACGGTGCTGTCTTCAAGATACATAAAACCAAGCTGATGATCATTTGTGCTCATGAAAGAGGGTGTTTGGTGTCCTGGCCAGTTTCCCATTGGGTAATTACATTCCACTTCATTAAATTTCCCTGTGCAATATCAGTGTCCTACTTGCTGGCATCAGTGCAACTTGACCCCAGAGAAGCGGAGGGGGACAATACACAGGTAAACCGACAGGTCAGTCCTGGGGACATGCAAACCAGTGTGGGAAGGCACTTAGAGGACTGCCAAAATAGTGTGAATGAGCAATGTGCATACATGAACATAGGTTTGTATTAACTCAATGCCTGGTGAACTTTGTACCCTTTAACTATGGTGCTACTGTGCTTTCAGGGTCTGCATTGTGTGAACGCAGGTCATTTCAATGTGCACCAATCCAAATTAGTGCATACTACCCCCTCCCTTCCTTCATGTAGACAAACCCTTAGACTCTGGAGTTTTTTGGTGCATTGATGGACTGTTGTTGTGTTCCACCCCAGATGCAGCTGCCCAGCAGCTGCCCTGGGAATTTCTTTATGCTATAGAACTGCAAGATAAACTCTTAATAATAAAATAGGAAGTTGTGCTTGGTGGTCTTGTCCTGACCCTGAAATGAAGGAGAGCAAAGAGGCTGCAGCATTCGTGGCTGAGATGGAGGAACGCTGGCAGTGTATTGTATCTGGTTTCCCATCTGTTACATGTCTTTGTGTACGCAGGACCTGGGGGCTCTGTCTGTGCATCAGAACAGTAGGGCTGGAGCACTGATAGTCTGGAGACAGGGTGCACATACCTGCTTTAGGTGCCATGTCCTCTGTGTGGGAGCAGCAGTGCCTGGTTGTATCATAGAGACGGGTTCCTGGCACGATGCAGTTGGTCTTTATCCTGAAGCTGTTCATCCTTCCTCCCGTGCTGTGCCCAGGAGGAACAGCTGTTTGGAGGAGAATTAGCAGCAAATCGACTAGCTGTGCACCTATGCCGTTTTTACCTATTTGAACGTACTGTGACGCAAAGATGGTTTGGGGAACTGGTCCCGTCATCCCCCTGGGCTGCTGGTTCTCTTATGTGGCTAGGAAGACCATTTCCTGACCATCAGGCCCTGGCCCGTTCCCTTCCACCCCTTTGGCCCACTTATGGAGCCGGCTGTAGAGTGGGAAGCCCTTATTTTCCCGGTAGATATAGACCCCAGTGATGGCGTTCCACTGCGGGCTTGGCTGGACACCCTTCACTGGAAACTCCTCCACTAGCTCTTTCTCCTCCTTATTCAGAGCCACAAAGCCGAAGAACTGCTTGACATTGTTGGCGGCCAGGATCTTGGAGTGGACTTCGGCGGTGCGCTGGAAGAGCTTGGCCTCGCTAGAGCGGTACTGGGCCCAGTAGCCCTCTTGCCGGTAGCTCAGCGGTGAGCAGCAGTGCTTCAGGCACTTGGTGAGGAAAACCAAGACTGCGATGACCCCAATGAGCAGCCATCCAAAGAGCTGAGAAAGAGAGAGAGGGCTACATCAGAACAGCTCATCAGTCCAATCTCCGATTAAAGAACCTGCCCCATTTCATACTGGCGTTTCCCCAGTTCATGCTGGCTCAGGAGGACACCAGCCCTCGGATTCTTTCTCTCTGTGAACATGATGCCGTACTGATAGCCACTGACTAGAACTGACTATAGCATAAGCAGGTGCTGTGTGAGATTCCCAGCAATCCTCTGCCAATGCCCTTCAGTCCTGACCGGCAGCCGTTCCTGCTCTTCCAGACTGGAGCCAAGACAGCTCAGCTGATGAACCTCAGTCCTGATCCGCTGCTTCCCCTCCTACTCCAGACTTGGAACCCCTCACAGCGTGGCCAATGCACCTTGACCTGGGCAACTCCTTCTATTCTAATTCAAGGACACCCCATCATTTCTGCTCCGGACTGGGCCACAAGGGGATCACTGCAGAGTGGACAGACTTGTCTATCTTACTCAGATCCAACATGTATCTGAGTGTTTGTTGTGAGGATAGTTTGACTGTGTGCTTGATTGGTTGTTTGAAAAGGGGCGGGAAGTGGGAGTGCTTTGTTCCAGGTGAGCCTTAAGTGGGCCTCACTGTATAAAAAGCCAGTCAGCAGCGAACCAGCTGAGCAGCGAACAGCACAGCAGCTAACAGAAGGAGTTTGCCTGGGAGTTCGCCTGCGGAGAGCCCACTGAGGCTTACATCTTGCCGGATTCTCTGAGTAATTACTACAACTCCTGAGGAAGCTCATAGAAGGAAGGTAATATGGATGGGGGGTGTTCAGCTGTTGTGACCTGCACTGGATGTGCTATGTTTGTCTTTCTTCCACAGGACAGAAGCAACTTTGTCTGTATAAAGTGCAAGCTGGTCTCCATATTGGAAGAGAAGATTCAAGGTCTGGAGCAACAGGTATCGACCCTGCGTTGCATAAGAGAAACTGAAGATTTCCTGGACAGATGTCAGGATATGCTTCTACGGGCACAAGGTTCTGAAGATTCAGAGCAGGCTGCACATCGGGGACAGGAGGACGGTGAAGAAATTTGGCATCATGTGACCTCCAGAAGAAAAAAGGGGAACGTCCATGTACCAGCAATGCCGATACAGGTAAGTAACTGTTTTCATGTTCTCTCCACAGGTACTAATGCGGAGAGTGGACCAGATGATACGTCTGAGGGAAGGGAGCAGAAGGAGACTCCACCGACTGGAAGGCAGGAGATGCACTGTCCTAGGGTTGGGGGTTCCATGACCACCGCTCCCAAGAGAAGGAGGCGGGTGGTGGTGGTAGATGACTCAGTCCCCCTGAGGAGAGAGTCCCCGATCTGCCGCCCTGACCGGGAAAACCGAGAAGTCTGCTGCTTGCCAGGAGCTAAGATTCGTGATGTGACGGAGAGACTGCCGAGACTCATCAAGCCCTCGGATCGCTATCCCTTCCTGCTTCTCCACGTGGGCACCAATGATACTGCCAAGAATGACCTTGAGTGGATCACTGCAGACTACGTGGCTCTGGGAAGAAGAATAAAGGAGTTTGAGGTGCAAGTGGTGTTCTCGTCCATCCTCCCCGTGGAAGGAAAAGGCCTGGGTTGAGACCATCGAATCGTGGAAGTCAACGAATGGCTACGCAGGTGGTGTCGGAAAGAAGGCTTTGGATTCTTTGACCATGGGATGGTGTTCCAAGAAGGAGGAGTGCTAGGCAGAGACGGGCTCCACCTAACAAAGAGAAGGAAGAGCATCTTTGCAAGCAGGCTGGCTAACCTAGTGAGGAGGGCTTTAAACTAGGTTCACCGGGGGAAGAAGACCAAAGCCCTGAGGTAAGTGGGGAAGTGGGATACTGGGAGGAAGCACGAGCAGGAGCGCGTGAGAGGGGAGGGCTCCTGCCTCATACTGAGAAACGGGCGATCAGCGGGTTATCTCAAGTGCCTATACACAAATGCACGAAGCCTGGGAAACAAGCAGGGAGAACTGGAAGTCCTGGAAAAGTCAAGGAATTATGATGTGATTGGAATAACAGAGACTTGGTGGGATAACTCACATGACTGGAGTACTGACATGGATGGATATAAGCTGTTCAGGAAGGACAGGCAGGGCAGAAAAGGTGGGGGAGTTGCACTGTATGTAAGAGAGCAGTATGACTGCTCAGAGCTCAAGTATGAAACTGCAGAAAAACCTGAGAGTCTCTGGGTTAAGTTTAGAAGTGTGAGCAACAAGGATGATGTCGTGGTGGGAGTCTACTATAGACCACTGGACCAGGGGGATGAGGTGGACGAGGCTTTCTTCCGGCAACTCGCAGAAGTTACTAGATCGCACGCCCTGGTTCTCATGGGAGACTTCAATCACCCTGATATCTGCTGGGAGAGCAATACAGCGGTGCACAGACAATCCAGGAAGTTTTTGGAAAATGTAGGGGGCAATTTCCCGGTGCAAATGCTGGAGGAACCAACTAGGGGCAGAGCTCTTCTTGACCTGCTGCTCACAAACTGGGAAGAATTAGTAGGAGAAGCAAAAGTGGATGGGAACCTGGGAGGCAGCGACCATGAGATGGTCAAGTTCAGGATCTTGACACAAGGAAGAAAGGAAAGCAGCAGAATACAGACCCTGGACTTCAGAAAAGCGGACTTTGACTCCCTCAGGGAACTGATGGGCAAGATCCCCTGGGAGAATAACATAAGGGGGAAAGGGGTCCAGGAGAGCTGGCTGTATTTTAAAGAATCCTTACTGAGGTTACAGGGACAAACCATCCCAATGTGTAGAAAGAATAGTAAATATGGCAGGCGACCAGCTTGGCTTAACAGTGAAATCCTTGCTGAACTTAAATATAAAAAAGAAGCTTACAAGAAGTGGAAGATTGGACAAATGACTAGGGATGAGTATAAAAATATTGCTCGGGCATGCAGGAGTGAAATCAGGAAGGCCAAATCACACCTGGAGTTGCAGCTAGCAAGAGATGTTAAGAGTAACAAGAAGGGTTTCTTCAGGTATGTTAGCAACAAGAAGAAAGACAAGGAAAGTGTGGGCCCCTTACTGAATGAGGGAGCCAATCTAGTGACAGAGGATGTGGAAAAAGCTAATGTACTCAATGCTCTTTTTGCCTCTGTCTTCACGAACAAGGTCAGCTCCCAGATTACTGCACTGGGCAGCACAGCATGGGGAGGAGGTGACCAGCCCTCTGTGGAGAAAGAAGTGGTTTGGGACTATTTAGAAAAGCTGGACGAGCACAAGTCCATGGGGCCGGATGCGTTGCATCCGAGAGTGCTAAAGGAGTTGGCGGATGTGATTGCAGAGCCATTGGCCATTATCTTTGAAAACTCATGGCGCTCGGGGGAGGTCCCAGATGACTGGAAAAAGGCTAATGTAGTGCCCATCTTTAAAAAAGGGAAGGAGGAGGATCCTGGGAACTACAGGCCAGTCAGCCTCACCTCAGTCCCTGGAAAAATCATGGAGCAGATCCTCAAGGAATCAATTCTGAAGCACTTAGAGGAGAGGAAAGTGATCAGGAACAATCAGCATGGATTCACTAAGGGCAAATCATGCCTGACTAATCTAATTGCCTTCTATGAGGAGATAACTGGCTCTGTGTGGATGAGGGGAATGCAGTGCATGTGGTGTTCCTTGACTTTAGCAAAGCTTTTGACACTGTCTCCCACAGTATTCTTGCCAGCAAGTTAAAGAAGTATGGGCTGGATGAATGGACTATAAGGTGGATAGCAAGCTGGCTAGATTGTCGGGCTCAACGGGTAGTGATCAATGGCTCCATGTCTAGTTGGCAGCCGGTATCAAGTGGAGTGCCCCAAGGATCGGTCCTCAGGCTGGTTTTGTTCAATATCTTCATAAACGATCTGGAGGATGGTGTGGATTGCACCCTCAGCAAGTTTGCAGATGACACTAAACTGGGAGGAGAAGTAGATACGCTGGAGGATAGGGATAGGATACAGAGGGCCCTAGACAAATTGAAGGATTGGGCCAAAAGAAATCTGATGAGGTTCAACAAGAACAAGTGCAGAGTCCTGCACTTAGGACGGAAGAATCCCATGCACCGTTACAGACTAGGGACCGAATGGCTCGGCAGCAGTTCTGCAGAAAAGGACCTAGGGGTTACAGTGGATGAGAAGCTGGATATGATATTGCCAAGAAGGCCAATGGCATTTTGGGCTGTATAAGTAGGGGCATTGCCAGCAGATCGAGGGACGTGATCGTTCCCCTCTATTCGACATTGGTGAGGCCTCATCTGGAGTACTGTGTCCAGTTTTGGGCCCCACACTACAAGAAGGATGTGGAAAAATTGGAAAGAGTCCAGCGGAGGGCAACAAAAATGATTAGGGGACTGGAACACGTGAGTTATGAGGAGAGTCTGAGGGAACTGGGGATGTTTAGTCTATGGAAGAGAAGAATGAGGGGGGATTTGATAGCTGCTTTCAACTACCTGAAAGGGGGTTCCAAAGAGGATGGATCTAGACTGTTCTCAGTGGTAGCAGATGACAGAACAAGGAGTAATGGTCTCAAGTTGCAGTGGGGGAGGTTTAGGTTGGATATTAGGAAAAACTTTTTCACTATGAGGGTGGTGAAACACTGGAATGCGTTACCTAGGGAGGTGGTGGAATCTCCTTCCTTAGATATTTTTAAGGTCAGGCTTGACAAAGCCCTGACTGGGATGATTTAATTGGGGATCGTTCCTGCTTTGAGCAGGGGGTTGGACTAGATGACCTCCTGAGGTCCCTTCCAACCCTGATATTCTATGATTCTATGGTGCTGCAAAGCGCTGGGTCAGCTGATGTGGAGTTGGTTCTGATAACTGATCTCCTGGTGTCTGGATAATGTATTGTCCTCTTGCACCTAACAAATGCTGCATTTTTTCTTTTTCTTTTCGGTAGGTCCTCACAAAGCCATGAACATGTGTCTTAAAAGCAAACTTCCCCCCAAAGCAGATTATTAATGTAAAAAGTGTACAGGTTTCTGGGAGCTAACCCTGGTCCTGGGACAGCTTGCACCTCAGATTAGGTGTAACTCATTCCAGATTTCTGGACACACGGTGCTCACAGGCATGGGCTGCTATGACAGAGGGCTGGGCAACAGCAGCTCTACCAGCACTCTGATCATGGGAACATCAATTAAATCACCCCAGAGTGAACCGGAGGGGCACAGCTGTGCCTAACTGATAGACTGGGGATGGGCTGGAGAAAGCTACCACAGGAAGAATGTGCTCAAGAGAAGGTGGAGCCTGAGTGGGCCCTGATGCTGCTGCCCCCTCACCCCCCACTTCCGATGTGGAAGGTACCTTCTGTCTCCCCGTTCCTTGGCCAAGTGAGTTAAGGAGTGTACGATATTGTAAATACGGAGCTCTGAGCGGTTTGTGGCTTGAAAAGAGACAGGATGGGCATCCTGCCCTGTCACAGCTCAGAACAGAGCTGAGTGTTTCAGGGCCACTTTCCCCATTTTGCTTATCTTGGCTTCCCAATGCTGCAGTTTCAAAGAGAATTTATTGGTACATAGGTTGAGCCACAGAGGGGAAAGTGGGTATTATCTCCCTCGGAGAGGAAGATAATGAGGCACAGAAGGGGAAAGTAACTTTCCCAAGGTCACACAGTAAGTCAGTGGCAGAGTCGGGAATACAGCCCAGGTGTCCTGCTCTAACCACTAGACAACACTATGTAATATCCTGGCTTCAATTAAGTAAATGGCAAAACTCCCATTGACTTCAATGGGGCCAGGATTTCAATTTCTGTCTCTGAGCCTTGGAATCTTTGCCCTCAGTCTCACTCTCATCCTGAGCCAGAAATAGTACACGGGAGACCTGGCTCCCGGTCTCCTTTAACTCCTTGTCAACATTCCTTCCACACCCAGACATACAAGTAAATCAATACCTGGGACTCATATCTTAGTCTTCTTATAACTTCTTCCTTAAAACTTGTCAAGTTCCCTGGAATGTCCTTACAAGGGAACCTGGCCAGGGTCTCCGGTCCATATCTGGATGGAAATTCATCTAGGGAGGCAGGATCCACAAATTCACTGAGGGCACAGATGTAGGCTTCTCCGCGGAGCAATGAGATGACTGACCAGGTGACAGGGGCCACGGCAGCCCGCCCTATGATGGAGCCGAAGAGCAGGAAGGTGGCTGCAGCTGAGAAGTTCTTGGCCCCTCTCTTGTGGCACTCGGCCACCAAATTCCAGGTGTGGTTGTTCCAGATGACGCCGATGAGGAACAGGGCCAGGGCTGGGACTCCAATGGCAGCCAGTCCATAGATGTAGTTCCTGGCCGGAGAGCAGGGGCAGTGGAAGGCGACCACAGAGAAGAGTTCCTGACTGCCCACCGTGCCCAGGGCCACCAGGCCATTGAAGATCATCACATCTTTGCTTTTGAAGAACAGAGAAAGGAAGCGGAAGTTTTCAGTGATGAGGGCAGCCATCTTGGATTGAGCACCCAATCGGAGATGCCTACAGCAGCCTGGGTCCTCTCTCCTCACGCTGGCTACAACGACAATAACAGCACTGAGAAATGTGAATCATAGAGCTAATATTCGAGAGGCAGCAGACTGGCATGAGCTTTATCATTCCATACTAGACGCTCCTGTAAATCTGCAACAAAGAAAGGCAGTGTTATCTAATGATTAGAGCAGAGGTGTGGAGTTGGGACTCTTAGATTGCGTTCCCACCTCTGCTACTGTTTTGCTGTGTAACCCTGAGGCAAATCACACTCACTTCTCTGGGAGCTGAATAGGACTGAGGTTTTCCTCCTAGGTCAGCTTTACTGCCTCAGCAGTTGCAGATTCTGATTCAAGTGATCTGTCTCCCGGGGCCTAACGAATGAGTATTAGTAACAGCAGTTTGGAGATCCTCGGGCCAAAGGCTCTGCAGAAGGGCAGGGTCTGATGATAATCACAGGTATTTAGGCCTAGTATGGTAGGTTTGGATTGAACTAATAGTTGCAAGTGACCAGTACTGTTGATGATGAATGGATGGGTGTCTTGTGACTAACACGAGTCCCTATGCCTAGAATGGATACAAGGAAAGATGCCTCCCTGGGTGTTTTAATACAGCATAAAAGTTTCAGGATACGTCTATGCTGCGATGTAAACCCAGGGTTCAAACTCAGGTTCAAGCCTAACCTCCCTTCCATCTACACACAAATCACACTAATCCGACTCAGGGTCTCAGGACCATAAGGGAGTGGCGGGTCTGAGCCTGGGTCAAGCCAGGACCCAGGGTTCAAGTCCTATTCCTTTGCAGTGTAGATGCAGCGCCACTGGACACATGCTCTGGCAGTCCACCAAGTGTATCCCACAATCCCATGTACTGTCTTTCTTTGTCCCCTGGACAGTCAAGTTTGGTGGACAGTCAAGTTTTCCCATACTGCACCACAAACGAAGGGCTTGAATGGCAACGTTTTGGCAGGGCGGTAGGAACTCTGGGATATGGGTTGTGGATCTGGTCCACATAATGCAGTGTAGATACTGGACCCTCAAGTTGGCACCCAGGGTTCAACAATTCCTAACCTGGGGTTTCCAATGAGTGTAGATGCTCAAGCCCTAGGCTAAGAAACCCAAGTCTGCTAACTTGAGTTCTACTAAACCTAGGCTTACACTGTACCCTCTATGTCTTAGGGTGTGTCTTCACAGTTATACTTGAAAATTACCCCAACTTGACTCGCATTCACACACAAAAATCTCTAGCTCAAGTTAAGTGGTCAGGGCCGGTGTAACCACTAGGCAGCTGGCTAGGGCGCCAAGATTTGGGGGTGCCAAAAAGTGGTGCCCCCCAATTTTTTTTTACACTATTCCTTAGGGGCAGGTACCTGTCAGTCTCCCGCGCTCGGGCCACACTAGGGCAAGCAGCCTCTTCACCTCGGAGTCTCCCCTGCTTGCACGGGGGCCACTCCTCCTCTCAGGCTCCCCAGCCACTGCCGCCACGGCCCCCCGGGAGGACGTGGGCGGGGGGGTGCCGCCACGCAGGAGACGCAAGGGGCCAAGCTTGGCTGGGGCCCTGCACCTGCCGGCCGCGAGCAGCAGGAACCGGGCGCTGCTTGGGGGGAACCGGGCGGCCCGAGCCCAGGGCACCTACGCTCCCCTCCTGCTCCTGCTGCTGCCCTGGGCTTGGGGTGCCCTGCTCCCCCAGCTGGTACCTGCCCCTTAGCAATAGAGATGTGTGCATGGGTAATATTGAGGAATAATGTATTTACCTTAAACGTCTGCTTTACAGACTTGGAGTAGAAATGAGTCACCGGGGGATAGTGGCCCTTTGGGGCAAGGGGGATTTGTCACCCTGCCTAACCTGGCTGGTGGTGCAATGCAAGGCTCAGTTGTTTAGCTTTGCACAATAGTGAGACTTTGAATGGGACACCATCAGAGGCAATGGCAGACAATTGAAACGCCTTAAAGGTAAAAAAGAAACATTACAACAGCCATTACCATTCTGACAGGCTGTTTATAATGCTAAGTTTACTAGTTTTCAGAGGTTGGGGGGGGGGGGGGGGGAAGGTGGAAGTTTCACCTAGGGTGCAAAATATCCTTGCACCGACCCTGTAAGTGGTGCTTTAAACCGGAGCTAGCTCGCCTGCCAGGAGGAATGGGTTGAAGCTCCATTATTGCAACTTGCTGATGCTCGAGCTAATGATGGGGTTGCAACCGCTCCACTTACAGCGGGTCCTCAGCAGCTAATCCAGTCCCACTCTGCTGCCAGTGCAATCGCTCTGGGTAACTCCAGCATTGTTGTGAAGTGTGGTCTCTCTCACTAGGCTCACTTGAGTGCAGTAACTTGAGCTAACTGATGCCCTGAAGATAAGCCCTGAGCGTAGCTCCGATTTCCTGTGTCATGTGGTGATGTGCATAGAGGGCAATAGAAGGCCTTCTGCTGGCAGGTCCGATTACAGTTTTCATTAGTACTGGAAAGGCCAGTTGAGTAGCAATACCCAGAAACCAGAGCGGGTTGCTCTGGTGTTTGGAGAATGGAACGAGAACGAAGCCTGGTGGTCTGGTAGCAGCAAGTCTCCCAGGGCTCTGTCTGTCTTCACCAAAAGTCAATCCACGGGTGTGCAATGTATCACCCCTAGGAGAGCACATCGGGTTTGTATCAATGCAGCTGACATCAGCCCTACACTCACCCACTAGCCGGGGCTTGGTTACCACCTGCTTTCTACTGTCACAGCCCGGCTGCCATGCAATAGGGCCCAGCTTAGATTCTTGGACAAGGCAACAGTGAAATCCCATCGCAGGACACTCCCAAGGGGCATTTGACTAGCTTGCGTGGTTTCCCCTCTGTGCTCCTTACACCAGAATAGCATTGCACCTATCATTTCTGGGGATCCCAAAGCACTTTGCTAATTATGGGCCCCCTCCTGCAGCCCTCAGACAAGGAAACCCCTTGATTTCAGTGGGCTTGTAGGATGGGAGCCTGGAATACATATGTTATCATCTAGCTCTTTTCATCAGTAGATCGCAAAGCACTTTACAAAGGAGGTCAGTATCATTACCCACATTTTACAAACGGTAACACTGAGGCCCACGCGGTGAAGTGACTTGCCTAAGGTCACCCAGCAATCAGTGGCATAGCCAGGAATAGAACCCAAGTCTCCTGAGTCCCTGGTCCAGTGCTTTATCCACCAGGCAACACTGCTTCTCACATAGCCCAGCAGCACTGAAGTGCAGCCACCCCTGCAGGGGGAGATGGGCGGGGAGCTGTGTGTGAAAAGGCAGCAGTTCTGGGTCATCAGGCTGGATTCCTCAATCCCTTGGGCTTCACTTTGCTCTCCAGGTTTAACTGACATGAACCTCAGCCAAACCCATCAAGCACCAAGATTTCAGGTAGGAGCTATGATTCAACTCACTGAGACTAGAGCTTTGACAAAGGCCCATCTGAGAGGCTGGTAAACCTACCCTGGAGTTTGTATCAGTACCTACCCTATAGTCTTTTGCATCTCCTGAATGGCACGTAGCCCTCTGGGGGCTGACTGTAGAAACCCATCCTCCTCCTGATCATGGCAGACCCCAAAGAGGCATGGCCTCCTTGCAGATCAAACGCCACCTGGCTAGATCTCTATCTACGACCTTTGTGAAAGGGCCAGCCCCACATCCTGCATGCAGATGGCAAATATAAAATTGGTGCCATGGAAACCCCAACTTCTCTGAAAAGTAGCAGGGGATCTTTCATGTTCAAGCCAATCAGATAAAGGGAACCCAGATTTTAAGGTCTCCTGTGAAAGACACACACACATCTGGTATTTAGTTTACAGGCCCCTGGAAGACTGAGGTGATCCTAGTGAAATTATGGCAGAGAGCTAGTCCAAACCTGATGCCTGAGATCACTAGTTCACAATGGGTCAGTTACCACCCTACCTACCCCAGTGTAGCCCTATTTAAGTCCATGGGTTAGCACGGGGGGGGTGAGTACAGAGTTCAGTCCAGTGCTCTCCATTATTTCTATCCATTCGTGATTCCATTACAGTTACTCTAAAATCACTATGGGTTTAAACACTAAAAACTAGGGCCCTAATTCCCTACGGCAGTACCCCAGTTTTACACCAGTCAAACTCACTAATCAACAGACTTACACTAGCATAAAACTAGAGAATCTGCGTGAAGAATCAGACTCATGATCTTGACAGCCATAAAGTTTGTGTTGTGCAGTGTTCCTCAAAGACTCTAAACCTGAAATGGGATGATAAAAATCCAGGACTATTATTCAGGGGAACACAGAACGATTGCACAAAACCAAAACCATGCCACCCTTTCTTTCAAGGACTGGAGCTGGCAACAGGCCAAGGAAAACTCAGTTTGGGTGACAAACGAATGCTCCATCCTCGGGGAGAAGTCTCCCCTCGCTAATGGATTTCATTCCCAGTTAGGGTGCTGCATGTGATTATTTGTAAGCAGCCTCTATTTCAGTGCTATCCCTGGAACAAATGTAAAGACAAGAAGAAAACTAAGCCACTTACTTAAGGGTTGTTAAATCCGTTTTCAGAGCCTTCTCGGCTACACTCCCAGTGTAGCTGGCTCCCCCTCTGCAGGCAGAGGAGGAGAGTGGGATCCAGCTCAGAAAGTGCCAGCGCAAGAAGTTAAAACAGTTCAAAATAGCGTTTATTTTCAGCAGCTTCCTTTCTGTGTGCCAAGGGGTCCTCTGTTGTTAGATGTTTTGTGGTGGGAGGGAAAAGTCTCAGCCTTGCATCAGGGTGGGGCTTGTACAGGCAGCGAACGGGCAGTTACTTTCTGTCTGTTTCAAAGAAAAACATTGTGCCTTTAAAAGAAAAAAAAAAGGCATGAAAACTAGTTAGTGGAAAAAATGCATAATCCGCCCCCAAACCAGAGAGAGATCGCACGGCAGCGTCAGGCTGTGGAGGGAAATGTCGCGTGCAGCTGTCCGGGGCGTGTCTGGAGCTCTCTTCATCACTTCCCCCAAGGAGACTGCTTGCTCTGAGGCCTGAGAAAGTTCTGCTAGAGGATGCTCTAACTGGGGTTCCCTGGCCTAGTGAGGATAATGCCAGAGGCAGACACCTCTGGAGAGGTCACACAGTCCACCTCAACTGGCTGCCTGAGTCTGAAAGGGTGTGGCCAGAGGCTGGGGCAGCCAGCGATTTGGCTGGAGCAGCACATTCCTGCCTGGCTCTGCTTTTCCGCTTTTCACTTCCTCTCCAGAGCCATGACATGAAGGCAGAGAAGGAGGCCAGGCCATCTACCTTCCTCCTCCTCTTCTCCCCGCTCCCTCCCACCACAGCTGGCCAGCTCTCTGCTCCTGCTTGCCTGCTGCAGCCCTCTTTCCCTTCATGCTTCACGGATGCTGTGCCCCTGGAACAAAACCCAGGCCCCCAGAGGACGGGTTAGCAGCGAGAAGCTCACAGCAACGCCTGTGTTGATTTCTGCACAGCCTCTAGCCCCTGGAATGGAACGAAACTCTTCTCAGGACCCGTGTTATTGCCGGAGAGAGGCCTGCATGGGCATCCTCCATTTCAGGGCATCTGGAATGGATTTGTGGTTCCTGCTACAGAAACCACCCAACAGGAAACCTGGAGCTGGGTTTGAGTTTGACTCTGCCCCTCCCCAGAGGTCGAGAGTTCTGATCTGGACTTCAGGTGCGGGCCTGTCTCTGGTTATTACTGGTTTAATCCGGGCTCTGCCACGCTTGCTGTGTCCTCTTAGGCCAGGGGTGGGCAAACTTTCTGGCCCAAGGGCCACATCGGGGTGCGAAACTATATGGAGGGCTGAGTAGGGAAGGCTGTGCCTCCCCAAACAACCTGACCCCTGCTCCCTATCCGACCCCTCCCACTTCCTGCCCCCTGACTGCCCCCCTCAGAACCTCCTACCCATCCAACCCCCCTGCTCCCTGTCCCCTGACTGCGCCGACCTATCCACATCCCCACCCCCTGACAGGCCCCCCGGGACTCCCACACCTTTCCAACCCGCCCTGTTTCCCCGACCCCTGAGCGCCCCAGAACCTCCACCCCATCCAACCACCAGCAGCTCCCTGTCCCCTGACTGCCCCCCAGGACACCCTACCCAACCCTCTCACCGCTGCGCGCACACGCCCCCCCCTTCTGCCCCCCCCCGTACCATGCCGTTCGCTGCGGCAGGAGCTCGCAGCCCCGCTGCCCATGCGGCGGCGTGGGAGGGGGAACAGCGGGGAAGGGGCCGGGGGTGAGCCTCCTGGGCCAGGAGCTCAGGGGCCGGGCCGGATGTGGCCCGTGGGCCATAGTTTGCCCATCTCTGTCTTAGGCCAATCACGCCCCTTCCCTGTGCCTCCGTTTCCCCTCCCACCCTTCATTTACTTAGGACTGAAGCTCTTTGGGGCAGAGCCTGTCTCCCGTGTGGCCAGCTCTCCCGGGGATGGGATTTCAGCCGAGGCCAGCGCCCGTTTTGCAATGACCAGAGATGCTCCAACCCTCTGGCCAAATGTAGCCCTGCCTGGGGGGAATCTGCCTCTGATTGGGGAATCTGCCTCCTGGGGCTGAGCAACCAATCAGAGCTTCTGTAGGAAGAGCTCTTTTCCCCCTTAGCGCCCCAAAGCCGTTCTCCTAGGCGGAGAGAGGAGAGATAAAAAGCCCAGCTGCTCAGGGCAGTTCTGCTCCCTCCTCCCCTCCTGTGAGCAATGGGAGATGGTTCTTCTGAGCCTGCTCCCTGCAGCACCTGGCCTGGGAGGGGGCAGAAGGGGTGAAGAGCTACTGGAGCTTCCCCCCACCCCAAGCCTGGAAGGGAGAGAGGGGACCCTGCTGCAGCCCCCTCCAGGCCGGGGAGAAGGGAGTGAAGAGTCCCAGGAGCAGAGAGGAGGCTGGACGGAGAGAGAAACTGGGTGGGAGCAGAATACATCGCTGGGCAGGGGACAGGCAGATGGGGCCAGAATCACTCAGCCAATACATTCGGGAGAGAGGGCGACACTGAGTGTGAGCCACACATGCTGGGGCTGGGGTGGGGGGTGGGGTTGCAGCAATAAACAGACAAACTAAAAAACACCGTCTAGTCTTTTTTTGGGAGGGGGACCCCTCATGATTTTGTGAGCCAATCTCATGATATTGGGGCCAATCTTGTGATTTTGGGGGGGGCCTGTCTCATAATTTTTGATCTCGCGAGGCTGGCAGAACCGTGTCTCTCTGCTCAGTGCCTGGCACCCTGGGGACCTGCTCTTAGCTGCCACCGCACTACCAATGACGATATTGGGCTTGACCGGGTCAGCAGTTGACGGGTCCGACTCCCACAGGAAGTGGCCCCCTCCCTTCTGCACTGGGGCCTGATTCCTCACAGAAATTGGGGACAGGATAGGCCTGTTAGAACACCCAGCCCCTCGCCCAGGGCCAGGGCCAGGATTGTCCCCTCTAGGACACGTGCGAGGGCTTTGCCCAGCGTGCCTTTCACAGTTCACAGAGCTTCTGCCACGCCCCGTGGCCGACTGGTAGATCTCTCTGGCTGGAAGGCTTTGCTGCTATTCAGCCTCCTTAACCCCACCCCATTGCTCCCAATCACACTCTCTTGTGCCATCCTAACCCCTCTCCTGGCTGTTTCCACCCTTCAGATGTACCCCAACCCAGCCGCGTGACACAGATGTCGCACTTCCAGAGCTGGGTTGGGCCTTCAAAGCACAGCCCAATGGGAGCCCAAGAGGCATTTTAAGCAACCCACTCCCCCCTAAAAGGATGCAGAGTGCACATTCCTCAGTGCTGCTGGCCAGTGAGGAGTGGGGGAGGTCCGCAGTCCTGCCCTCTCCTCATCCCTTCCCCTGCTGGAGTGGCTGGTGCCACCATTGGGGTGAGCCTGGCACTTGGCCTCTGCTTTCAACTCATATTGCAGCAGTGGGTGGGGAAGGCTCCTCTTGCCCTTCCCCCGCAACCCCGGGCACGTAGTTACAATCTGGACCTTAATCTCATTTTATATATCAGTCCCTCCTAGGCTGAGATAAGGCAATCCAGGACCCTAGGGCCATCCCATGCTGAGGTCCCATATGGCCCACCCCCAGGCTGTGGCCCTGCCCCTTGTGGTGTGGTAGCAGGTTTCAGAGTTAAGATGAATAGCGCAGCGTACACTTCTTGAAGCTATTGTTTCAGGCTCTCTGCAAACTCAGGTTACACTCACCCCATGTTTTCAGGCTTTCTTTGTGTCTGTGAGGGTTAGAAACACAATTCTTTTAAAATGAAAGCTGAGATTCTGATCTTATCATGTGACTGCAGGAGCTGGGGCCTTTGGCATGGGCCTGTGGTACCTGGGCCTTGATCCAGCCCCGGTCCCCTCAGCTCCCTTATAATTGTAGCTGCATTTTGTTGAACTCCCTCCAGTTTGTCAGTATTGTTCTGGTAGTGCGGTGGCCAGCAATTAATTCACTCTTCCAGAGGTAGCCCCTGCTGCATGCGCCACCCCAAATTGCACTGGACTCTTGCTACTACTACATCCCATTGCAAACTCATGCCTAATTTGCTATCCCCCTGTCACTCCCACCCTCTTCTGGCCATCACTGCTTCCCAGGCTTGTCCCTCCTCCTGCGTGTCTGGGCATTGGATTCTTTCCCACAGATGCACTCTTCCAAGTTGAATCTCATGTTGTTATTTGTTAATAATGCTTATGTTATAATTATATTAACGATGCAGCCAATCATTGCAGGGTGTTGTGCATTGTCCCGGTAAGAGGGATCCTGTCCTGGGCTTCTTCAATCAACGGACTGCAGGAAGTACACAGAAATAGCTGAAACTGTTAGCTGAATTGAGCAGATCCTTGTCAGGTGACTCATCTGTGAAGCCTGCGGCTTGTCTCAATGTTAGAGGCCTTGGGAGGGACAAGATCCTCTGGAGGATGAGGTTGCAGCTGGTTAGGCTGTGTGTGCATGAGCCCTAGGAGAATGGTTAGGGAGCTGTGCCCAAGGAACCTGGTAACTGGGGATCTGTCTGCCTTTGTCTTCACTGGGATTTCACTGAGGGCTCACCCTTTCATGACAACGGCTCCTTAGCTTGTGGGAGGGTTGCTGAAATAGGGGGTGTCTTATGTCTGGGGTGAGAGGAGGTTGGGGCCTCCCCCCAAAAGCAATTAAAAATGATCCCTTGATCCAAGAATTTGAAATGCTCCATGTGATGACCCAAATGCTGCTCTCAGTGCTTTCTGGGGTGCAGGGGCAGAATTCCCTCTGCTGCGTCTTTGATCTCTTTGCCTGCTGTAAAGGTGCTGGACAGCCCCTTGTTACAAAGGGGATTCGGTGTCAGGCTCTGATCCCGAAGTGTAAATGAAAAGGCAAAGAGTTTCTCTCTGCAAATGGAAACCTGCTTTTTGGTCTCTTAATGGATCTGCCCAGGAGTTTGCATGTTAATAACTGCTCTGAGAATAGTTAGAAGGCTCCTTTTTGGTAGATCATAACTGTGTCAAACTGAAAAATAAAATAAAACTGGAAACAGTGTTTATCTTTTAATCTCCTTTGTGTTGTAAATCAAGCTTTATACCTATTAACTTCTGGACAGCTGCCTTGATTAAAGAGCTGAGTGTGAAGATTAACGATAAATCTGTGATGTGTTCCTTTTTCCCAAGAGTCAGCCTGACTGATCATGAACTTGGATACAACTTCATTTATAGTCTTTCTGGCTTGATCTTAGAATTTCACTGTTATCGACTTCAGAGGGCGGGGAGGGACAACAACCCACAAACCAGTAATTAAGCTTTACATTAACTGCAATCACCTTGGCTCCTGCTGGGACAAAACGGGGTGGTTTAGAAAGAGCATGTGCGTGAGAGAGGGAGAAACAGACTATTGATAATTTGATATGTGGTTTAAGGGACATGACTGAGATAAAAATACCTTCCTTTCATATATTACTAAGGAAACAACAGTTATTAGGGAGTGAATTTTGGCAGTCTAGACTGAGCTTTTCAAAGCCATTTAGAGGATTTGGATGCCTAATTTCAATCAATTTGTTTGGGAATTGCGTAGACAGATTGCAGTGCATAGGAATTGGGTTGAACCATCTAGTTGGCTTCTATTGCAGAAGCATCATTGTATATATGTATCTAGGCCTTGTATGTTTGTGTCTAGTTAGTAGACATGGTTATTTGGAACCCAGCTGTGTCATGTGGCTTCCTCCTATTCTTAATGTTGTATAAAGGCACAACACAAAGCCCTTAGGCAGCTTTAAAAACTGTAGCCCCGAGGTGCTATTTGTCATTGGTTTTGCTGTCTGCATTTCACTCTGCTTCTTGCGTCAGTTCCAGCTCTGTAAGGGGTTACTTACATGTATCTGTCTTCATGACGTTAAACAAAAATAACCCCCAACTCTTATTCACAGCGGAGTTTGTAAATCTCTCTTTTTTAAAAATAAAAAACAACCACAGCCTGAAATTTGAGCCTAAATGATTGACTTGACAGTGGCTCCTTTTAGAATGAACACCCAGTTTGTGTGAAGTTTTTAAGACGGAGAGAAATCTAGGTGAAATCTCAAGGTAAATCAGATTAAAAAAAAAAAAATGAATGGCCAACTAGGGTTTCCTGGTTGTCACTGTGCTCTATGCCATGGCCACTCCGAGCTTCACAGCTACAGCAGAGGTTTTCCTGCTGCAAAAAACAGATCCAGATCACTAGACTTAAAGGAGAATCTCCACAAGCTCTTAGCAATATAGGGTATATGACACACAATTAAGCAATCTTTTTGTTCCAGTCAGTTGAGGGCAGTGGCACACATTAGCGAGCGCACTGCACTATCCAGAGGTGCTTTGGTCAGGGTTATTTTAACACCTCCTGTGGCCCATGAGGTCAGTCTGAATAGTAACTAAAGAGATTAGTAGGGAAGACTGGATGCTTTTCCCTGGCTTGTGATTCAAAACGAGAGGTGCTTTTCCAGAGCAGATTGTATCTCCATCAGGTTGTTTACAATAGCGCCTAGTGCATGAGAGGTTTCAGAGTAGCAGCCGTGTTAGTCTGTATTCGCAAAAAGAAAAGGAGGACTTGTGGCACCTTAGAGACTAACAAATTTATTTGAGCATAAGCTTTCGTGAGCTACAGCAGAAATTCTTTCAGCCTGCCCCACAATATCCTTCTGCTGATTCTCGCTCTTCTTCGTCCTGAAATAGCATATGATAAAACGGAAGGAAGTCTTGCCCATGTCCTATAGCATGAGCCTCAGCAAGGGACAAAAACTACCCCCTGCTTGCTATGTCTTGCTACCCAAACAAGGGTTTCCATGTGCATATGGCGCCCTCTAGTGTCCATGAAACTAGTTCTCCAGCAGTTTTGTGCACTTGCTTCTTGGAAACTAAGGCTATGCATAGGTGCTGGAACTAGGGGTGCTGCACCCCCTGGCTTGAAATGGTTTCCATAATAGACGGGGTTTACAGTTTGGTTCAATGGCTCTCAGCACCCCCACAATACAAATTGTTCCAGCACCCCTGAGGCTATGTCTACACTGGCACTTTTGTTGGTAAAACTTTTGTCGGTCACTCCCCGGACCGAACATAAGTTTCATCCGCTGTAGGGTCTGTCGTGCAAACATAGCCTAAGGGCTTGTCTACATGGGGATGTTAATCTGCAGCTTTTTGTTGCATGTCGGGTAATTCACAGTACACAAGCCGCAGTAACAGTGTGTACACCCTCAGTTTGCAGCATTCTCAGAAGGTATGCCATGTTCCTATGCTTCACTGCTGAGCAGTGTGCATGCTGGGATTTTACTTGCTGTGCATTGTGGGGTGCCTAGTGAAGCCAGACTAGTTCACATACTTTAAAAATCTCATGATTCATTTGTCTCCGTCCATACTTCCTTTCTGGGTAGGCTGGCCATGCTGCTGTCCGTCAGCAGGGACCCCACAATGCTTCATGCCGCTACGCTGGTAGCCTCCAATACACACATGATGGTGCAGCATCTCCTTCAGTGACGGTGGAACCTGGACCCAGAAGAGGCAGACACCAAGCAACTGATAGAGCAGTGGTTTTCAACCTGTGGTCTGTGGACTCCTGGGGGTCCACAGACTGTCTAGGATTTCCAAAGGGGTCCACACCTCCACTTGAAATTTTTTATGGGTCCGCAAATGAAAAACGGTGGAGAACTACCGTGATAGAGGACTGGTTCCTGGAGCAGCTGGAGGGAATGAATTGTTCTGCAGACCTGGGATGACCAGCCGCGGCAAGAGAATTGCAGGAGGAGGGAAGGCAGCCTTTTTGGAGCTTTGTGCTGAGCTAGCCCCACAGCGGCAGTGTACCAACATGCGGCACCCTATACCCTGTGGACAAGCAGGTCACCACTGCCCACGCAGAATCCCCCTGTCCGTAGCCAACCAATTTGGAAAGGGGAGCTCTACTGTTGGGGCCTAGCGTCATGCAGCTGTGTGATGCCAGGTACTGTTGCACCAGGTTATAAAGCTTGTTAGTGCTCAGGAGGTTTTTGATGGCTTTGCACGCATGGGGTTCCCGAACTGTATTGGGACAACTGATGGGACTAATGTCTATTATTTGTGGGTCTCCCCCACATCAGCGGGGCTCAGAACTCATAAACAGAAGGGGGGTATTTCTCCCTGGTGCTCCAAGCATGTGTTACCATGGTGGCGGGTTTATAGTCTGGTCTGGACTGATTCCCGATGCTAGAATCTTTCAAAACTGAGCTCTCTTTACCGTAATGGAGAAAGGCCTGTTTGCCCCCAGCATCACTGTGGCCATTCGGATCAGTCTGTTTATCATGGGAGATCCATGGGAGATCCAGCTTTGCCTCTGCTTCCCCGTTTAATGAAGCCATTCACAGGCTGCTTGGACAGAAGGCAGGAGCTGCTTTAACTCCTGCCTTAGCAGCTGCAGAATGGCAGCAGAGTGTGCATTTGGCCGTTGGAAAGGAAGGTGGCGCTGTTTGAGGACTCTGTTGGAAGCAGCATCCAAAAAAAAAAAATCCCCAAGATTATAGAGCTGCATGTTGTATTTTGCCCCAATATTTGTGAGAGTGAGGGAGTAAGCCTTAGCGATGGGCAGGAAGCTGAGGGAGACTCGCTCAGCGGTTTGAGCAGCCAGCACGGTGTACAATGCAACATGCAAACAGGCGGGGCGATATTGTCAGGGATTGCTCTGATTTTGAGTCTCAGACCTAAATTGTGCAGCGGGACACAGAGAGGGCGGGGGTTAGACATTTTTTGTGCAGTTCAGTGTTTACGGACAGTGGAAGTGCAGTGTTGTGGCAATCCCTCTTGTGCCCGGTGTGTTTGTAAAACCCGATAAATTAGTGCAAGCGTAATTATTTTCTGTTGCAAATGTTAGAATCATAGAATCATAGAATATCAGGGTTGGAAGGGACCTCTGGAGGTCATCTAGTCCAACCCCCTGCTCAAAGCAGGACCAATCCCCAATCAAATCATCCCAGCCAAGGCTTTGTCAAGCCTGACCTTAAAAACTTCCAAGGAAGGAGATTCTACCACCTCCCTAGGTAATGCATTCCAGTGTTTCACCACCCTCCTAGTGAAAAAGTTTTTCCTAATGTTGGCTCCTTATGAATGAAATTTTAAAGGCTTTTATAAAATAAAGGAACAGAAACGAACCTTCACTCGAAAATGAAACAACGGCTTTTAATTATGAAACAATATATTACAAAACAATCTATCCAACTCTAAAGAAGCCTTTCATTAAACTAGCAGTGAACCAAAACAGCAAAGTGCGGCAGGGCAGGGCATGACACAAGGAGCCAGTATACGTCTTGGCTCTGCTTTTTCTGGTTCATGGGACTTGGGGTGTTGAGGGCTGAGGCTCGAAGTTACTAGGGGCGACAGAGGGCTCAAAAGAGCAGGGGTTCCAGGTGCCCTGAGCTCAGGTCTGGGAGGGAAATGGCTCAGGGAGCAGGCTGCCAAGGTACAGCGGGGAGGAGTTGTTCCAGGTACCCTGTGTTATTCAGGGGTTGATAGGGCCTGCTGCCCGGATGGTGACATGTGTTGCTGCAACACAGCATCTTGGCATCTCCCTGTCTTTTTTTTATACTGGCTTTGGCCATGGCAAGGCTTTCCCTGGCAACTGCCATGCCGTCCTTTGCCACTGCACCGATTTCCCTCAGAAAGCTCCTTGTCGGATTCCCCCCTCAGTCTTTAGATCCAGCCTCCACCTCCCTGTGGGTTTCAGTTTTCTGGGGACGCTGATGTCTGCAAACATTTCATCGCAGGTTTCCGTTTTCTCCCCTCTCAGCTTTGCCAGCCACTCCGCTGTTGGGAAGGGCCCTGTTCCGGAGGGGCTGGCCAGCGCAGGTGCTGCAGTTGTTGGGGAGCATTAAAAGTAAATAAAAGACCAGCAGTTATTGTTCATGGTCTAAGGAGGCTGTGACCGCATTTCCTTCCATGCGTTTCTGGCTTCACCTCTCTGAGATCCTTCCCACACTTGGGGGAACCTCGGGGATGGGAAGCGGCGTGTGCTTTGGGATTGTGGTCTGTGCAGTGTACGCCGTTCGGCTTTGCTGTAGTGCCATGGAGTTAGAGGTGCTGGAACAATTTTTATAGCGGGGGTGCTGGAAGCTATTGAACCAAACTGTAAACCCTGAATATGATGAAAACCCCTTCAAACCAGGGGGTGCTGCTGCACCCCCAGCACCCTTCGTTCCAGCACCTATGCGTGGAGCCGGGGAGGGAGGGGGGTTGGGAATTACGTTTCTGGTCAGGGGAGATGGGAATTACTGTTTCCTGCTCAAGATAGTTTTGCTGTTGCCTTGGAGGTGCTGATATGTTACCAGGCAGGTGACGAGGAGGCAGAGAATGGCCTTAGTCAAAACCAAAAGAGCAGACCAGTGAGAGACGCTGTGAAGTTATTCGCCAAGATGATCCCCCCGAAGTGTTGCAGGAGTGGAAGGGAGTTGTGAGCTATACAGGGGCAGGGGGAAGGAATGATCAGGTAGCTGTTTCTCATCATCTCCCAGCAAAAATGGAGCAATTTCCCAGCCTTATCATTTGTTTTCTCTCCCCCGCAGAAATGCTGAAAGTGCAGCCAGAAAGTGACAGCGCTCTGCAGTGATTGCCTGAAGCATTCGCCGTTACCAGTCGATAAGAATGCGTGTCACAGGGTGTTTACGGGGGAGCGGTGCCCTTTTTAGCTTCACGAGTCAACCTCAGGTAACATGAGAACACTAACCAAGCTTCCTTTCCTGTAGCCACCGGCTCACTAAATTTCTGCATTTCTCACAAAAGAATGTTCTCCTTCTTCCAGTCTGGGGTGGGAGTAGGGTGACCAGATAGCAAGTGTGCAAAATCGGGACAGGGAGTGGGGGGTAATAGGCACTTGTATAAGACAAAGCCCCGAATATCAGGACTATCCCTATAAAATCGGGACAACTGGTCACCCTACATGGGAGAGAGGCTGTGGCTGTGCCAGGCTGGCGGCTGCCATTTTGAGGCAGGCCACAGGGTTGGCGGGGGAGGGTGTTTGCCAGGTAGGACAGCTGAGGTAAGGGGAAAGGAAAATGAGTATGTGGGCGTGTGCTTGCTGTGGCATTGGTCTGAAAACAGTTGGCAGTCAGGGCTTTAGCATGAGATGGAGGCCGATTGCCCTGCTGGAGGAGCTGCCATTTTGGAAAGGTATATGGGAGTGGGGGGAATGGACAACATGGGCAGCTGGAGGGGAAAGGAGGGAGGCAGGGACCTCGGCCTCAGAGAGGCTTCTAGCTCATATCTGCCTACAATGGCTGCGGCCATGGGGCACCCGGAACAGACGCTAGCACAATAAAAATACATTAGAACATAACTATTCTAAAAAGACTTACATGCCGAGGTTCCCTGTGTAGGCTCAGTCCCAGGCTGGGTTGCTGCCCAGGAATCGGGGTTAGTTGCTGCAGGGCAGGAATCAGGCTTGTCTTCTACCTGGCCAGTATCAGAGTCCTGACCTGAGTCCTGAAGAGATCCTGGATTTTCAGGGAGATCTCTTCCCCGCCCTCCTCATGCTCATCCTCCTATGAGTCTCGCTGGTCATGCTCGGGGGGAGAGAGGGAAGATGGGCCAGGATCGTGCGGTTATGTAAAATCCTATCCAGCTTCTCAAAAACTGGACAGGTTACATGGATAGTTGGATAGTTTGTCCCTGTTGTTCCTCATTTAAATGTAGGTGTTCTTGAGCTGTTTGCTCTTTCTTTGGCACTGTTTGGCGTCCCAGCCATGGCCCTTCACAGACATCTGCCTAGCAATGTTCACAAGAAGTTCTTTGTCCTGGTGGCTGACCGCAACGTGTCTCGTCTCCCCAGAGGGTGATGAGATCCAGGGTCTCAGCACAGCTCCAAGCGGCTGCTCGAGGCGTGTTGGGTTTCTGGAGTGTTATTGCAGCTATTGTGATAAACTGGAATCCAGGAGCGAATGGACAAAATCTGGCTGTGCACCAGTTCGTAAACAGGAGGAGCTGTCCGGTCAACTCAACCCCCGAGCCGGGGAGGGTATGCAGGTAAGCAGAGAGGTCAGTAATGGTTGCTCACAAAGCAGCGTGGGATAGCAGCTGGAGGACTGCCAAAGTAGTGCACGGCAGCATTGCGTGCACTTGAACGATAGACTAGACTAACTGGCTTCACAGCAAAGTCAGCTCACTTTGAAAGAGGACTACAGAGTCCTGTGATAAATGTGAAGTTGGTGCACTACAATGAATTGCCTCATGCGCGTGCAAGCGTTTTCAAACCTCATTAACTCCATTGAGCCCGGTTTAAACTCCCCGTATAGACAAGCTCTCAGTAGGTGCCCTTTATATGAAGAAATCATTGTCACGGTGGATTTAGACTCTAAATTGAAATTACCAGCTGCAGAACTAAATGCTGGGGGCGGGCATTCTCTATTGCTCAGCTCCGAGGGAAACCCCCTATGAACTGTAGGCTGGAGTATATGAGGCGCACCAGAGGGGAAATTGCACAGCCATTGGTCCTTCCTGCAACCCTGATTGTCATGCCAGCATATTTGAAGGTGGCATCTGGTGCTCATTTTCCCTTCTCCCTACTCCGCTCAACAGCCCACCCCATACCTTGTCTGCAGCACCTGCTTCTCCAAATGGGTGTCTTTTTGTTTCTGCTCAGCTACGTGGAGTATGGACAAGTAGGTGGGGAAGAGATGCTCTGAACTGGCCACTCTGGAGTGACCATAATGGTTCTAATGTTACTGGGGTACCCCTTGGAAAGGGAGCCCTAGGTGGCCATCTCTAAGGCCACACCTGATCTCTGTTCCTATAGCCCATCCTCACACTTTACTATAGTAGGTGACAATCTCCCTCTTGGGCAGACTGATGTGATTGTGGTGCTGATTTTCCTCCACCCAGCTGTTCCCATTCTGTAACACCTCCTGATGGAGGCACAGAGGCGGCTTGCATTTGTGCCAGCTCTTCAGGAGCTTGTTCATAGTCCCCTGGTCTGTGATGCCCAGTAGCTTCTCTTTCTCTTCCCCCACTTCTGAGGGAGCCACCTCAGGGGAGTGGGTGTGCCCCAGGCCCATGTCCTTGTTCATGGCCTCAAAGAACTGCTGGATGCAGACCTTGGCGAAGGTCTTGGCGTGCTCCGTGCAAGTCTCGTCGAACAGCTTGCGCTCAATGTCTATGTAGTGGGACCAATACTTGCTCTTCAGGAAGGCAGCTTGAGTGAAGCAGGGCCGGAGGGCCCTGACAAGGAAAGCCACCATGGTCACCAGCAGCA